>NW_028189518.1:4958308-5578097 GCF_048542155.1 Nylanderia fulva
TGCATCGTCGACATGCAGAAAAGCGCGCTAAATAAACACTCCTGATAGCGTGCTTGTAACGAGTTTAAAATCTAACGATATCCCATCGGTTTGAAACACGGCCGAGGCTCGCCACTCTCCAGCTATCGAACAATCGCCTGTACAACAGAAATTTCGATACCCGTTTTGTATTCATTCCCGCCTATCGGCTGATATTGATATCTTCCCTTTTTTCTACCTAGCGGTTATAAAACGATTGGGGTTGATTGTTCGTTATGAAATCGTGGATAATCGTGTTATTATACCGCTATATCCTTTTGTTTTTTTTTTTTTTTTTTAATGCATGATTTTTACAAACTCATTGCGATTAAATAGATAATTCTAAATTAAAAATGTTATTACTTGCGACTATAAAAAGAAAATTATTATTTATCACGGATATATTTTTGCGTAATTCATGAATTTTTTTTATTTTAGAGAAGTATTAAAGATGAAAACGAAATAAAAACCCTTAAATTAAATACCTATATATTTGTGAAAAAATCGATATTTTACATATTCAATCGAAAATTGGTGAGTCATAGTTGTCTAAATATCTCGACTACCCTCATTCCAACAGATGAAGCGGAAGACGAGGCGTAGTAGAAAGTTCGGCAGCGCGCAGAACCGAAAGTATCACGACGAGGGTGTACATAAGGAACTCATATACAGCCATGGGAGTTTTGGTATGGGAGGTTTGCTGCGGTATGGAGAAGAAGGAAGGAAGGAATAAATCCAAACAGTAAACAGAGCGGAGCTTGCGGGGAGAGAGAAAACGTTGGTGAAAATTCTAATATATAAAAGATATGAGAGGCCGCGCGAGGGGGTTGAACTGGAGGAAGCCTCCGGGATTCAAATAAGTGGCGTTACGCGAGGTACCCGCGAGGGTGAGAGGGCGGGGAGGGCAGGGTAGGAATCTGAACAGCCAACAACAAGCGCGGCCTCCGACCTTTATTTAACCTTTTCTTAAAAGAGTCTTAGGAGTCCCTCTTATCTGCAGTCGATGGTCCTTCAACGTCGGTCCTTATACTTTCATTCTTCCGTACTCTTATATCTTTTTCCTTTGGTCCCCGTGTACACACGTTGAGTTTCATCATCTTTTTCTCTTGTCCTCTCTCCCTTTCCCCTAAAAACCCTTACGTTTTCGCGACGAATAACGAGTAACCCTTTCCTCCGCGACGTTCGCGGTTTTGGTTTAAGAATATTTTCGCTTCTTCATTAAGAGAGACGCTGAGTCGACATAATGAATTAAAGGACGACTGCGAGGATCGGCCGAAGTAGATTAAACCATTCTACGGATCGTCGCATTTCGTGGGCAAACGACATTATTCTGAGTAATCTATGAGCGAATACGTGTGATTTTATTCATTAGTGATCGAGCTGTATTTTAATAATAAAATGAAGTCTCTTAAAATATTCCTAAATAAGAACAGAACTGAAACAAAACAAAGATCTGATTGATTTGCTTGATGTACATAAAAATGAAACTTGTTCAATATTGCATTATTTTTGTAATTAGAAAATAACGTTATTCTTTGGCGAATTAAGACAACATACATATTTATTTTTATCGTTTATATATACTAATGCAGTTAAAAATAAAATTGTATATGGTTTCCTATATAGAACAAAATGAATTTCTTGTTTATCAATGATATAATAAAAAGATGTGGCTACATATATAATTATATGAATTACAAATTGAGCAGTCTATGTAAAATGGAAAAATTCAAATTTTGACGTTAACTGCAGAGTTCGTGATTACAGTACGGGAAAAAACAAGAAAAGAGCTTCAGACACACGAGCAAAATTCTGCAAAGTGATGTGCCCTTTCTTCTGTTTTCCTTCATCGCCTCCTAACTTTATACCGTCCTTTTTCCCCTTTTCTTTCTTTCCTCTGCCTCACAGACTTCGCTCCGAAACGCCACGCGCTGGCGCTCCTGACTAAACACTGATAACGTGAGCCACGGAATTTCTTTGCATGTTATAAACATACGTAATCGTACACAAATAAGATTAGCATAGGACTCGGCATGCTGGATTTGCAAGAGACACACGGCCTCCCGTTCGCGAGACAATCGTTTCATAGCATCGCGCACAAAGGCACAAACGTATTTTAAATTTATTTCCGTCTTTCGCGGTCGATGGGATATTTGATTCAGAAAGCCAGTCTTTGACTGGCTCGTATAAGAATGGCTAGTCAACACAATTGAATAGCACAAAATGACGTTATTATGCGTTATATATTACGCATAAATCTATAACGCAAATAATAAATTATTTTTATGCAAAATTGATTTTTATATCATTTTTGCAGCTGTCAACCGTAATTATAATATTTATTTACGGAATTACTTACTGGATATTAACGAAATTTTGTAAAATTTTTCAGAGAAAATGACGTATGCAATTACACAAACATAATTTCATTATAAATAGATGTATGATGAGCATACATATTATTTCACAATCGTTTCTATTGATTAGAGTGTAATTTATAGAGTCGACGGTGTTTTAATATTTTAGCGATGTTAGATACGATAAAAGTTTTACTGTGTAAAGACGTAAAAGAGCGAGGGAATATTTTTGCGGGATAAATACATTGGAAAACGCATATGCGCTTGTCTTCGACAAGGTGTTTTGCTGTTCTGTTGGATCCTTGGATTGATAAATATTTGCACAAGCAATGCGTCCCGAGACACGTGTGTTTGTGGTAATTACTTTGTTGCGTGACGATTGTTTGTTATGCAATTCGGTTCTCTGACGAAGGCACGAAGTGCGAGGCCAACGGGCACTCGAATTGGAAATATTTTTAACTGAGCGTGTCTTGTACAACATTTCACTTGTTATTGTACGTGATATAACATATGTTTAAGATAAATATTTACAAAAACAAGTAATTGATTAGAGCGATATATATATATATATATATATATATATATAATAAGTAGCTTATTTATCAGTGTTTATTATAATTTGCGGTTTGCATCATTATTTGGTATATTTACATCTACTGTTAAAATAATTTATTAAAAAAATATTTATATTAAAATTACTTTTATTATTTTTTACAATTTAAATTCTTAAAACTATATATTGTAAAATCTCACAATGAGAATATATTTACATCTACTGTTAAAATAATTTATTAAAAAATATTTATATTAAAATTACTTTTATTATTTTTTACAATTTAAATTCTTAAAATTATATATTGAAAAATCTCACAATGAGAAACAGACAGAAAAATCAACTATACAAATTTTAAAATTAAGTTTTAACAACATAAGAGAATGTATGTCTTCATACAGAGAATGTAAAGAATACTTACAGAGAATTTGAAGAACAATACTTACAATATACACATCCAGAGTTATTACCTGTAAATTACAAAATTTATCAATTATTGCGTAAACCTGTCGGAATCGAAAGTTTGTAATTCCACGTTATTTCTATAATGATAAATTTGATTAAGATAACAAAGGGTAATAACTTTTTTTTAAAACATCGTGTCTCTAATATCGTCCCACTTTATCATACAATAATACAATAATAATGAAGAACTTATCGAGACATTTGGAACGCGCTCGAAAGTTTCGACCCTCGATCGTTCTCTCGCAGCAAGAAGTGAGCGGAAGAGAAGCTGAGTGCTCGATTCCGCCTTTACACTCGACAATCTGCTTGATGATAGAACTTAATAAAACAAATCCCGCTGTGTAAACAGCCGAGGAGACTCGAGCCGACGTCATTCAGACAACAGCGAGTTTTCCTTCGAGCCAGCCAATGATGACGGAGCAGCCGAGAGCTGGCCCGCACGAATACCATTAGATAAGATCAATATTGTTCAAAATACGGTAGAAGTTTAACGCATGTACATTACATGGCATTTATATCATGAATATTCCGCCCGAAGCTGCTCTTAACTCCCTTGCTATTCTGTGTCGTGGTATCTTTCTCATTTAACCCTCGTTCCTTATCTTCAAATTTGTCGCTACGTAAATACCAATTCAAATCTCGATGTTGAAAATGTAACTTCTTGGCGAACGTTTTATCAAAAAAGTATGATTCTTCCACGAGGCAGTTCGCAACAGCCTTTGATCGAACTTTCGATCTCCATTTTCGTCTTTCAGGCTACCTCGCTGTTTGCAGCCCTGAAACAGCAGCAACAACAAACGCGCGACAGCGTCTTCTCGTCGCGAGACCGCGACTGTCGCGACAGGGATCGCCTGTCTACGACACGCAATCGTGACTCCGGCAGGGGTAACATTGCGGAGACCGGCGGCAACGGGGCTGCTGATCAGCAGCAGCAGCAGCAGCAGCAGCAGGATCTTAGTATCGGGTACCAAAGCAATGGGAAGCTCAGTCCCGCCGGACACACAGTGACAGCAGCACCCATGACCCAGCAAAAGCAGCCGATCATTACGCAGCAGTCGCAACAGCCCAGCTCGGGGGCGCCAGGACCCCAACCTAGTCCGCATCAGAGTCCGCAAGCTCCACAGAGGAGTTCACCGCCGAATCCTTCCCAGGGTCCGCCACCCGGTGGCCCGCCAGGGGCACCGCCGTCGCAGACTCCCTCGCAGATGATGCTCAGCTCGGCGAGCGGTCTCCATCAGATGCAACAGCTGCTGCAACAACACATACTCAGTCCTACGCAGTTGCAATCCTTTATGCAGCAGCACACATTGTATATGCAACAACAGCAACAACAGCATCATCAGGTCAGAATCTTTTATTATCTTTTATTATTAATACCTTCACGTTATACATACTTTATAAGTATATTTTATTTATGTAATTATGAACATTCAGCAAGATATATATTGTGATTATTTATTTCTTTTTATTATTTTTTGAACTTCAGATAAGGTATCGATGATAAACATCTTGATGAATATATGCTAAATATATTTCCATGTTATATTTTTTATGAAACAATTATTATTTATAATTTTATTTTATTATAATGCGTACTGTGATAATATCTTCAGATTGTAAAACATTGCTGTTAAATGTTGTCGAATGTTATTAGATACATAATAGATCAATCTGTTCTTCAAAAGCTTAAAAATTAACATTTGTCATATAATTTTGGAGTTTACAAAGCTTTTACATTCTATTTTTGCATCTTCCATTTTCATATTTAGATTGCTTTATTCAAATATTGCTTAATTGCAGGATTCATCTTCCGATCATGCATCTAACCAGGAACGTTTTGGCTACTTCTCTTCTTTAAAAAACGTAAGTGAAATTTTTAATTTTTACACGTATTATTTTACAAAGTTATTTATTTGACAGATACAGAGGCATAAATTTTTAGCAAAGTATTTTGATAGTTTTTATACAAATATATATCGACATATTTATATCTAGTTGGAGAACATAATGCATTTTATAGCACAACTGTTATGCCTGTAACTTGATGACAAATTTTAAATTAAATTCCTGATTGAATAAACGAAATGGAAACATAAGATACTTTTGTGAGGAAACTAATCTTAAAAGAGGTTTTGAATTTCGGTGTACGCGCAATTCGTAGCCGACAGAACTGCTGGGAACTTCAATGCTGTAGCGAGAGGGTTGATACTCGGTCTGTGTAAACAAGTAGTCCCTTCTATATCGTTACAATAACAATACACGTCGCACGAACCACTTTTGCTATCTAGCTGCGGTGTTATCTTGGCGCCTACGATCCAATAAGCACTCTGATATTCTTTTTCAAAAATACCTACGCACCCGACAACAAATATTTTTCATATAGCAACGTGTAGTTTATTACAGCAGAAATGATTCTTCGAAGAAGAAGTGTGTCGAACTTCATATCGGATATATATATTTGGCTCAATCATTTTCGAAAGATGAAATAATAAAACCATGACATTAATATTTACACAAATTAATAACAATAAATAAAAGTTTAAATTATAGTTTACAAATTAAAACTTTGCTTGGAAATTTTTTACTATCCTCAGTATCCAAATTTAGAATTACGAAAAAGATGCACGACATAATGACAAACAAATATGAGATATAAAAAGATCATATGTTATTTAACATGAACACGGAAGATGCTTATCAATGAGAACGTGTTTGCACTCATTAATCGTACAGTTTAGTAATATGATAAAGAGCATGTATATACCTCGAAGTTTGTTTTAAAATATCCTCGAGGCGTACACGAGAGACCGAGAAATGAAATAGGCAGAGGGGGTTAGTCTAGAGGATGAGGTAAGCAATTAAGCATCGCCATCAGTCGTTGTGTCTCATTGTTTGTCTTCGAGGTGCCCATCAACTGCCCTCTATCTTTTTGCCCCCTTGGTGCTGCGAATTATCTACGCCCGTGATTTATTCATCATTCCAAGACGCAAGTGCCGCCTTCGCCCTTTTTCTTTTCCTTTTTATTCCGGCCAACTAATTTGACAGGAATGAATTGTTCACTTCCCTGACGTTTAATAATAAACCACCGACGATACTGTTTGATTCATAATTAATTGTTTCGATCGTTTAATTTAAAAAAATATTCTATGAGAAATTTATATAAAATGTAATTAATACTTATAAAATATAAATATATTTATTGCTATTAAATCGGTAATAAAAATATAATTACCGATTTAATAGCAATAAAGAACAAACCTATGTTTAAACAAGGCGACATTTGTTTTATTTCAGCATCAACATCAACTTGCGGAACTCAATAAAAAACAGTTGGAGCAAGCGATGCAACAACTGCAGGAACAGTTGCAACTGAATTTATTTCAGCAGACGCATTTATTGCAAACGGCAGACAAGAAAAAGGCATCGGCACCTCTTCAACAATTAGCGATTCAGCAGCAGCAGCTGATACAGCAATTACAGATAACACAGAGGCAATATCTGTTGCAACAAGGACTAAGTCTTCAAGGCCATAATCCTTCTTCAGGTATTTATACACTGAAATCACAAAATGCTCTATTAAAGATCTAATATAGTATTTAGTATCAAATAGATTTAAATGTTGTTAACAGATATTGATAGCGAATATTGCAAATATATGCGATATATTCATGATTACAATAAAACTGTCTGTAATTATATTAAAAAATTATATTCCTCAGAAAATAAATAATAGAATTTTCGTAATATTATATATGATAATTCAATTATTGTTTTATATTAAATCTTAATCAATAGCTATGTTAAATAAAATTATAAGGCGATAATATATGAAATATTTAGAGCTAAAAAATAAAGTAAAATAATTTATAAATTTATAAAATCCCATCTTACAAATCTTTATGGTGCATAAAATTTTCTATATATGAAATACAAGGAATTACTTATTCTAAAAAATTGATTAAGATTTAAAAAAAAAATTTTTTTTATTAATTGAATATATCCGCACATTACAAAAATATAAACAACTTTGTTAAAGATTATACTTACTGATACAATTGTTTCAATGTCTTGCACATACACTCAGCGTCAGTATGTATGTATGGTATATTTCACAATCAATCATGAGGAAGGCGATGTTTTCTATTAACACATGCTCACGTTCGTAAATGAAGGGATTATGCAAACGCATATTTTTAGCTATCGCGTATCGTTGTCACGCTTTTACATTCTAACACGGATGCATCATACAAACATAGGAGAATTCGCGTAAACATCACAAAGACGATCGGTCACGTGTCACAACAAAACACACGCATGTATTTGCAGCGACGTATAACACGCTACCGTGGGAGTCACGTGTGATCGGCAGCACGTGTGCAAAGACGAAGGTAAGCTCTGATGTTGGAGGCATCTCCTTGGTTTAAACTAAAACGATCCACTTGTTCTATCAAACCCTTTTGAGCCTACATACGCATCTATTCCTTCTCTTTTGTCTTGGTACCTCTCAGTTCTTCCTCTCTTTTGCTTCCACATTCTCACTGTCTCCCTTTCTTGCTTTCCATTTCACCCTGGGCAAAGCTTTTCACGTAGAAGTGTTTCGATTACGTCGGTACTCGCTTCGACGATGTTTTTCTTTCTAACACGTGTATATATACATGTATATACACATAAGTAAAATGTAGGAAGGACCATTTGAAATAGCAGCTGTAATATACGGTTGCTTCGAATTCGATAGTTCACGTGTGAAACAAACTTGCCGACCATCCTTGACTCTGTATCCGTTGGTCCACTTAATTGCTGTATCCCATTTCTGTTTTCTTCATCTCTCGGATATCTAACTATCTACCTCCTTCAGTCTCATTGCTCTTCCACCTCGCATGTCTCGTCCCCTGTTATTCTTATTATATTCCTCATATGCCTCCTCATCTGGCGCGTAGCTTCGTCTTTCGTCCGCACACATGTTTGCTTCACACGTGATTATTTCGAGATACGCGCCGAATATCATTTCATGTTATAAATTTCAATATCTATTATACAGCGTTGTTTAAATCAAGACATAATCTGAGAGAGAATGTTATGTATTATATATATAAAATATATTTATATATATTTCTAAGAAATGGTTTTCTTATTAAACTAATTATAAAAATTTGACGATAAAAATATGTCCGCATAAACTACAATAAAAATCATTTGCCTAATCTCTTTACTCAATCAGTTTTTCAAATAATTATTTTCTTAAATTTTAAGCAGGTTTGCCACCAAGCGATAATCTATCATCATGGCCGATCAAATCAGAGCCGTCGGATACTCCGGAATCCCATCAGAATTCCAACGTGCCGAAGTCCAACTCCGGATTAAACGGTAAAACATATAGTCTCATGCCTCTCTGTTTGTCTCGATCTCGCGCTCGTTTTTCTATTCCAATTTCTCCTTGCTTATATGTTTTACTTTTGTGAATGCGACGTTCGTTTGCCGAACTATCGCAGGCATTCTGAATTCGATAGTTTCAAGCCGGCGATCCGAGGTAAATGGTACAACGCCGATGGATGAGAAGCCGCTGGACGCCTCCTGCAACGATAAAGTTCATCCCCTCTATGGCCATGGAGTTTGCAAGTGGCCAGGCTGTGAAGTAATTTGTGAAGACTATCAAGCATTCCTTAAGTGAGTTTTGCAATCTAATTTGTTTATATGCGTCAATTGTGTTTCCGACATTTAAAAATCACATATCGTCGTGCGATTATTTTGCTCGTACATCTGATGCAAATCTTTACCAGCGCAATATTAACATTTTTTATTAATATTACGAAGAATTAAGTAATTTATCTTTAAGTGATTTAAATCAATCGAAACGAAAACATTTATTATTCGTGTTACATAAAAGTCAGACTTGTCGTCCATGGTACGATATATTTTAGCAGGCGGGAAACTGTTTCCAAGTAAGTAGATAAATGCGCGGAAGAAGCTCAGTGCTTCGAGTATGAAAGGCTGAAGAAATGGGAATAAAGTCAGCAATTAAATTGGAAAAGATGAGGCAAAGGAAGTGTAGAAAAATCGCTCGTGTCAGCGTATCTCATTGACATCAGACGCTTTCGCCCATCGGCTTCGAGCCACAACCGCAAGCTCCGTCTCGCCGGGAGGGATCTTTCGTAATCACGTAGTTCGTCGGCGCAAACTCCCTCAAACAAGCCGTTACTTAAAAAAAAAAACGCTAATTACCTTTGTCTCATTAATATTCACGACATTCGACCGCATCGTTATGCCCCTCAGTCTAATCCCTTTCTGCCCTCCTCCTCCCGCCAATTCGTCCGTTCAAGCTCCCTCGACCTTCCCGCATCTTCGTTCTTAACCGACCAACCCACTCCTCACCATTCTCCTCACCCTCGATACAGCCGTTTCGACGACGAAGAAGGATTACGGAAATTCTTAAATACGGAATCTTGTTGGCGGTGTTGGCACCCCCATCCCTGTTCCTATGACGCGGCGAAGCTTAATTTTCTGTCCTGCCGTCTCCTGGGGCGGTGAAAGAACGGGTCCCCGTGGTTGGAGAACGAAAGCGTTACGTGTCCGGGATTTTTCGTGGCTTTCTTCTGACGGAAGAGTTTATTCGCAGCTCTTGCAAGATAATTGTGTGGCTATATCTTCATTGCTTTTCCGTGATTTCATCGATACGCATAAACTGTTACAAGAATATCATATAATTTTCAATGAGAACCCAAAATTATAAATCGTGTTAAAGATTATAATTTTCAAATCGATACACGAATTTTTATTAAGTACACGGCACGAGATAGGAAATAGATTACGCTAAAATATTATATAACTTAAAATAAAATTTATAGGAAATATAAATGTGTAATGCCACTTCATATGATTAATTTATTTTAATTCAGTTTTATTTCTGGTTTTATCGCGGTCGTGCATGTCTTTTTATCGTGTCATTTGATCTAATTTAACAGAAGGATCGATATATGATCACGATGTTAAATATTATAAACATTTTACTTGCATTATACCTGCTTTGTTAGTTCTTTCTTATAGTATTTATGTAATATTCTGTTATTTAGCAATTAAAAAGTGCAATGTATTGAATACTAAGATATATAATTGATCGTGAAATATTGCAGACACTTAAATACAGAACACACGTTGGATGACCGATCGACAGCGCAAGCTAGGGTCCAGATGCAAGTAGTATCACAGCTAGAAATTCAATTGCAAAAAGAACGAGATCGACTGAACGCTATGATGCATCATCTGCATATGGCGAAACAGATGGCTTCTCCGGAACCACCAAAATCATCCGAATCATCGGTAAGGTTTCTTTACTGCATTATAATTTTATATTCATAATTTAATGCACTTTGCCATTTATAATTATTTATTGCACTAAATGAAAAAATGCATAATGATAATAATTATAATGCAAATTTTTTGCAATCTAATTTTTTACAAAAGAAATTTAAAATGAAAATAATACACATTTTACTTTAAATATTCAATGATCATCTTTAACTTATGATTGCATCTCGAAATTAATCGACAAATTGATGCGATTTCATTTCGAATATTATTATTAATAACAATATAAAACTTAATTTATTAATGTAACAATTTGTAAATACTTGTTATACATTTCTACAGACTTTTTGCACAAAATTTTTATGAATAAATTAATTGTTATTGAAAGCTGTAATAATTTTGTTATTCGTTTTATCGCGAATGAAAAAATCAATTGTGTAATATTATGATATTTGAAACAACAGAAAGTTTCCATTTTAAGCCGCAATTATAATATACTTAAGAGTACGCTTTAGAATGGATATTGAAAGTCGAATCCGGAAAAACCATCCGAGAGCGACGCGTAAACTTTCCCCGCTGTGGCACCACTACAAGATCGTAAAGTCGAATTTTCACGACAGACCAGCTCGTTGGAAGATTTTACGATCTCCTCGCGGCCCGCTAACAACAACGCGAGTTTCAGTTTTAACGCGCCGCCGAGTCGAGTGCTAATTTATACATAAAGTTTGCATTAATAATTCATCGGAGCCGCGGTGATTTTATATCGCCTTAATTAAAACCCCTAACAAGTTGGGCAGTCGGAGAATACCAATATCGCATTAGCCCTCCGCCAGCGACAACGCCCGACGACCGACGGTTTAATTATTTTAACGCGGCTGTGTGAGTGATAGCGCTACGAAGATCGGATTGCGCGTATAGTTCATATACATCGTAAAGTTTGCAGACCATTGTGAAATATAATAAGATATTCGCATTTTTTACATTACATAACGCTTTGGCTGCATTAAATATTATCGTGGAAAAAAAATATTTTAAATATATATTTTTCTTATGATTATATATTATATAAGATCTCGCGTTCAAAGCTTTTTAATAAGACTACTATTTTTTCAAGTTTATGAAAACTATTACCTCTGCAGGAATAACTCTGTTATATACACAAACATATATAATATAATTAAAGATTTTATTTCTTCTCTATTTCTTTCATTTTTGTATATTAAATAAATACGTACTTCTCTCTAGGCCTATAAAAGGAGAAATTATTTTTTGTTATTTCTCATTTATATTATTTTTAATCGATCAATCAAATATATTTTCGATTCTCTTACCTTATCTATTTCTTGATATCTAATTTTTTTAACCTAGTATTATTCTTAATTCAATACATTGAACAAATTATCTGCAACTCGTAACTTATTATAGTACCGAGAAGATACCTATTCGATATCCGTCACACCGATTAAACTCTCATACGCTGTTTATACCTACTTACATTATTGTTGCCCTTTAATTTTGTTTTCTATTTTATAAACTTTGTTTCAGACGGGCTCGAATTTACCAAAGCTGAATTTTTCTACCGCGCTGATGAGTCAACCGCCACCTAACTTCGGGGTCTCTCAGGTGTCTCCGGTGTCCATGTCCGCTCTGGTGTCCGCTGTGAGGTCACCTGGTGGGGGTCAACTACCCCCGTCGGCTGGTGGTGGACCGATACCGCCACTTCCGACCATACCTAATATGGCCGGTTTACCGCCGATGCCCAATATGCCCGGCAGCATGCCGAGCATGGCTGGTCCAATTAGACGGCGAATCAGCGATAAATCAGCTCTTTCTTTAGCAGGAGGTAAGATCGTCTTTCCATCTTTTATTCTTCAATGATGTCATCTAAGAGGTGAGATTATAGAAATAGCGTCTTCGAATAATTCGAATTAATAGAGGAATCAGAATCGCATATTTCGCGTACCAGCATCAATTCTGTTATATCAAAATTAATTTTACAAAAGCTCTTCCGTTTTACCTGTTTCGAAGAAAATGGTTGATTACAAATTAGTATTATTGAAGACAAAATTTATATTTATATTTGCATAAATATATAACTAGTATAGCTCAAATATATAACTTAAATATTAAATATTAATGCATAATGTATAATATACATTCCATGTTGGCCGCTTATTAGTAATAAATCTTTTAGAAGAAAAGTACACGAATTTGGAAATATTGACTTTCTCTAATATTTTATTAATCAAACTTTTAAATTCAGCTATATAATATATATATATATATATATATATATATATAGAAAGAGACAAATATATTATATAACACTATTGTTAGAATTTTCTGTCAGATAAATTTATGTTATTGATTGATATCCCTTTGCGATTTTTTAATATAATGGTTCATATTTCATTTATTCATAGATATACATATATCATGTACCAAAGTCGTGATAATATACTGTAAATAATTTTTAGTTAAAATATTTTTGATATAACCATTTTCCGAACGTATAGCTTTAATTTGAGATGCATACAATAAGACCTTGGAAGTGGATTAATATCGTCTCAAAGAAAGGTGAAACGAAAGAAATGACAATTCAGAAATTGAATACTATTCGTAGGACTGTATGACGAGGGCATTGTAAGGCGCAGAGTATCCGTCGATAGATCTGGATTAGATATTAACGAAGGTAACGATAATACAAGATCATACTCGGAGTGATGCGAGCTTCGAAATACCATGAAAAATTTCTCATTTCTAATCAAACTCTTATTAAATTATTATAAACGTATTTAGCAAACAGAGATGATATGACATTTAAACATACACATAAATGATTAATAAATATTATTAAATCGAAGAAAGCATGAAAAATAAAAAGAATACGAATATATATGGAAAATATTTCTTGTTCGTGATAAACAATAAAAGTTTATGAAAAATGTATAAGATTTTCTCAATCTATAATAAAGTTAATTGCATAAATTATTTACTTTTGGCATTTCGAGGTTCGTCGCAGATTTATTCTCACTCCGACGAAATAAGAAAAATAATACCGATCCTGTAGCAAGTGCTCTTTACGGTCCTCTCTTGGTCTCGTGCCTCTTCCTGTCGTAAATTGTACCACACGCACAGATTACTTATGGTAGCGACTGTGTCACGTGATGCGACATTATTCGACACCTTGTTGGCGGTGTAGGACGAGCATAGGGTGTAGAGAGAGATACAAGGAATTTTATATGCGATGAGAAAAATAATATAAGATGAAAAAAAATTCTTACATCCGCCAGCTCGAACCTCTTTCTTATCGATGCTTTTGTTGTTTCCTTATTTCTTGTGCTGCCTGCCCTCCCCACCGTGTAGGGCTGCCCTACATGCTGGAGCGTGCTGGCCTTGACGTCCAACAAGGTACTGTCAACCTACTTTCCACGCTCCCTTTTGTGGCTTAAAGATTTTCTTGTGAAAGGATGTGTGCACCCTGCATGAGATCTCACCTCCCTCCTTATCTTCATCTTCACACATCTTTGTAGCACCGCATTTATCATTTGTAATTTTGCTGATAATTCCTAAGATAATTGAGATTACGAATATTCCAAAATCCCATGGAAATACTTGGGACTGGATAAATTGATTAATCATAGTTTATCATTTTCTAAGTCTATCATTTGCTTTTTCTTTCACGCGAAAAAGAGACAATCCATGTTTAAGCCATGTCAATTCATTGCAAATATATGCACACAAATTTTATTATTAATACAACCTTAATAGGAAAATAGAAATTATTTATAATATATACTCAATTAACAATTGTTGCATATTAAAAATTATGAAAACTTTAATTTGGATTGGATTGTCTCTTTCCGACATCAAGTACAATTTTTTTCTTGCAAAAGCATGCATTTATAGATTTTTTTTCACAATTCTAAAAATCATATTATTATTTTAAAAATATCTTATTTCTGTTCTTTCTATTACCATCAGCATTCTTTACGTACAATTTTTAATTGATTTGATTTATTATTTGTATTTTATATTTTCTTTAAAAATTCGTTGCTAAAAAGGTTTAAAATTGTAATCAGAAAAATAATTTAATGCAAAACATACATGATATATACAGTTCATTCAGCATTTAAAGGCAAGATTTTTATCATATGGTAATTTCATATGACCAGCACAATGTTTGCTTGTTTGTTGTGATTTCATTGTTTCAACCTTTTTGCGCAAAAAATAATTACGATATAATTACTTTTGATCAATGATAAGAATATTAGTTCTCTCCTACCAGAATTTTTAATAATATAAGGTAAATGAAATTTATTGCGTCCGGTTTCAGAAATTCAGCGAAATAGGGAATTCTACAAGAATGCAGACGTCAGACCACCGTTCACGTATGCATCCTTAATTCGGCAGGTGAGTGGCTAATAAAATTATCAAAGGATCCTGCAGATATCACATTTTCCCATCGCGTTGTATTAACATTACTGGAATTATATGCTGGATTTCCTCTCACAACATGAAATAAATGCATCGTATTATTATCATTACTTTAGTAACTTCTTAAATATATTAAGAATTAATTTCCATTTTTTTATTATAAGCGTTACATTAAATATTATTATAATTTATAATAATCTTTTATGCTAAAAATTATACTTCTTAATTATATCATTATTTCTTAATTATCTAAATGCGATAAAATTTGTATTCTATTATTTATTAATTCGAGTTATTATATTTTATTAGAGAATTAGAATATTTTTTCGAATTATTATGTAACATCACTATGCAGAAGCGAAAGAAAATTTTATGGAAGAAAGAAAAGCAATATTGCTTACACAAGAAATTCTTATTTTTAATTTTATTTTTTTAATTCCTTGATTGTGAAATTTGTCTTAGAAGTAAATCAAAGAAGTTGATATAATTCTAATGTTGCTCTTTTCATATAGTCTATCATTGAATCTCCCGAGAAGCAACTGACGCTCAACGAAATTTACAACTGGTTCCAAAATACATTCTGCTACTTCCGGCGCAACGCAGCAACGTGGAAGGTATATCTTATAATTTTAAATAATAATTTAATTACAATCGTCATAAAATGAAAGAAAATGAAAGGAAAATTAACTTTTAATTTAATAATCAAGAGATTCAAATTCATCATGATTTTAATTTTACGCATTATAGTTATTTATAATTATTTATTTATACAAGATGCAAAATATCTCGGTAAAGAATTAATTTTCTTATAGCAGTTTTAATATTTTCCATTAAAAGAAAATCACGGCTATCTTTAATAGCGACAAAATGGAAATAATTCTTCTTTAACTGGATGCATTTAATGTGAATCTTCTTGTGCAAAGGGAGTCGCAAGATTAAAATGATTTGCATTTACGATCAGGTTAAGTTGAATGCGCTTAACTAGAAAGGGTATGAAAATCTCGTATAATTATATATATGTATTGATTTGAATTAACAGGCTAAGTGACGTGCCGGGCAGAGCAGCTGGTAATAGATAATAGTTGTGTTACTTTCTTAAATAGGAAGAAGAACTGGTAACATGTGAAATATGACATATTACGAATCATTTATGAGCCATCTATCATTATATTCTTCTCTATTTTTTTTCGTTCACAGATCACTCGATACCATCGCATATCAGAATAACAGTAATGCACCTAAATTAAAAGTCGGCTAAAAATTTAAATTATAATAGTGTAAATAGAATTTATTATCAAAAAGTTTTTATAGATAATTATTGCAATAATAATATATATTTTTATAAACGTATATATTAATTTATTTCATTTTTAAAAGTAAATTTTGCTGTTAATGCAACCTGGAAAAAATGCATTTTGAAAATAATTATAATGATAACGAATAATGATCATTTAATCCTAAACGAATTGACAAAAATAAAATTACCAACTATAAACGACCAATAATTAAAATTCCATATCACAGTTTGTACATAACATTTCAAAAAACAATGGAATATAATGTGCCGATGGTTCGTGATTGATTTTTAAGCCGACGTGACAATCCGCTTGTTGGCAAGAATGTTTGCGCGAGTGCGTTTTTCTTTGCGTGTGTGCGAGTGCGCGTGAAAGTAATTGACGTTTGCCATGACGCTTCGCCTCGCATGGTTATGTGTACATGAAGACATAAAGACGCATAAAAACAGGTTTACCAGGCGGCGAGCAGAGCAGAATCTGCAGCGAGATTTACACGCTGATGACGATGTCTTGGCGGCTATACGTCAGCGAGTGCAGCCCCGTTGAATTTTATTCGGCCCTGCGGCATGAATAATTGTTGTCGTTGCCCCTAGATTTAGATGATTAGCTGTGCATTAACGATATATAAAGGAATGCCACAAATCGTATCTCTTTCGATTAATCATTTTGGTTCGTTATATCCTCTTGCGGGCTTCGACGTCGCGATCTTATTGCCAATTTCCTTCTGTACTAACAGTGCTCATCATCATCATTGCCATCATCATCACCATCGTCGTCATTGTTATTATTGTCAACAGATATCGCGTTATAGTTATTATTGATTATCAGTTGATTAGACTTTCTGTATTTATTGTATTATTATTTTATATATATGTCACACGCATTGCGGATTTCCGTTCTCGTTAGCTGCCACCTAAAAAAATACTTGCCCCCGAGTTTTCTGAAATAATAAAACTAGTAATGCTTTTGAATAATAGCATTTATAGATAGATAAAACGCAATAGTATTACACAATACTATTACTTATGTAGTGATATGCAGTGCTTATTTTATACTTATCGTTTATACATTAATTTGTATTAATTTGTATTATATTTTTATTTGCTTAGCGCTTCTATTTTATATACGTCCTGCGAAAGAATTTTTCTTAGAATGTCGCGAATATTTATTAAGTTGCACAATATTATTTTTGGAAAGAGCTAATGCTATTCCGGAGAAAAGTAAGACCGATATAGCAGCATTTCTTGCCATACAAATCTAAACTTAAGGTGGCAGCTTTGCTTACATTCTCAAGGGTTGCTGAGTGACCATTGCATCCATCTTTGAAAATAAAATGAGAAACCTATATTATATTAAAAATTTTTATATTACAAAAATTAAAAATTGAAATATTATCTTTGAACAATGAAAACATCTTATGAGCAAAATAGAAACGTATATTTTTAAAAAAGTATTTTTTGTCTAATAAATATTATTTGTTAAATATATAAAGATATTTATATAGTTTATTTATACAAAATTGTCTGTTTATAAATATATCCTGGACGTATTTCTGACACTCTCAAAGATGGTTGTTATGAGCTCTTAAGAACAGCGTTGTTGAATAGATTATTTTAAATTTCACTCAACTCAATTATTATCTAAAATTTTAATCGCAATTAAAAATAAGATAATATAAAATGTAGAATATATAATAGATCAAAATATATATTATAAAACTGCAAAGCTAAAATCTATCGGATAAAAATAAAATTTCTTATTATATTTTACACAATATTCCTTTGGATAAATAAATTTTACTAGTTCCTTGTTAACAAATGCTATTATATCTTTTATATTGATATTTTACAAGTAACGCAAAAATTTTATTCATCATTAAAATTATCAATTTGCAATATTATAAAAGCATTTATTTCGCCATATAAAAAAAGTTTCTGAAAAAAAGAAAAATATATTATATAATACAAATTCATATAAATATATGTATATATGGAGCAAAAGTATATAACAGTTAATATGTTTATGCACGGATATTAATTTAAGATACTAATAGAAAATATGATAAGACATATTTTGATGAAAAATCCATCACATATCACATACTCCCATAAAGTATTTCATGTTTGAGCACTCGACGAGATCGTTCGCAACGCTGCTCGTTGGCACCTTGACAAATCATACGACATATGCACAATATCGCACGTTCTCACTTAGCGACTCTACTTCGCGTCTCGGTCTCACGATCATCATCCATCCTTGCCTCATCAGCGTGGCCGGTCATCGTCATCCGAGATGTCGAGGACTCTCCATCGCCTGCGTAACACAAAGCCATCATACATGCATACGCGCTCCATGATCCAACAGCCGTGATCCTTATATCTCCTCTTTCCTCCGCCGACTACCGGGGCCGTGATTGAGTTGGCTTCGTTCGTTTTTTGCGTTGCTTATTTAGTCTGTGTATTATTTTGTATAGAACGCAGTGCGACACAACCTGTCTCTCCACAAATGTTTCATGCGAGTCGAAAACGTGAAAGGGGCCGTATGGACGGTGGACGAAGTGGAGTTTTACAAGAGACGGCCACAGCGCGCTTGCAGCACGACCGGGTACGTTGCCCATCCCCATGCTCCATCGATCAGAAAAAAATATAATTACAACCGCGCTTTTTACTCTCTTTATTCTCTCTCTTTTACTATATCTCTCTGTCTTTTACACCAATATTTCTTATCACCTTCGGAGAGACCGACGGACTGAAACCTCCACCCTTTTTCCTTCCCTTGAGATGTCGGAGCAATAGTTTCTTTCAGATCACAAACTTCCTTACGATTTCACTATCTCCCTTTTATATGTCTATATTTCTTTCTCTTTCTCTCTTTCTGCCTTTTTATATATACTTATATATATACATATATATATTCACTTATTCGCTTTTACTCTTCTTATATTTATAGTCGTATCGTCATTCCCCCGCCCCTTATACTGCCCCCCCCCCCATTTTTCTACAATTTTATATCATATTTATATAACTTTTTACATACTTTTTACATATTTTTATATCAATATTTATATACACATGTTTATATATACATTAAGAATATTTAATATTCTATCTTATATACATATAGCTCTTTTTATATATTTATATATGTATTTTTAATATTATATCTGTTTTATATATTATATATATATTTCCATATGCGATTTAAAGGCAAACGCACATTTCAGTGCGTTTATGGCCTTCATATGTATGTATACGCACATACACGCACGCTCTCCTGTGCATTTCTCTCTCTCTTTCTCTTTTTTAATCATAAGATATATTTAATCGCCTTCTCACGATATTCTACGTCGTGTGTTCCCTGTTTTACATTTCTCTTCATAGTATATACTGTACCTGTTTGTACTTGATACGTGCGCATTCATACGTATTGATCTGTGTGTGTATAAACCTTTTTATACACCTAAACGCCATAACAATCTTTAGTATACATCGCTTATGTCGTCTGTCTGTTTGCTGCTAATAAATTCAGTTTCTCGAGGTATCTTGTTTCAATAAATAGCTATCAGTCACTGCAAAATTATTTTTAGACCGAAACGTCACAGTTTATATTATGACATTAATATGCTTATCACATCTCGGAATTTTGTTTCAATCGATTAATGATAGATGGAAAATATATTTATATTTATATAAATAAATCTCTATCTAACGTTTACACACATTTCGATTAATACTCGAGAAACTATCACTGTGTTTGAACCCGCGTGTGTGTGAACTTCTTACTTGCCCGTCGTCATGTGATGGTATAGTCGGCAGTCTGATGGGTGCGTGGATGTGCGTGAGAGTGCGTCGCCGATGAAAGAGCTGCAACAGATGAAAGGGGGAAAAAAGAAAAAAAGATAGGAAGAGAGTTGAAAAATGCTAATCTCGTTCTTGAAGAACGGGGCAATCAGTAGTACGTCGTATGTGCTTTCATAACGAGCATGTGAGCTTTGCAGCGACTAACCCGATCGAGAACGGCAGGGCCAAGTCTATCTGGCCCAAGTCTAGTCTCGAAAGCCCGGAAGCCCGGAAGCAGAATTGCCCGGAACAGAGTGAGAACCGCAGTGTTGCACTTTGTCAGGTAGTGAGAGAATAAGCCGCCTTACTACATATTTATTACTACGTCTCTGTTTTATTTTCTTTGATTTATCCATCCCTTCTTTGCGAATCTGTGCTGCTGTTTGTTCTTTCTAAAAGTCGACGTTTCGAGATCATTCATGATGTGTCCCCGGCAACATGATAGAGCGATGGAGTTGTCGGTGCGAAAGACGCGCCGGGGTTAATTGGTGCATCCAGAGTCCGTCTGAGCATGACGGCAAGCGATAACTGGGGCACGCGCATATGTGAGGCTCCTCTCTGTTACGAAGAGTAGTGAATGGCGATGGGGGCCGAGCGCAAATTAAGAAAAAAAAAAAAAGAAAAGCGAAAATGTACGCGCAATCAACTGCAAAAAACCAGAAACCTTGTCTTTTTTACTCTCTTTTTCTCTATTTCTTGGTGGTCTTGTCTGTGTATACAGAACGCGATCCGCACCAATCTATCATTGCACAAGTGTTTTGTGCGCTATGAGGACGACTTCGGGTCATTCTGGATGGTGGACGACGCCGAGTTCGTAAAGCGGCGGCATCTGTCCCGCGGCCGCCCCAGGAAATATGACCCAACCCCATCACCCACTCCACCCCACCTCTCCGCACAGTAAGCACTACCACTTTTTAGAATTCTGCTGGCTGGCTGGCGCGACGTTGACCTTACCGCGGTACTTTTTTATGAACGCGGCGACCGGGACGTTTTCGCTTGGTCGTTGTCTACAAATTGAACCGCTAAATGGGCTTTCCTACCTGCTGCCTTTAAAAGTCTTGTGCACACTTACTAGAAAATTGTGCATGATTGCAGCTGTTATGATGTTTTATGTTTATATCTTGAAGCATAAAACAATCACAAAAAATTGTAAAAAAATTCTTAAAAAATCTTTGAAATAGTAAATCTATTCCATCGCATCATCCTTGCTATATAAACTAAATAAAAAAGTTTCAACGTGTTATATAATGAAATAGAGACTAGAATATACAAACAATATTTTTTAAAAAATTTACATTTTATAAAATGTTTTGTTATAATACATATATATAATTTGCTTAATATTATATATATTTTATAATTTATAAAAATAGATACGTTTTAATTTAATTTAATATTCATATTTTTTCTTCAACCTTTCTAATAACTTAAATTGTAGTATTCTAATTATAAATGCTTCATGCATCAGAACAATTTCTTAAATGAGATCTTCACTCTAAATTATCTATTATGATGCTAACAGCTGCAATTATAGATGTGATAATTAAATATATATTTTTTGGATCAGTTAGATTGTATAAAAATCATTTGCTATAAAATATCAATGTCTCTTTCATCTTTGTAATAAAATTTTTTTTTTATTTTTGAATTATATTATAAATTATATTGGAAATAGTATTGATATTAAAAATAATATTGATAAATACTTAATTATATTAGGCATTAAGGCAGCAGGAAGTAGCTCTATGCAGTTTATCCAATCCCTCTGGAAATGATTTCCGCATTATGCCTGCCTCAAGCGCCTTTAAAGACCGATTCCTTAAAAAATTGGACTAGTTTCATACCATTATTACCTTGCCCGTTTATTTGTTAAAAGTGTGCAATGTTAACTTGATTTTCGATTACACACACGAACACATATTTCTTAATAATATAAGCAGTTGTTTAAATGCAAAAAAATATAAGGTAAAATTGTATATATAACTTATATTTTCTTTTTTTAGGTTTTTAATTTTTTTTTTTAAATTTATCTAGTTTATTTATTTAATTATAATTATTACTATATATATACTATACATATTATATGTGCTGATACATGAAAATCAAATTTTCTGTGAAATTGAGATTTGTAAGATTAACTAAAGCTAAAAAGTTTGCTATATGTTTAAGCATTAATATATATGTGTGTACATGGTGTGATCTAAAATTTATATATATATATATATATATATATATATATATAAAATTATAGTTAACTTTAAATAAAAAGTATCTAAATTTTTTTTGTCTCGAATTATTCGAGAATTATTAAACTCAACAGTTTTTTGCAGATTGACATTTAGCGGTATAGAGATTATAGACAGAAAAACTTTGTAAGTTTTATAGAGTTGAGTTTGAGAACGGATAAAAAGATTTTATTTATATAGCTAATTGTAAGTTAAAGTTGAAAATTTAGAAGCAGAAAAAAGATATTCGGCCAAACATTTGTGCTAACGAAAAATCAATTTTAATTTGATCAAATATATTATAATAAAAAAAAATATTTTACTCTATTTCCTATAAAAATCTTGTGCACTTTTGCAAATGACGGTCACGGTTTATAGGATATTCCCGTATACATGATTAGTATTGTAGCTTAAAAATTCTTGCACTTCGTGATAGCTTGAATCCTGCACGGTCCTGTAGAACACCAGCATCAGGACGATTGGTCAGAGATGCGGGATCTCTAATGTACTAATTAGCCTTGCATGAATTACCATGGATCCTTGACATTCATTTCCCGATGAAGCCCTCTAAAACTGTCCCGCCTAGTTTGAAAACACTGCTTATAAACGTATGATGCTTAATGTGATGCTGTTTGTAATCTCTCGTGTGAAAGTGGTGTGTGTTTGTGCGGGCAAGCGTTCTTTTGTGTTGAAGTTTTGCTCTTCCGTTTCCGTCTTTGTTCCGTCCTCTCATAATAGCAGAGAATTACTTTTCTCTTCTTTTGCCTAGAATTGCCATGACGTTAATAGACGTTTGTAGTCTCTTATGTTCTTCATTCTTCTTATTTTTGATCGATTTCCACAGAGTGTCGTAATAGCATCCCCTGGCAAAGTTTTGTTTCTTCAATTTTTATCGATGCGAGTTTCTTTGCAAATCGATGCAATTCTCAACTAATAAATGTCTTAGAATTATATGCTAACGTTTGTTAGATGCACGCCTAAAAATTTTTCAATTTTAGCATATAATTTGTTATAACTATCTTAAGAGGCGTCTTTCATATAATGGTTAATTGTAATTACATTTAAAAATAGATATATGTGAGTAAGATTTTTTTGGACAAAAGCAAATTATAATAATAATTAAAGTTAGAAACTCAAAAAAGTTCTCTATCAAACAAAATATTCTTATGTTATGTATAAAATGTTTCAATAATTGATTATTAATTATTAAAAAATAAAACAAATAAAGTTGAGATTTGCAGTATAGATTTTAAGCATCTTACATTATCTTGCTTCCGCAATGAGCGAATGGTTCTTGATCTGAGTGACTATGTGTCAGAGCTATTTGCGCATGTGTAAATTGTGTATACTGTGCGTTATACAACTATATTCCTCGAGTGGAATTCTTCAATCTTCATCGAGCGACTCGTCTTGTATCACAGGTATTATATGGGACTCAATATATAATCTCAGTAATATTTAATAATTATAATTCTTTAAATATATTTATTGTTCAACTTTAATACTTTTTAAAATTTTATCTATTCTTATTCAAAAAATCTCTTAACTTCTCTCTCTTTCTCTCTCTCTCTCTTTCTCTCTCTTTCTCTCTCTCTCTCTCTCTCTTTCTATTCAAAACTCTTCCTTCTTCTATCTCTATTTTTACAATCTCTTTTCTATCTATTTAGCGCTTCATATAACTTGATAAACGGTCACAGGAAAATTTTTTTCTTATCTTTTTCTTCGCATGCATTTTTCTCTCGGAACAAGATCTCTGACGATGTATATTAAAACTGGATACATTTGTCCGGTTATTTGATGGTATTTCTTATAAAGAATACTATGAAAAAAGTGTTCTTTTTACCAAATGTCAAAAGAAAAACCATTGGTCAATGGTCATTTAATTAAATCAAGTATGTATTACACGATTTTACAAAATAACACAAGTGAAAGGTAAGCACAGGTAACCTAGTGACCGTTTATAAGTATATTTGTTTCGAAACTGATGTAATGTTATATTAAAAATAAAAGAAGAAAAGAAATCGACACAAATTGATATAATGTCATTTATAAAGTTTCGAAACGGGAGCGCTTTTTTATACACTTTTCGCAATTTTTATCTAATCTCACTCAATCACCAATGAACCGATACTGGAGGGCAAACTGTAAGAGGCACTGTGTAAATAGGTAAGAGTTTTTTGAACTCTTTTTTCGCTCTTTTTTAATATCTCTTTTTGATATATATTTATATGTATACATTTTTCATATTTATATAATTCTCTTTGTCTCTCTTCTCTTCTACTTTACATCTTCTCTATTTCTCTATCTCTTTCTCTATCTCTCTATCTTTCTCCTTTTGTCTTTATACGTCTACATATCTACGACTTCAATACATGCACAAACACATGGTCACAATATACAGCCTACTTTAATTCCCCTCTCTTTCTCGAATCCGTTTTAACATTGACACAAATTTAAAAAAAAACACATACGCGTTTTGTTTCAGGAAATACGCATGGCTGAATTTCGAATATTATTAACATATTTTTCTCTGTCAATATCTAGGGGCGTTCCATCGAAGAGTCCAACTCTAACGCACAGTCCTACTATGTACGGTGATGCGCTTAATGCCAACCTGCAGGTAACTATTAATAATTAATTTAGCGTAAAAAATTTCTTTCATAAATAACTTTTACGTCTACCTTGTTAATGTCGTGATTAGGTAAATAATATTGAATAAAAAATATTTAATATTAAATGAATTACCCTTTTCTGAAGATTAGAGATTTTACGAATTTTCGCATACTCTCATGTTTTTGAATAAAATTTTAGTAAGCTATATTAATTAGAAATTTATTGCTGTAATACTTGATAAGATAATAAATGTATTAAAAATTGATAAAAAATATTACTAATATCTAAGTGATTAGATATTAGTAGATTTTGGTGTTAAATCGGTAATAACTAACCATCTAATGCAATTTGAGTATTTTCAGGCGCTCGGGGAGTCTAATATGGGATTTTTAAACAATCCGATGTGCACGTCGACAGCGACAAGTCCCGATAAGGAACATGTGTTACCTCATAATGATTTAATGTAAGTGATTTATACAAATGCATAACTCGTTCATTTCTTTGAATGTTTTATCAAATATATTTTATCTATATAGATACATTTTATTAAATTTACAAAGAGTTGTTAGAATCCTCGTAATGATTCTTTCGCGTTACAAAATACTCGTATTTCCGTATCTGCATATATCTACATTTTTATATTCTTACAACATTATTTCAGCTTATAAGTATATTATCACGTGCGTTTAGATTATTCATTTTTCATTCAACACCGTGAATTTTTCGTTTTCATTCGCGGATATATTTACGAACGGTTTGTACAATTCCATCGCGCGCGGTACAGAAATCGTGAAAAAGCCACTTGTTTTCGTGACTCACTTTCGCGAAACACAAACTATTCGTTGCTTGACAAACCGCTTAAAACCGCAGCAGCGAAACAATCCCGGAAAAGCGAAATCGTTATTCTCTCGTCGGCGCGGTACAGGAAACGTGTTGCTAAAAAAAATATCGCTTTGCGTGTGTTGGCATCACGCTCTATGAAATACATACGTCAATATACTGACACGCGGCACTCGCAAGTTTTTCACTCATGAGCGTACACAACGCGCGTTCGCGCGTCTCGTCGATTCAACAGGTCGCCGCTGGATGAACCGGCCATGCACATAAAACAGGAGAGCCAGAGCCCGGAAGGAGGGAAACACACGAGATTAATAAAGCGCGAGCTACCGGACGGTCCTATGGAACAGGAGACGGAGGAAGATCAGACGGACGATAGAGAATACTCGGAGAGCCACGGTCACGATTCCGGCCAGGACGAGGACATGGCGGAGGACCTATCGATGGCACCTGACATAATGATCCCGGAGGATCAGGTCGAGGCGTAGTATCGCTTCGTCGTGATAAACCAGTAGAAACGAGATATGTACAAGATGTCCCGTTTATTCCGGTCATGAGAGGAGGAAACTCTACCCTCTGGCTAGAGTAAAGACGGTAGGCTGAGAGAAGAAGAAAGAGGGAAAGGATGGGAAGCAGAGAATAACGGAAGCGAAGAGGACGATGAAGACCCCCCAGGACCACCCACCCCCTCCACTTCTCCTTCGTACGAATCCCCCTCAACGTATCATATCTGTACCGCGACACCCCAATCGCGGTTTTAAAATAACGAGAAGGAGGCAAGCGCGAATGTGTTTGAGAAAAGACGCTGAACGATGGATGATGACAGTGACGAGCGTACCACCGGATGATGTTAAGCGTGAAAATCTCGGCGATATTCGGGGAGCGATCCTTCGATCCATATCCTTACTCAAGCAATTGCGAACAACGATGTATTTTATTTTCCTCTCGATCTTTTCCGTTCCGGAGCCGCGGTTATATCTCTAATAGATATATACATAAATATATACATATACATATACATATATCTCTCTCTCGTGTACATTGCATTAGAAATTAATGTGACGACAGTGAGGCACCGCGCACAGGGCGCGCCTTACCGGCGAGCACGTATGTATGACAGAAAGTATTCTTCGCCGGAGGAACCGATGTAGCCTCGCGATTATACATTTGCGTGAATATGCATACCGATATGCGTGCATAAATCAAATTCGGACAGCAGTAATTCGGCAATGCATCAATAAATCTTCAAACTTTTTTGCATTAAGTTGCACCGAACTGATAGCAATATAATTTTTGCTACAAATAAAACTCTTACGTTAAATTGAGAAATTAACTATATGTATATTAATACAATCTACTGTATATGTTTTTATATTTCCAAACAATAACATTATTTTTATTTTGATTATGCGAATAAATTATAAAATGAATGAAAAAAGAATAATTAAAAAACTTTACGTGGCTTTGCGAAAACATATTACATACTGTTTGACGCGAGAGACAATGTGCTTGTCTCGACGAGCTCAGATTCAAATTTGTCGATAAACAAAAAAGTGAGAATCGCCAGGAAGCATCGCGCGGTTCCTTCCAGAGAAGAGAGTCGATCAGAGAGTCCGGCGGGATTGAATCTAGGAAATAAATCGATGAAGCCGTGGTGGTGGTGGTGGTGGTGGGTACGTACGGGAGCGACTGAGTTTAGTCTTTAAGTTTAGGCGTTCGTTTTTGACGAATGAAGAGCAATGCTAGTACTATTCTCGCGATTAAGCGGGTCCTACCGTCTCGAAGAGGCCCAGTATCAGACAAGTTAAACTAAGAATCGCATCCGAGTGACAAGACCGGATGCGTCCCGGCGTACCCGTCCGCTACTGTTGGTAGCACTCTGTATAGTCTAGCAAAGTTGAACGTAAGTAGTTTCGTATTCATTAAACGGTAATTAACACGCTCTCGAACCGAGAGACACGGTCGAGATATTTGTAAATGAGCGCTACGATACGACAAACACGCGCGCGACGATCTTTCAAATTACTTTCCGATCGAGCCGGTCAGGAATCCGTGATGCAGAACGATATATGATATAGATGAACGTAGCTCTGCGAGACGATCGATGAATGTTACGAACGGGGATAAGTGGGAAGATCGCTAACGCGACGTTTTATATTTACATATATGCGTATACATTACATTATACGACAGATAAAATTTCAGATCTTACGCAAATATTAGCAGTTTTTTGTACGATGTATTTAACTTGGCCGTTTCTATTATATTAGGTATAAGATAGACTCAGCATCCCGTGGCGAGATGGTGCTTTTCAAGTTCCAATGCATTGAAAGCTAGTATTTCAACGTTTTGGATAATTAACATAAAATTTCGAACTGTTAGGCATTGCGCGTTCAAGAAGATTATATTAGAGTTATTAGCACTTCCTTCTGTGATACGTGACGGATATAGTAAGACCTCTATATTTAATTATATACATATAATATATATATAATTAAGGGACTTATATATACGTTACAAATCGTTTTTGGTTGCTAAGTCTATTGTATATCAATATTATATCGATCAATTACAGGCAATTAATGTGTGCCACACGCTATTGAGATATATGTATGGAAAAATATTACATAAAAAATGCTAAGGTATCACGTTAATGATCTCCCTACTTCTCTAAACATGAAGTCTATAAATAAAGTACACTATGTATGCATATATACATATATTAATACGTATACGTATCGAAATTATAAGGAATTAGATGTCGATAATCCTCTCCATCAAACTTTTTTCCCCCAATCCTCGTCCAATCCTAGTCCTACTATATAAACACACCAATCGAGGCCAGTAGATTTCTTCTAAAGAGTGCGTGGTCTCGAAAACAAGTATAGAAAATGCGCTCATATCGGTACTAATACTTTGAATTGTTCACAGTCTACCGGTAACACGGACAATTCAAATCTGTCTTAAGATATCAGTGTATTTTTTTTATCCCCATATGTGTTTAACGATAAATGTTTGTCGTGCTTAGAAGCTGATTTAGTTGCCATCGTAAAACGCCTATAATATCATCTTTACACAGTGACTGATGGAGATGGAAAGTATAATTATGTATTTTATTAGGTCATAACGCGAGACGATTATGTGCAATTTGAAAAATTATTATTTGCACAATTTGGGAAAATAATGCAAAGTTATATTTTGTGCCACAGAATATTTCATTTCAAACTAAGTAATTTTGCTGCGTTGTTAAATATCGTGAGAATTTCTTTGAGACAAGTTTAGAAGAGAACTTTATATTTCCACGTTTACTTATTATCATAGTTATTCAATCTTAGAGTTCCGTTGTAATTAATATAATTTTATTAAACGTTATCGTATATGCGTACACAGGATTAATAATGAATATTAATATTTCAATGAAGATACAAAAAAATATATAGAGTATGGCAGTTTATGGATTTTCGCAATGAGTTTATCAAATGCTAAAATAGCGTTGTCAAAATAGCAACGTATATTCAGATCATCCGCATAATGACTCTCAAGGCGTGAAATTTTTTTTTTCATAAACTTCTATATTCTATGACATTCGGAAATATTCAATTTTATTACCTTAGATAAATTATCTCGTCTCTGTTTATCGAGATAAACAAATCCTATTTCGGGAAAATAAACTATAATACAGTGCGAATGTACGGATTAGTGTTTCTGTAACAATCAAATAAAAATAAGAAGATTGCAATATTATTGATATAATACAAATATTGTGAGTTTTATATTTTCAAATTTTCGATATTTAAATCAACTAAACTTGTATGTATAATTCGAGTAAATCTTTTCCATCAGCGATCTGCAATTCTGCAATTTCTATTATTAAGAGAGACTTTACATTTTATATTTCTAATACATATATAGCATCAAATCGCTTTATTTACTTTATTGCAAATATTATTTCATCATTCATATCATTTTCAAGAAAAAATATATATTCTAAAGTCTTAATTTAGCAAACATTTTTTTATGTTCACAGTCACAATTTATATTATTAAATATTATTATTTGTCAATGAATGATTAAGTAAATATTACAAAATTGGAAACAGCTATTTTATTTTCCAAGTTAAAAATAATTTAAAATTGATTGAGTCCCAACTTTAATTAACAAAACATACATATCTGCGTTATGAGGCTTGACAAATTTGTCGCTGAATAATTTAAAACACGAAACTAATGCATATACTTGTCTTGAATGTAAATCTGCAGGGTTAAGGAATAATTAAATCACACGCGCGCGGATAAAAGGAATAAAGAAAAAAACACAAAGAGCGAGAGAGAATGGGAGTATGTATGTGTATGTGTGCACTTGTGCAGAATGCCATAATAGTTCGGTAACATCTCTCGTTTACCGATGAAACTTGCGAGTTTGGGCTCGCTTTCGCGTATGGTACTATTAATAATCTAAGTCTATATGTATTATGAATTATAAGAACTTGATACATACACATATATACGCATATACACACACAACAAACACACATACAAAATATAGAGAAAACTCCTCTGTAAATAATTAAAATTATCGAGGCATTAGGAATTTGCGCATATGTCATTTGTGAATGATTGAACCGATATCGCGGCTTGTGCGTGCGTATACATACGTGTGTATGTGTGTGGATGTAATTGCATATATGTGAGTGCACGCGTATATTCCGTATCCCGTCTGCATTTATAATTTCGACTCGAGATCACGAAATTTTCCTCCTGGGAGAATAACTCGATGGAAGACATTTTCTCGTTTTGCCGGGTGAAACGTTTGTCACGTCGCAAGAAAGAGCGGGCCTATCGACTGGAAAATTAATTAAAATATAATCGGTTAATTGATCGATCATGCGCCGCGTCGCGTGACGTGTCCTGGGCGAGCTCCGCTCAAACACGTATCTATTTCTGTATCTTTTTGTATTATAGTGACAATGTTAAACACACACAGATGCTTTATTACTAATGTTTTTTTTTGTTATGTTTGTTTTAATGAGAGCAAATTGAATTTATTAGATTTACGCGGGCATTGCGATCGATCATTCCGATATGGGTATTCGGACGAATCGATTTCATATTTCATTATTTTGCTTACACAATGCTCTAGAAATTCTAGCTATTCATTGTGCCGCGTATAGAACTTTGTTGATAAAATGCTCGAAAATAATTACTGATAACGAACCCGATAAGCGATCACGGCTCCTGATGTATCACTTGAACATTTTATTATTTTGCTCTGATAATATAATAAATAGCGATGGCGATTCTCTGCAATTATATATCAGATAAGATCGAAGTATCCGACGTGAACTGTGCCAAATCGATGCAAATTTTTATTTAATGAGTGAATCAAGATATAGTAGAGAAAAACAAATCGTATTAAAAAAAGAAGGAAAACTTTTTCCTGAAAGAAGAAAACTTTGTAAACTTTTTGTCAAATTCTTCATCTTTCACTGTAAAACTGTTGTAGAGAAAAGCAGTATGACATGCCGACAAAATAAACGTATAAACGGTTTATTATATTTTATGGAATAATTAAGTATTGTTATACATAAATTATATAATGTCCGAATAACAATTTCAATGTACTGCACAGCTGTGATTGAAACGGGCATATTCTTGTGTGACAAATTTTATCGCGTCCTATTTAACGTTCTCACGAAAATATGTACATAATACATCATACTGATTCTCATTAAATAAAGTATTCCCTTGCAAGAAAATCAAACGTGTTACAATAATGTTTAAATGATTTTAAAACATAAAAAATATACCTCTATAATCTGCCATCGAAAAATTTAGAAATTATTTCTTCAGCGTCTACATTTTTTTAACTTTTTTTGTTCTTTCGTTATCATTTGTAATAACTTATGTAAAAAGAAAAAAAAACAAGGAGATTGTTATCGCAATTCGAGTTCTCATAAAAATTACGCATTTCATGAAAATTGACCGTATATAATCGATCGAATAGGAGACCGCCGGCACAAGTTAAAAATTATTACAAAATCTTCTAGAACGTTTATTGTCTGAATTACTTTGTTAAGTATTTGTATGATAAGTTGCCTTGTAAAAATGTACCGATTTTACTAAGAAATTAAATGTGTTACTGAAAGAAAACCATGCACAAGTTCTCTTCAACTGTTTTTATCAACTTCCGTTCTTTACGTCGAGAATGGTAATGACGGAGCGTAGGAGTAGTTGATTAAAAGTAATAATTGTAAGTACCAATAAATTATAATTTTCACCGTACTTTCTTTGTATAAGACTGATATCGTTTGTATAATGCTTGATAATCCCATTAGACGTATCGAGATTTATATACGTAAATTAATGTATCTAGGGAATATATGTCTATATATAGATTGCAGGAAACACTTATATCATACTGTAAATAGAGAATTTACGAAATCGCATTTTCTAGTTCGATATAAGCGTTAGTATTAAGATCCTAGCTAATATAGAATTATCTTGAAAGGGTATATACTTAATAAAACTGCGATATATAAAACACAAGAACCTTATGCTCTTTAAGAATTCTGTTTTCAAATTCCCTGTTAATGCATTTAATAAAGGGATCTTAAACACTTCTTGCTACTTGTTATCACTTTCTGCGCGCGCGCTTTAATGCTTTTTATTATCTTTTTATTATTTCAAGTACTTATCATTATTAAAAAATTTTATATCGATCTATAATTCTTCTATTACTGAACAAGAAAAAATATTTTTCTAACATCCATTTTGTTTATTGCCAAGATATATAGATTCTCATTTATGACCACATCTTACATCAAATGTGATCATGCATGTAATTTTGAATATTATATGTATTAGATTGTACATATTTATCAGATTCACCATTAATGACAGCGATCAAATTAATTATAAGACTTGGACGATCACATTTAATACTAATTGTGGGAGGTAAATTTGAATTATAATATTGATATGTTATATGTTTATATGGTACATATAGACAATTGGAGATATAATTTAATACAATATAATAAATATCATAAAATAATACATTATAAACTTGTCATAAAATTATAATACTGATGCTTAAATATAAAATTTGGCATCAGAAAGGTAAAACGAGATGAGGAATAAAAATATTATCTACAGTTGGAATTTTATCAGCTGGCACATAATATGCTATTATTTTTAATTTAAAAAAATCTGAATTTACTGTAAATGAAATGCGAGGGTATTTCTGCGAAGCTCTAATATTTTGTTATTTCTGTTGAAATGTAGCCTACTTATTTCGAATAATTCAACACGTGCTGCATTTCAAATATTTATATTACCTAGCATGCGTGTCTTGGTCTATTATTTTGTAATCTGATGGCAACATTTGTATGAAAATAGCAGAGTGTACATACAATATTTTATCAGTGCCTACTGCTATGGCTGAAATATTCTCCTTTATTATAATACAATAAAATTGCTTATATTGTATGATTCCAGCGAGAAATGATAATTAAATCGACGTTGAATCGATGTCAAATTGGTCGAATCGATGTTGATTCGACCGATCATTTCTTACTAGGATGTGTTTATTAAATTTGTTATTTGATTTAAAAAAATAAAATTTAATAATGTATAACAATGTGATAATCAAGCTCGTATCAAATGAAAATTAATACAATAGAAAAAGGCTTTTACACGAGCAAATATGGATGAATATGTATAATTACTGTATTTAAATATAAATTTTACAATAAATTCATGCAAGACGTTTCGTCACTTACTTGTGACTTCTCAATCGCTAAATGTAATACAATTACATATAATAACAGTCTATAAATTTCATCTTAAAGCTATAGTTGTCTTGTTGGCAATGTAAAATATATTAATATGTCCATGTTCTTCGTATTAATTTCGGTGGTCGGTAATAATTAATATTCAATATCTTTTTTATTTTTTGCCTCGATCTCCATAATAGTGTGTTATTCTTTATCGACTATTAGGCTGAATATCACAAGTAAGTGACGAAACGTCGTCTTGCATGAATTTATTGTAAAATTTATATTTAAATACAGTAATTATACATATTCATTCATATTTGCTCGTGTAAAAGCCTTTTTCTATTGTATTAATTTTAATAATGTAATTTATTACAAAAATAAATATTATAGAATTATCATAGTTAACATTCAGAGTTAATCAAGAATATATTTTTTGCATCCATGTATTATAATATATATATATATAGTTATTAAATTAAGCAATCTAGAAATTCGCGTAATCGCTGCTAGTATTGGAAATCAATTCTAACATTATCACAGATTTAAAAAAATTAACAGTGCTTACAAATAATATATTGCAGTGCGCGATTGTCAAGTTTTTATAAGCAGAACAGCAATGATTTACAGTATCAGGCCAATATTACAATTGTACAATAAACTTTTGAAATACATTAATTGACTATATACAAAATAGAGACTAAAGAAATTTTCTATATTGCAGCCAATCAATGCGTTTAAAAAGTTTGTTGTATGACAAATGTAATATCGGTCTTAATATAAGATATATGTATGTATAGTAATAAACTGTTCATTACTGTTTATTACTATATTTTATATTATATTTACAATACTCTTATATCCCTTTGGTCTTAATGTCAAATCCTGTTTGCATAGCTATTTATAGTTGTTATTAGATAAAAATTTTTTATATTTTTTTAAACAAGAAAATTAGCATATTATAAATAAAAGTTGCATCAATTATAAGTTATTTTCTTTTCGTAGTTCATATCTGATGAAACAAAAAATGAAGGGTACATCATCGTTGGCAATTAGAAAGAAATTCGTCAGAATGCTAAATATAAAATGTATTACGCTCATTCGTTGTTTTTTTGATGATCCATATCACGCAAATGTTTGGATAATAATTCCCATTTAGATGTCAATGGAGGCTTGTCTAATCCTTGAGTGTTAACTTCCTCTATCAAATTCATTAAACGAATAAAAAATTCATTAAGCTTTCCAGCGGTGCCGCGTCGTAGTTTCTGAAAATGTTTATCTGAAATGCAAATGTTCTCATTATCTCCAAATTTGTGTTATAAATATATCTTGGAATTCAAGATGTTTCGAAAATATCAGCGATAAAATAATGAATATGAATCTGCCTACTGTCGTCATAAGACGCTATGATTATTGATGCTGAAATATAAATAGACTAAAAGTGGACTGTAGTATAAATCAATATTTGAGTATTCATGACATGTCGCAAACCAGGATGTAGAAACGATGAGTAGAGAACAAGCATTCCACACTTTACTTTAAACACATCTTTGAGCAAATACTACTTTTGAAAACTATCTATTGTATTATCTTGATATATAATTATGTATGATCTATAAACTAGCACGGTTAATAGAACGACCGAGAAATAATTGGTCGAATCGGTTTGACGTTGATTCGACTAATTTGACATCGATTCGGCCATCATTTCTCGCTAGGGATATTTCAATATATGTTACATACATAACTAACTATTTCATTTATAATAATGTACATATAATTATAAATAAAAAATACATACTTGAAGGATGAAAAGAATTTTTAATCCAGATTGTTTGTTGTGTCAAAGCTGCCATAAGTCTTTTAGTAATTAGACTCTGACTCTCTGTTGTCATAGGCCTTAAACGAGTAACAAATCGTAAAAGGTATTCTAATAAGTATCTTGTACAGACGGGCAGTTTTCCAAGACACTTCTGCGGCTTTGAATTCCACACGACAATATAACTAAGACTGTCAGTATCAAGAAGCGGGTGTTTAAGATTTTCCAGCCATTCGAACAGCAGTGTTGACAATATCTCTAAATTAGTTTCCAATTCTAATCGTTGCCAGGCAGTACATCGATGATTCAAATCACTCTAAAAATATTTTTTTAATAATAATACTATAATATTAAATGTATGCAACCTATTGTTAAATATGTATTATTTATTATTTTATTATATTATATTTATTATATTTAATGTATTATTATGTATTATAAATATATAATGTTATTAACGTGCCATTATATTATAAAAAACTGTAGTTAAAAATTAATTATTATTATAATATTATCGAGTAAATATGTCATATCATCACGTTTTCACTAATTGTTTTATTAATACTTATGTAAAAGATGAAAAAATATTTTAATTTTTTCTAGAAGAGAGAAAGAGAAATAATGTATTAGTTTTCTAATTAATATGTGCAACACAGATAATTGTAGATGATATAATAATCAAAACTGTACAATTCATAATTTATTTTGCGATTTAACTATACTAAACATTAAACTGATTTATTTAGTTAGAAATACATATATATGTACATATGTGCGTGTTTTAGATAAAGCATATAAAGATCATGTGCCATTCACTATTCACGATTATAGAATATTTATAAACACAGAGATATATATCGTGTATGGAGCATTATTAATAAATGAAAAGTATGGTTTGAAGAATGTGAATAATTCTATTTATTTGCAATGTTATAACATTAAAAATTATATTCTCATGCACACGTGTAAGTACCTGATAATCATGCAAACGTTTCTTTATAGAATCCGGAAGAGAGGCGCTATTTCTAATAAATGCTTTGATAACTTCCTCAGCAGTCACCGTCTCATAATCATTACGGGCGACATTTCTTAAATCCATATGTGACTGAATTTCCTTATAACAATCATTATCAAATAAATCCTGATCGTGAATACCATCACCTAGGACATCGTCTACACAATTATCGTCGAGACCTGTCGCATAAGATCATACTGTCAAATATGCATACTATTTTAGCAAAATAGATTAAATAATCAAACATCTTGAATTTGTCAATAAGAGACCTGCAAATATAGAATCACAGGAAGGAGTATCTGGTGACATACAAAATACATCGCTCAATCTTCCTATATCATCACAAGTATCCCGAGATGATCCTTGACTACTATTGCAAGCTTTAGTGGATGCTGTAATATATATAACTTTCTTATATAGTATATAATATTTCGAAATATATATATATATATATATATATATATATATATATGCATATATACCATATACACATGTTAAATACTTTAGAGTACATATATGTATACAATAAATACATTAAAATTAATCGCAATAAAGAAATATGTTTAAAACAATAGTATATTATATATATATTTTACTTTTAGTTTAAATTAATAAAAACAAAATTATTGCAAATTATATATATAGATCAATATAGAGATCGATTTATAATATCGTATAATAGAGTTGTAGGCCATAACGAACCATAATTCAGTTATTTAATCGGATAATCTCTGGCACGGATGGAGGTTAATTGGATATTATAAGATTACTTAATTACTAATGCGTGCAATATTTCTCACTTGAATATTCGTAGGATGAGTCCGTAAGGGATTCCGCCCATGAATAGGAGTGCCGTATATTGCCCGTGCCATCACGGAATTTTTCCAGCACGTGGCAGATAAATTTCTGTGTGAAAGGCACATTAGAGACTATATATGCAATTTCGGAAGGCGAATTGTCTTCTTGGCAATCACAAAGCTGTAGTATCCGTTCGCAAATAATGAAAATAATCTGAGAAATTTCAGCAATTAGATAACTGTATGTCTCGTCTAACAATAAAAATAATTTTAATAATAACCATTATAACAATTAAATTAACAATTAAACATTAATAATTATTTATGGATTTATATATTATTAATATAATACTATTGTAAGCCATAAGAGAACTTTAAAACAAATATTGTTTTATACTTTATAACAATATTATAAGATTAAAAATATGTACGTATGTATGTCCTCAAAAAAATTAGCTGTAAAAATAATTTAATTTTTAAATTGATTTTATGAATAATTCCAACACAACATTTTTCACTCTAAACAAAAAATATAATTTAAATTTAATGCAATGCATCAAACTAAATTTAAATACAGATAAATAATATTTAATTATAAACATTAAAAACGTTCATAATGTTACATAACTATTAAAAGCAAATGCATCGTACTTTTGGAATATGCTTAAAATTCCGCTGTTCATATCCATGAAGCATGTTGTACTGCTTTTTCAGGTATGTTTGAAGACTGTAGGGTTTGCGATCCCCGGTTGTACTGTGTAAAGGAAATACTATCATCTGCGGAAGCACGAAGTGCTCGAATTCCTGAATACAAAGTATCTGTCCGCGTGTTTGTATAGCGGACGGGCGTTTCATACGGACAAATCTTATAGCATCGTTTGCCCTCACACGAAGACTGTAAATAAGGTAGCACGCGATCAAAACGCCAGTTCTGCCAAGACCTGAAAGTTCAATACTTTCCACAATGTTTCCTTATTGTGGGCCTAAAATTGCTTATTTATTAATCAAATACAAGTAAGTAAGTTGTATAAAATAAGCCAAAAATTATAGCCAAAAATTATAATTAAGAGATAACATAAAAATTATGTAAATTTTTATATACCATATGTATATGCAAAAATAATCAATAAAACTGTGCTTATCAATCTGTGATCATCTTTTTCTCAAATAAAGAGGAGCGATTTCTAGATTATATAAGATCTAGATAATTCTAGATTATATAAGATCTAAAAAGAGATCGTATTGAAACAAAAGTTCATCATTTATAAGTGAAAGCATTCTTCAATCTCTTTTAAAACTTAAGAATTAGAATTGAAAGATTTCTCATTATAGATTCCTAAGAGTAGTCACGTTAATTAACTGTGTTAACTATTGTAACTATAGTCATCACTTTATTGATAAAACATTGCCTTATCGATCCTACGTTATTTGCAAAATTTTATAAATTAGTATAAGCATTAAAAATAAAAAAACTGTGAATTATAATTGCGAAGCAGAAAATAAAAATTTGTATGTAATGACATACTTGCTGAATGATATAATATACGGCTGATTAATGTAAATTAAAATATTGGAATCTTTTATATTTTCCTTTTTATAAAGTTATGTAATATGCGCACATATTATATTTCTGGAATTACAGAATTCTAACCAAGCCATAATAAAGCGCAATAACATCGATGTGAATAAATTCTGCGTAATTGAACTTGATTTCTTAAGTAATTTAATTTGATTATATTCGCATTGTTATTTAATAATCCTTTTCTGCTGGAGTTGATCTTATTAAATTTACAAAATTATGTCAATAAAAAAATGTTAAAAGAATTAAAATACATTATATATCAGTTTCGCAGAAGTCAAAAGCACTTGAATGAATATAATTATGAATAATTAATACTTTAATAGAGCAATTAATTTTGCGATATCTTCAGAGTCACAAATTAATTATCCTGTAACTTTCATTAACTAAATGTGAGCTATAATATTAATTTTTATGATTGTTAAACTATCTGTAGAACAACCTTTACGGGAAAATCAATTGATCGATTTAAATGGGTAGTTATCCTATATAGTGCCACTTTGAATAATGGTATGGTTCTAAAATACATCTCTTTAATTATTGATTGATAAAATCAATAGAGCTTATATATTTTTCATATTTTAATCTATTATATATTAATATAATATTATATTAATATAATATATACATTAATTAATATATATTATTAAATATAATATAATAAAAACATATCAATTAAACATTCGATAAAAAAATACGATATGTGTACTTGTGTCGAAAAGACTAAAAATTTGTAAAAAAAATATTTTAGAGAAAATATAAATGTATCGAGATAAATCTAGTTTTAAACAAAATTATATTTTATTACTTAAAATAAAAAATGTATAACTTTACAATATTATATATTTCATAATATTATATTTTGGCAATGAAACAGAAAATCTTAATTTCTTGCTTAAATTTTGTTTTCAATTATGCAGCTACACTTAATTTTAATAACTGTTGCGCGTGGTTTTTTCTGAAATGCTCCTCTAAAGTTACTTTATTATGTCTAATATAATTTAAATCTGATTATGTAGTAAAAAAATTACAATCTCATAATTCTAAGATATACATTTTTAATAACTGCTAAAAAATTATTGATAAAAACTGCTAAAATAAATGAAAAATAAAATCCGATAAAATAAAATTTTTTCGAATTATTCCTACCTTATTCGTATTTTATAGAAACTTATCATATATTGAAATAAGTACATGATAAAAATTCAAATTTTTATGGCATACTTTATATTAAAATTGCATATTTGGAATTACACATTTTTCATTAGTCTCAATTTATTAATTCGATATAACCAAGCACACGAAACATTATTAATATATTTAAAAATAAATAGTCCCATCTAAATGGCAATTAACTTTTCTTTTTACGCATCATAAAAAATTAATTTGTTACGGCTGACCTTCGCGATTAGATCTCTAATTTTCAAATGTAATTTTTCTTAGATGTATGTCTGAATATTTTCTTCCGCGTCTACACTATTTACATATAACATGTAAACGAACATGATATAGTGATGTAGGTATAAAAATATCACCGTTACGTTCGATAGTTCGCTTATCGTTTCACCCGTTTGTGCTTTAATGGAAAGGAAATCTCTCATTGTGTTGCGGTAATGTATGTTCGTGATGCTAATAAATTACGTGCGAAATGAAACGTAATAGAAACTAGTTCGTCAGTAATCATACCTTTTTATCTAATTATATAATTATTTGTGTAATTATAGGGTAACATTAACAGTAACTTTTATGAACCAATTACTTTCTACAAAAATCATATAATTATTCAACAATTGTTGAGACACTTTAGAAGAGCTTCAAATCATATATTTTGAAAAAATGTTTCAAGTATTTTGTATAAAATTTTAAAATTATTTTGTATACAATTTTATTTTTAATAAAGGACTATTCGGAGAATTTTTTTCATATTTTAATTTATATATTTTTATTTTGATTTCGTATTCTAGTCTTCTATAATTATTAAAATTGGTTTAGTAACTAGACAGAAAATTATGAAAAAAAACATCAAATAATTAATGAAAATATTAATAAAAATCATATTGAATATATTGCTAGCTGTAAATTATAAATTTTACAGTGTACGTTTTTAATCGAGATTATTATATTTACTGCTTCTTTTTAATATTTAATAAAAGTTGTTCGCGTGTGCAGCGTAAAGATTCAAATGCACGGTACACATATGCATCAGCCAATTTTGTATGCATGCAATGTACCACGGTAATACATACACGATAAACATTATGCGCTGCTTAGATCGCAATGTTGATAAAAATATACATTATTTGCACCAATAAAAATTCATATAAATTTAAATTCGTATAAAAATATAAATAAAGTTAATATGAAAAAGGATTAATGAATAAAAATATATCAAAGAGAAAATATTACGAATAACATTGTAGCTATATGTATATATATAAACATCTGATACAAGCGTGCACTCAAAAAGCCATGATAGTCGGAATAAGGGATGCAATTAGGTCAAGTGTATTGTGTGTGAAAAATCGATTTACCAGCATGACAGTGAATGGCCACTCTTCCTTCTTGCACAGCGAAGGCCACAACCTTGACCATATCTAGGAGCTTTCCCATTGTAGCATCACCATAATCTTTCAAGGCAAAATTGTAATAGTAAACTGCAACAAATTCGCTAATTGGAACTACATTTGATACTGAATATATCTATGGTAGAGGAAATAAGCAATAGCAACGGCTGCTATTTCGGAGCTTTTCTTTCTCCATATAGATATATGCGTTTGCTGCATTGCATGTTATATTGTGAAGCTCTTCGATCTAGCTAGTGGTTGTTAAGGAATGGGGAAGAGACGCTTTTGCGATTCGAACTTTTAACCAAGGTCAGAATTCCCTCCATTTTATTTTATCATAGTGACTTTGATTAGCATAAAATCAAATTTCTTTGCTGTTTTATTACAGTCTTTATCATCAATATACAATTTGCATATTGTGATACAAATGAGACGCAATAAAGTTAGAGCAATTTATACAATTAAATAACTTTTGGAATATTATATTATCTGGAATGTATATGATCACGAAAGCGACTTTTATTAAAATATTAATATATATGTTTTTTAATTAGCCCATTATAAAATATAAAAATATAAAAAATATTGTCGTAAAATAATGCATAATAAATGAAAGTTAAAACTAAGTAGAAAATAAGTAAAAGTAAATAAAAACAAGAAATGTTGCATTTTTAAAAAATAATATAAACATTATAATTACTATTATTGCGTTATATATCACAATATATAAATATTATATATGTATACATATATATTGTAGCGTAGTAAATATATATCATATTAAGTAATAATTATAAAATATGTAATATTTAATATTATATAAAAGTTATATACCTATATTATATAAAAGTTATATATACCTTACATATGACTTGTATCTATCACGAAAAATATTTGGAAGATCATAATCCATGTTTTCCAAAATTATTCTCGGTGATGAATAAAATAGGAATACAGTTACAATAAATAAGCACTGAAATTGAGTTCTACATAAAATAAGCAATATTAATACCTACTATTATTTTTCATAAAAAGATTGGGATCATATGTGAAACCGCTTTCTTCGAGTGGACCACCACAGCTCGCGTGTTCGCCAGGTGTTTGCAAGTTTATTATAGTTTTTATGCTCCAACCATGAAATTGGGCAATTATATCTTTCTTTATTATCTGAGCGGTATTAGGCCGTGCCATCGCAAGGACATCATCAGTCACCCTAAAATATTTGAATCATTTATATCGAAACGTAATACAGGTATTGCTCGATACTAGTTGGACATGTAATAACCAATTTAAGAAGTTTGATTTTTATGTTAATTATTCATATCTCGATGCAACGAAGGGGATATGGTAATATGGCCATTACATATTTGATTATTATAACCATAATTTATAAGGCTTCGGTGCAGTTGAGTATCGATAGAACATCAATAAGAAGGCCTTAGTATAGATTGCATATCTCTAGCAATAAAAATTATGTAACAAATTATAAACATTTTCAGAGAGAGAATAATATTATATTATAAATATTTATATTTTTCAAAACATTTAGAATTATGTATATATTATATATTTAAGCAAATGCATTCCACACAATAATTCAATAATATAATACTAAATAATGCTAATCTAACATTAAAATTGTTAAAAAATAATAATGTTTTATAATTATAGATAATAGAATTTATTTATTATTTTTTATTTAAAAAGGTATGGTTTCTCTCCAAATTTTATCTATTAAATTATAAAATTATCAAAAAGTAAGAACTATTTTATTGACAATATTTTATATTGTCTATTTTCTTAGTTTTCTTGTTATCCTATTAAAATTTAACAAATAGTGATAGTGCTCTCACACACACACACACACCAATGTGAAAATATGTTCTGTATTGCCATGTGGACAGGTGGCCAAGCCTTTGGATTTTCATACTTGCATCTGGATCCACCACAAAAAATGGCGCACTGTATAGCCTGTGGTGTAAACCTTCGCAAATTTTCCGAAAACTTATTATATCCCGCTTGAACCTCGCATCTATCTGTTTGCCCACTTTGAAGACCTGCCGGAACTAATGAACTTATATCCATTCTATAACGAATAAAACCTAATTATAACAATAATCGTACTTTAATTTAAAAGAAACTTTAAGAGAAATATATATTATAAAATCTATAAAATAAATATATAATTTTAAAGAAAAAAAAAGAATTATATATAACAATATATTTTGATACAAATAACAATCACGTTTCACGTATAACATAAAATTACATGCTCTTGTAAAATAACATATTAAGCGTAAAAAGATAAAATTTTTATAACAATTTGAAAAAAATTTTTTGAAATGTGAGCACACAAGATAATAACACATACATTTGTGAAAATGTTTACGCGCCTTTCATCCATCTCATAGTTATAATCGAAAATAGGAATCGTTTTTATACTAATCAGTCTCGTTCATCAACTATTAAACCGTGCACGTAGACACGCGACGCGGGTTTAACGTACGAAGCGGTCAATATAAAAAAGTTAACGCACTATAGGACAAGCGCATAGCGACTGGCAGCTCCGCTACCATAACGCCGCTTTATCTATGAAACACAAAGGGGTTGCGCCTGCGTCGGGCAGAGCTAGTAATCATGAAATTTTTTTGCATGCATATATGCTATTTGTACGATTATTCGAAATGCTTGTAAATGTAGAATTTAATACATACGGTAAAATGCAATTTGAGGCCTATGACATTATGATCACAAAGATAAAATTAATTAAAATTGCATGTTAAAAACTATTTTTTCCTAAGTTTTTTAAGCGCATAAAGAAAAAAGCATTAAAAGTTTAAGTCACACATTAGAAATATTTAGTAATGTGAAAAATCATTAAATTCTGAATTACATAAATAAATAATTAATAAATAAATAAAATCTATTAATAAATGAAGATCATACATATCCAACAGCCTGTAAGAGAATGTAATTTATTGCAATCAGTGAATAAATGAATAGTTTATGTATACATATATTCATTATTCCAAGAAGGTGAAATATTGAATGTTAAATACTATTTTAATCGTATTAAAAACTGAAACATAAAATGTTAATTAAATTGAACAATATTATTTATAAAATTTTTTTATATTGTGATTGAATGTGTGTTTTAAATATTTTATTATACATTTGGCACTTTTTTGGATAAAAGTATGAATTTTTATTTTGCTAGTAATCCAGAATTAGTGATCCAAAATTTCTTAAGTTTTCATAAAATTCTTTTGTTCTAATTATTATTTAATTAATAATAAGATTAGATGTGTGTGCATGTACTATTCATTACTATCATGGCACAATAAGAACGGAATAAGAACATAACACTTCATATTATAGATATTTCCAAATTCTGCGATCAAATCATAATATACCGTTTTGCATGTATACATTATGCATTATTTTGCATAGATATTAATGTTATTATATGTAGATACGTTTGTTTATTCACCTAAAAGCATATTTTGCTGCAAGGAAATGTGTTTTATGTCAATTCAATCAAATTATTTCTTTAAATATTAATTACAAAAATGTTAATATATTGAACTTAATTATAACAGAATTACCAAAAGTAATATACATAAAATCAATTATATGAAAAATCAGAATAATAACAAATTCATTTATTATTGATATATTAATATCTAATATTATATAATTGTCGTAAAATAATATTCTACTAAATATAATATAAAGTCCTTCAAAATTAAATCTGAAATAATGCATATAACATATAATAATATAAAATGCCTCATTAATTGTTACTTTTTAAACTTTCATACACAGTTTATATCAATTCGTTACTACTCTTTTGATATAAAATCTAAGTTATTAACAATTCACGGACAAAGGAACGCAATCATGTCGCGTGCATAAATTATAGGAGAGGAATGACAGGTAACAATAAGTCAGAGCATATGACTGAATGAATTAGCTATGGATGTCTGCTCTATCAAGCGTATATATAGTGTAGTCACATATATTCCAACACTTTCCCTGTACCTTACGCACACCCACTTATATGCAAATTGATCGTAATTGAATAATAATTTTATATAATTATTATTAAATTTTATATAATTTTATGGGCGGCAATAATTATGCCAAAAATTAATGTAAAAGTAATTTAAATTCAATATTTTGCAACAATATTGTCAATATTTTGTAGCATTTAAATAAATTTATTTGTCAAAATCTTAATGATATCGGATGTCATATAATTCTACACATTTTACGTTATATTAATGCATAATTTTATAGCATTAAAAACTAATTTTAATATCTAGACAAGATGTTGTTAGTGTCTGAAAATAATTTCTCAAAAAAATGAGTTTCTCAAAAATTATAATTAAAAATTAATTAATTACATTTGTTTGTAATCACATATTACCAAAAAGTATCAGAAAAAACAGGCAAACTAATTGCTATTTAAAGTTATTTATTTAAAAGATTAAAATTTATCTTTATGTATATAACAGAGTTATCTACTTTTTTTTCAATCTACTGTTGAGTCTTTTCAGTATTCAATGACAATTAATACTGATAATAATTGAATATTTTTTAACACATACAAAAATGAGGAAATGTATTTTCTCTTCAAATATATTATTTCAATTAATGTTATGGTTCAATTTTAAAGAGATATGGCAATTGTTGTTAAAGCATGGCCAAAACTATTACTTCCTAAAACGTTACAAAGCATTACAAAGATTTAGCAAAAGTCTAACAAACATTACGTCACACAATTCGCAAAGTTCCGTAAATGTATCTGTCAATATTAAGACAATATAGTACTTTCTAAAGGATTTGGCAATAATTCATGATATGAATTACGTATATGCTATACAAATTCATGGAATAGAGAGAGCCCAAATTTAAGGCAGCGTACTTTGTTTTTTAAATTCTAAAATAACATATACTTCTATATATATAGACTAAATTGTCGAATTAAACGTAATTCGATTAATTAGAGTATCGGATGTCGTTTAAATCTCTTTACAGAGAAAAATAAACTTTTTTCGCAATGCAGTATCTAAGCAGCTGCGTAATCGGCGCGCAAAGCGCGCGCTTGTGTTATCTATTGTAGTTATCAGTAAAAAACATTGTATTGAGATGAATCAGCATTTAAATTAAAGCTTGAATATTTTTTTTAATCAAAAGATCAAAATTGAATTATAAAAATGTTATACAAAATGACGGACGTTGAAGACGTTAAAAAATGAGAAAAAAATGTCTTAAATTTTTGCATAGCTTAGGGAAATTGGCTCCTAGATATAAAAAATATAAAAATATTTTGAAGTTTATTAATTTTCTAACAAATCCATATTTTTTTTTAAAATGTTTCTACAATTTTTTTTACAAAGTTATACCGTTCGGAAAAAATGTAATAAAATGGATTTTTTCTTGTAAAATTTGCAATTTAGACGTATGTACACACGCAAATTATTGTGAAAAACTTTTTCAAATAGAAAATTAAATGTAAACTTTAAATCTAAAAACCTTTTTGCCAATGATAAATAAAAAAAATTGTAATAAACATTTGTAACAAACCTAGATTACAATTTTTCATTATCGGCTATTCTTTTTGTTTATTATCGGTAAAAAGGTTTTCAGATTTAAAGTTTATATTTTAATTTCCATTTTGAAAAAGTTGTTCACAATAATTTGTTTCTAAATTGAAGATTTTACAAGAAAAGATTTATTTTGCAACATTTTCTTCAAAACGGTATAACTTTGTCAAAAAAACAAAATCGTAGAAAAATTTTCTTAAATATGGATTGTTAAGAAATTAATGAGCTTCAAACTTATATTTTTTTAATATCTGGGAACTGATTTCTCTGGACTATGCAAAAAATGTGAGACTTTTTTTCATTTTTTTAATCTTCAATGTCCTTCATTTTATATAACATTTTGTACAACATTTTATAATACTTTAATCTTAATCTTTTGTATTATTAAGAAAAATGTTCAAGTTTTAATTTAAGCGCTCGTTTCTCATCTCAATATGAAGATATAATAACTTAATAAAAATGCCAAAAGAATTGCGCTATTTGGTGGATTTTTTTGCAGATGAGTTTATATGTATATTGAATACAATAATATTTTACATAAAATATTATACAAACGTTCTCAAAACTCTTTAAAAAAAGAAATCTTCCTATTCTTTGTTTTGTTATGTAGAAAATATCCCAGACATAAGGTTTATGATACCTCAGAGTCACGTTTATAATTTTTCCTCACGAGCGATAATTGTAACATATAAATCGCGCTTAATATTTCAATATCACATATTGGAGGATATGCATTCGAGTTAAGAGAGCGATAAATATATGGCGAATAAAAATGCAATCTCAGAAGAAATGTATTTGTAAGCTTTACAATAACATTTCTCGTCATTTATCAAAACAATGTTTCATTAAAGCTTTGCACGATTAGCATTGAAATATTTTAATACAAATATCTGATCACGTTTAAGAATCCGCTATCTAAAATATCTTTTAAATATTTTCTCAGATATACATACTATATTTGATGTAATCCAGTATATGTATATAAATAATTCTACAGTTGTAATAACTTAAATTTATAATAGCATTAAATATATTCTAATTTTTTGTAGTCTTTTTTTTTTATTCATCTATGTTGATTGATAATTTAGTTTTACGCTAGTTAGAGTAAAAAAATTACATTATTAATAAAAAAAATTATATTAGATAAAAAAATTATCTTTCAGATTATTTTTTTTATAATATACCACAAAAAATTAAAATATATATTCGGTACTATTATAAGACTAAGTTATTACAACTGTAAAATTATATAAATACTACATTACGTTAAATACGGTATGTATATCTGAAAATATATCTAAAATATTTAAATAATAGCGTATATACCTATATAGTATAAAGTAGATTTTTATTTCAATATAAGATGAAAACATATTAAAATATCGCGGTAGGGGGACAATTGCAAGAAATGCAATATTGCAGAATGTCAAATAATTTAGTGTTATCTAACTCAACATAATTGTAACATTAAAAAGCATACATTAATCTCATCTTAAATTAATTGAAACAGTAAAAAAACATACTTAACGTCATTAATATCACATTCTTATTAAAATCAATTTTATCTCATATAAATAATTTTATATACAAACTTTGCTGATTTCTTTTTTAAAGATAATTATATTATAAATTTAAACTTATGAATTTATAGAATTTATTAAATTAAAATTATAGAAATTTTGTATATATATGTATAAAATCGCGCAGATTGCAGATTTTTAAAGTGAATGTGTAATAAAAATATGAAATGTTTCCTTTTCAGTTCTATGTATACTGTTTTATATCTTATAATCTCTGTTGTATATTTTTTCTGTGGTATATGTACATATTCTTATTAATTTAATAATCATTTTGAGATAACAAGAACTAACTACAATCTACGATCTACACCTACAATTTTGAGGTAACGGGAACTAATTACAATCTATGATCTGGATTTATATTTACCATCTACATCTATACACAAACTACTCTCTACCGCATTAAACCTCCTAATAAAATAATAATTAATCACTCACCGGCCGATGCGCAACAGCGGAGTAATCACTGCATCGAAGCTACGTTGACCTGTAACATGTAAATAAAATCGAAATTATAGCAGCGCTTTGCATAATTAATATTTAAAAAAATGATTAATGTGTCCATTAAATTCTATATTAAATGCGTACAATTATCAGTAGATTGTAATTGAGTAACTTTATAAGTTTTAATTTATTATCTTAATTTTAATTAATTAATTTATTTATTTTATAAATTTTATAAATTTTATAAAGATTATATACTATAATAAACTTTTATAAGCGACTTATCAAAAGTATTTCTTTTGAATTCTCTCTTGTTTAAATCATTCTAATATATAGAAATAAAATAATATAACATATCTAATTTATAACAAGTATTATATATAATATTACAAATTACAATACTCACCCCAGAGTTGCTCCGCTGGCTGACCTGATGCCTCATCCTATAGGGCTGCTCCTTCTCTCAGGTCGAGTTGATCAGAATTGTTCGTTCATTGTTTACAGTCCGTCCATTTCCGAAACACGCGCGAAATATTTTGAAAGGCACTCCCGCACTAAACGCGCGACACTTCAAACGAAACTCCCGCACTAAACGCGCGATACTTTGGACGACACTCCCGTATTAAATACGCAATACTTTCAGCAAAAACCCCGCACTGAACGTGCGATATTTTTAACGGTATTTCCACACTAACAATAAAACAAGCGATATTTTTTATACCTATTTTTAAATAGAATTATTATTTTTGTATTAAAATTATTTTAATATTTTAATATTTTTATCACGCGTCAATTATCGAGAATTCAATAATAAATCAGTATAACCGACCAATTTCAAAGTAAGGAAAAATTAAATAAAGTAATACGTACTAGAATTTGTATTAAAAGTTGTAAAATATTGTCGTAAATTATTATCGTAAATTATTATTGTCGCAAATTTTTAATTTTTTTATATAATCGCGATAAAATATCCGCAAAATATCTTTTCTCACATTATTTTGCACAATTTTGTTTTAACTATGTAATACACATAAACTATGTAGGTATCAATATAAATGAATGGATTACAAAACAGTAGTATAATGTTTCGATACATTATAACAATAAGTAATTATGTAATTAATAAAATTTGAAGTAACGGAACCAATCTACAATCTACAATCTACAATCTACAATCTAGATCTATATCTACAATCTAATCTACACCGTTACCTCGTAATAATATAATTTATTACTCATCGGTCGATGCGTAACAGCGGAGTTACGACGTCGCACTGATCTGTAAAATAAAAATAAAATCCAAATTATAATAACGCTACTATTAATTAATATTTTAGTAAATTATTATTGTGTGTATGTGCATTGAATATTATATATTTTTTTACGCGCGTACAATATTCAGCAGAAGTATAATTAAAACATTTTATGAATTTTAATTCAATACAATTAATAGACAATAATAAATCCTCACCTCAGGGTTGTTCCATCAGTGCCCGATGCCTCTCCCAGGCCTCCTCCTCCTCTCAGGTCAATGTCCTCTGTATTCAAATTATCTGCAAAATAAAAATTAAATCCTTAAATTGTAGCAGCTTCTAAAACGATTAACGTAAAACAATTATCCATTGAATTCAATGCATAATTATTATATGCATTGAATTTTATATTTGATGTGTACAATAAGGATAATAATTTATTTATTTTATGATTTTTTATTTAATAATAAAAAAATAAATACCCTAAAACAGCTCCATCTGTGTTTTATGCCTTTCCTAAAGACTTTCTTCTCCTCTAAGATTGTCAATATCTTCAACAAAGATCTGTAAGATAGAAATTAAATTCACATTGTAAGATTGCCTAAATTGTTAATAAGTAAAAAGATTATTTATTATTGAAAGAGATAAAAGATTATTATTTATTGAAATCAAAATTTTAATGATTATGTATATTTTCAATTTTATATTTGGTGCATCCAATTATAATAATTAAATAAAAAAAGTCTAACAATTAAATAAACGAATAATAAATACCCAAAAATTATTCCATCTGCACTTTATGTCTCTCTTATACTTTATCCTTATAGAATTGTTAATAATGTCTTCAGCAAAATTGATCTGTAAAATAAAAATTAAATCAATATTGTAAGAGTGTCTAAAATAAATTAACATGTAAAAAAATAATTATTATATATGCATTGAATTTTTTACTCGATATGTACGCAATAATAAACACAAACAAATATATTTAATTTTATTATACAATATATATTTAATATATATACATTTATTAATAAATTTTTATTTATTAATGTAATTATTTATTTATTATTTATTAATGTAATTAATAATAATAATAAATACCTAGAAATTTCTCCTTCGGCATTCGGATACCATTTCTTTTGCGGCTTTCAAACTTTTGAGTCCTTTTTATTGCTATGTTGTTACGTTTTTTCATCTGTAATATATAGAAAAATTAATTATTCTAAAACTTTTTAACGCACTTATAATTGCGTTACTTTTTTTGTTCGCGATGCGCGGCGACACGACGTCCGGATTATAACTAAAAATGAGTACGATAATATTGAAATACCATTGGCAATGTAAGAACCGTTGTCATAATCAACCTACGATTTTTACCAAAATTACGAACCTAATTCGTCGCCGAACGATACTTCGACACGATGATGAGAAAGTACAACCAGAAACGCATTAGAATACGAGAACGCCGAAAAAAACGGAAAATTTTCGCGCCGAATAAAGCACCCAGTAATTCTCGTGATTCGTCCTTGTAAACTTGCACGCGCAAATAAACTTTTGGCGGCTCGAATCGGAGCTGTGAAGTCACGTTTTTGGAGGGAAACGTCCGAAATTCGCAGTCGACAAAATGATCAATTTCACGCTTGTGATCGTGATTTTCTCCAACTTTCGGCGGCTCGAATTGGAGGTAATATCGCGCGGTTTGGAAGGACGAATATTGAGCGAGATTTGCGGCCAACGAGATCAATCTGGCATGTACTATCGCGATCACGATGTCGATACATGCAATGCGATCGGATTTGTATGATAATTAAAGACGTAAAGACATTAATTAATATATACTCACGCTTGTACTTTTGGCGGACCGGCGATGAAGAGCGCGCGAACGTTGGTCGTGAACGATGAGAAATGAGAAAGTACACCAGAGGGCAGCAACATTCTAAATTGTGTTCGGAAATATATCGCCCAGAGTGAAGCGCGTGATGACCAATCAAGAGAGCCTCGCTCTCCGATTGGTCGAAGCGCGAAATTTAACCAATCGATAAAATGGTCCTCCGAAATATAATAAAAAAATATGAAAAAAAACACTTGACATACTTTGTGACATCATGGATTTATTTAATTATGTATATAATGTTGATTTTATTGATAATTAAAAGAAATATTTGCGTAATTCTAGACAGTTTAATATGGATGTAGATGACGGAGTGCGTTCTATGAAAAACCACTCTACTCTTTCGCTTCTCTTTGCGGTAGTGATAGGTTGGTAATGCTAGATGTCATCTGGAATGAATGAAACAGTCGGTGTTATCGTATATAACGGCTGAACCATGGTCCGTCTGATTTAGGTAGATAAGATTAATCAAGTATATTGAAGTCGTGCGAATTCTGATTCACTTCGGCATATTATTGGCGCAAGAACGAGAACAAAAGATGTCCGGCTTTGACGAGAATCCCTTCGGGGAGCCTACGATTAACGATCCTTTCTCGGTAAGTAGCGTGTGTCCAACGAATGACGAAAGTGAAACACGCAACTCCGTACTGCAATATTGCTCGCGTATCTGTCAAAATTCATCGGCCTTTTGTGTCAGTATTTTTTGTCATTATCTTTCTCGGAAAAAATTAATCATGATCTATTGAACGATAAGTGACACTTACAAAATTCAATTTGATGATTATTGATTGTCATTCTAATTGGTAAAAATACCTTTGTGCGTCTTTACATTAATAATTTTTTTTTCTGTCATTAGTGAATAATTGCATCAGTATGTATCTTTTATGCAATTTTGTAATGCTGGACTGAAAATATACTATGCTAATATATATATTTTTTTAGGATATTTAAAGTACGATTTATAAAATTGTAACTTCTAATAATAATTTATCAGAATATATTCTATATTTTTTTGTATTTTGGAACCTACCTTTGGAAAAACAATTTCATATTTAAATGTAATAAAGAAGATAGAATAATAAGATGAAACACAAATTAACAAAAGCTGTAAGAGAGAATATTAGTGAATTATATGAATTATAGGATCCAGCGATACGAAGAGCAGTGACTTCTACACCTGCTAGTAGAGGTCTTGAGGATTATAATCCTTTTGCTGATCAAGGTACTCAAGGAACTACACAAGTCAGAGGAGCAGTGAATCCACCAATTTATGGTGGAGTTGGTGCAACGCAACAGCCAGCCACACTTCAACCTACTAATCAAGAAGCACCTCCTCCTGCATATGCTCGTACTCCTCAACAAACAGTCAATGCAGCAATTGGTAGTTCTTTATCACCTTCATCAGATGTAAGTTTATACTGAATATTTAATTTTTTTATGAAATTTTTGTTATAAACTTTTTCAAGTGTTTTAAGATAAGATAATATTTTAATATATTTTAGCAACGAGCTGAACCAGAATGGAAAGCTAGAGCAGAAGAAGAACTAAGAAATACTCCTTACTATCGTTAGTATACCATCTTTATACTAACAATTCTTAGTTTAAATAGTAAACATTTATTGAAATTCTTAATATTATATTATAGCAAGGCGAAATAATTGGCCACCATTACCAGAAAAATGTTGTTTTCAACCATGCTTTTATCAAGATATTGATGTAGAAATTCATACTGATTTTCAAAAAATAGTGAGGCAATTGTATTATCTATGGATGTGTAAGTTTTCATAAACACTTATATTTATTTATTAATGTTATATGAGCAATGTTTTTATATATTTAATAATATTATTTACAGTTCATGGATGTGTTCTGCTAATGAATGTAATTGGAGGATTTGTTTTGATGCTTTGTGACCAGGATTTCTCAGCATTTGGTCTTGGAATTTTGTATCTTATACTCTTTACTCCATTTTCCTTCATGTGCTGGTTTAGACCAGCTTACAGGGCTTTCAAGTAAAATTTGTTTGATATCACAAAAATCAAATAAGAATCACATAAGAATTAGAAATAAATTGCTTTAATTTTTTCAGGAATGACAGTTCTTTCAACTTTATGGTCTTTTTCTTCGTCTTCTTCTTTCAACTAATTGTCACAGGTATACAGGCTATAGGTATTCCTGGTGCAGGAACTTGGTAATATATTTTCTTTAATTTATTACATTTTAGTTTTGTGGCATATAAGTACTTATATGCTAATGTAAATTGCATTTTTTATATTGCAGTGGTATAATAACGGCTATTAAGACATTGGATTCATCAGCCAAAGGTATTTTTGTTGGTCTGCTCATGCTCTTCATCGCTATTTGTTTTCTTCTTGCTGCAGGTGGTGATCTCTTATTGCTCACTAAGGTAAAGGAGATACATCGAAAAAGAAAAACTCATTTATTGATTTCAATGAAGCACAGATGAGATTATTTATTTACAGATTCATCGCATTTATCGTAATTCTGATGCGAGTGTTACGAAGGCGCAACAAGAGTTTGCTACAACATTTTTGCGAAATGAGCATGTGCAAAATGCTGCGAGCAACGTCGCGGCAAGTGCAGTTCGTCAACAAATGACTAATGCTGCTAGCCAGCCACGTTATTAAATAACTTTTATCATTTATTTGTTCTCTTCGGATATACACTATATGGCTTTACATCATTCAAGTAAGTGGATAGATCTCATTAGTTCCACTGTTTACAGATTATGCAAAATGATGATCATAGAAATGCAAAATATGTTTACAAAACTTATTCTTACAATGAAACACTGTAATATACGAAAATTATGCTTCACGATTAAATTTATTCTTTGATGTATGTTGTATTAACATTAATTGTACAGCTATAGCAAAATATTGAAACATTAATGGATATTTTAAAATCTTTCAAAACTGTCTTTTATTTTTTAATCATATTATCATTATTATCGTATCTACATGTATTACATTTATTTATCAAGGTCTACAAATTAGATTACAATGATATGAGTGAGCTATTGATAATCTATAATTATCTATTATTTTAATATTATATATTTGTTTACATTAACTAGTTTTAATATTTTAGCACAGTTTCATAACAATAATCATGTATAAGCTATAAAACTAATTATTTTTTTATAAAAAACGAAACAAATCTATTTCCAAATTCAAATAATCGAAAGATTGATTATAAAAACATAATTTAAATTCATGTATTAAATATTAACATAAACGCTAATTTACTTATGAATATTAACACAAAACTTTTTATAAAACTTACAAAATTTTACATACATTCCTTTTTATATATATATATATAGATGTGTTAAATTTTTTGTTCTGTTATTTTGTAATTAAATTCTCGTTTTTTGCGAGTTATATAACAGAAAGAAGTTAGGGTTTATTATAAAAAAAACTATGATTATATATATATATATACCCATACATATATATTTATAAACATATTGTTTTATAACTTATACAAATATGTCGAAGAAAATAATTCATGATTGTTATTAAGAACTTATTTATATTTTTTCCAATCAAAATGTTAAATAATGTGGTTATTGTTTGTTGAAACTGATATATACTTATGTTTATTTGTATTTCTTCACGTATTATAATAATAATAAACATTATATATGTATATAATTACTATATTGAAAATCTTAAAACTAATCATTATAAAATTATTAAAATATTAGATATAAGTTTCTATTTCTAAAATCACAGTTCGTTTTTTTTCTTCTTAATAACTTAATAGATATTTATTATAAAAATATTTTATTAGTATAATTAGTGAATATTTTATTGATATTTATATATATGATTCTAATTCTTGTAAGTCAAGTCTTTTAAGTAAGTCTTTTGCTGCAAGAAAATGTTATTAAAAATTTAATTATGTAAAAGAAATGTCAAAACATGTTATACATTTATATAACTTTGTAAATGTTTAATATGTATATACCTTTAGAATGATATGTTGCAATTGGATCTGTAGGAAAAGGGCAACCAACATCAGACTTATTTAATAGAGTAGTTCCAATTAATTCTGCTGCAGTTATAGCATCAATAACTTCTACTTTAGTTCGATACATAAGTTTTGCATGACCTTCTGCTAATCTAAAATCAATAAGTTTACTGATATTACTATTTCATATATAATTGATAATTTGAATTATAATTTAGAACAAATAGCATACAAGAAAGTTATCACAAATGATTAATTTTTATTATACCTGATAAGACTATCTAAAAGTCGCACTGTTGTTCTCTCAGGCCTTCTATATGGATCTGATCTGTGATAAAGATAAGCTGCACTAAGTATTTTTGTTGCCTCTTCAGTTAACACTGGTTTCCATGTATGCACGTGCGCGAAATATTCACAGAGAGTCTCCTCTGTCCACAGACCTGTTAAGTTCGAGGGACCTTTATATATTTCGGAATATCTGGAAAATAATTTTATAGATGTTTTAATACTGTAAATTATACGGCATTATAAAATACATATGTTACATTACGAATTATTTTCTTCATCTTCACAGGCAGCTTTTATAATATGACTCGACGTCATTCTATCCCACTCGGGATTTCTAGTATCTTTTAAAAGGAGAATCAAATCGAAACGCGACAAAAGAGGATTTCCTAAACAGGTTTTCCATTCTTCACCCGTAAAACATCCACCATCTGGGTTAATAGCTGCAATGACGGAACAACGACTATTTAAAGTGGTCAGCATGCCGGCTTTAGCTATGGAGATTGTTTGTTGTTCCATTGCTTCATGTACAGAGGTTCTATCATGCGAATTCATTGTTGTAAACTCATCTACACAACATATACCTCCATCTGCAAGGACTAAAGCGCCGGCTTCTAAATGCCAACCATCCGAATCCTGTAATACATCTTATGACAGATTATTTACGAAATAATTGTGCTTAGACTTGAAAAATAAGATAAATATAAAGTATTTAAAATGTACTAACTCTGACAGCAGCTGCTGTAAGTCCAGCAGCAGTAGTACCAATACCAGTTGTAAAGACAGACCGTGTAGTTAATCGAGACGCAGTATGAAGCAATTGCGATTTACCAGTTCCAGGATCTCCAATCAGAAGAAGATGAGGTTCACCTCTTACACGTGTTCCTGTTTCGCTAGTTTTTGTTACTCCACCACACATAACAATGGCCAATGCTAATTTCGCGATATACATTCCATATAGCTGTAAGAGCGATCAAGAAGTTATTGTTTAAATTATATAAAAAATATATTTTTACTATGTACATTTTATAAATGTTTGAAAATATAAGTACCTGGGGACAAATAGAGGCAAGAATATTGTCTCTGCCAGCTAATGGATTATCTCGATAATGTTCCCAATATGCTGTAAAAAGATCTTTTATTTCAGCAGTAGAAAATGCTGCTTCTGAGATTTTTTTGCGTATTGAGATGCTATTAGCCATCAGGAATGTCGTAGCTTCTGTGCGATGGCCAACTTTTAATTTATTCCATTTTCGTATAACTATTCCACTAAAATAATTTTTATAATTAAGACTAAAGAGTTAAAATCACGTTTTAATAATTGTATTTCATTTTTTTTCTCATTTATTTCACAATTAAATATAAATAAGCTACTAACCTGATGTCTACATTATCACCAGGTTTACATTTGTCAATCAGATCATCTAACAAAACTACTTGTAGGCCCATTGAACAATAATTCTTTGTATCTGTTTTACATTTGTCCTGTATTAAATATTTATGTAAAAAATATGATATATAATAGTAATAAGACAAAACTTTTTTACCTGAATTTTTATTTCTTGATAATCTGAACAATCATCTTGTTCTAAAGATGTTAAAGCTGTTATATTTGGTGAACGACATGCATCACAATACTTAATATTTCTGAACAATTGCCTTTCCCATTCTAGCTGTAACAAAATAATCTATAATTTATATATATTCATATATATATATATACATTAGAAAAAGAGAATGTGCTTCATAATAATTTATCTGATGTTGTACTTTTTGTTAAATATGAAATTTATATATACCTTAACCACACTGACATGTTTGCATTTTTTACAAGCAAAACGTTTTTTCAATTTCATAATTGTAGATTGAGACATACGGACCACAATTCCAGATGTTGAAACTAATTCACCAATTTGACCTGTGTCGATTTTTATTGGTACTGTAGTGATTCTCATGTGAACCTATTTTGATGTTATAATGAAGAATGAGATTAATAATAAAAACGGTTATCAGACTATAAATAAAAATAATGTTTTTTATCAGGTATTGCATAATTGATGAATTATATAAATAATTAATAACATAAAAATTCATACTTTGGTTTTTACTGTTTGACCTGTTTTGCATAATTGTTCCTGAGCTTTTACTGCTGCTTCATCGCACAGTGGTAAATAATGTCTAGGATTGCGTAAGATTTTTTGTGCATTCTCTACATCGGCTTCAAATAACGACACAAAACTGAAAAGTAGAACGTATAATAAAAACATTATTATGGAAAGAAGAGATGTATCACATAACTTAATTTCTTATGATACATTTAAAACGGATTATTCTAAATTATATATATATATATATTTTTTTTGTTATAAATGCAAGGCAAATATATAGAAAATCACTTACTTTACTTCTATCGAATAGAATACATGATCATTTGCAGCATTTAATATTTCTTCCAAATCTTTTGTGTGATGCTCTAAAAAATATTTTTCAAGCATATTGATTATATAAAATATTACTGTGATAATCCTCAACAGTTCAACTTTAATCTGAAATAAGATATGTTTTATAATATTAATATAAATGACACAAACAAAATTATTTTCCTATTAAACACATAAAACTGTTTACAATTTATAGGTTAGCTATACTAACCAAACCATTCAACGAGAGTCATCAATCGATAGTCATAGATCGTAACTCGAAGTCTCGAAGCATCGATGGACCAATCAGGGCGAAGAATTTGACTTCAAAAATGAAAGTGGCGCAGAAAGCGCACCTCACTTCAAAGCGTAATAAAAGCGGGAGTGAATTACGCACGCACGCATCGCAGAATCATAGTGCGGATAAATAAGATTATCGTTGTTCTTGTCATTATATCGTGCAACATCCGTTTGCATCGTGATCACTGGTCAAAGAATTCAAAGGTACATATATATTTTTATTAATTAAATTTGTATTTTCAAATCTATTACACATATTTTTTCCTACATTTGACTTCTCCTTTTTGTCGAAACAAGTTTGTATTTTTAACACATTTATTTATTTTGCGCCTAGCAAATAAAGATTTTATTTGCTAAAACACTATCAATGCCGCAAATTCTTCAGCTATCAGTTAAATGTTTGAAATTCCATTTGAGTCAAAAAGCATTCTCTCGCTTTGAGGCTTGGTCGCAGTTTCGGTTACTTTTCGCCAAACCGCATTGATGGCTAGCTTCCATTAATCGATTTCTATGTTTCGACATTTATTTGTCTCATAATTCTGCGTCGCGGTTTCGTGCGGAACTCTGCGGCGAAACTTCTTCCGCAACATCGGAAACCTTTTCTGCTCCTAATTTTCGTCAACGTGAGGGTGTTTGCGGGATGCATTTCAATAGGAACACACACACTTACACATACACACATATACGCACACATATTTATACACACACACATATACACACACATTTGGGGGAAATAAATGTAAGCGGCTGAAAATAGATATTCCGGGCTTCCGAATATTTGAGTTACGATAAAATCGAATTTTGTGCTCGTTCAAATAGCAGCGAAGCAAACGGAAATCGGTGAAAATATATACACATAGCAATGATAATACTATCCGAGTGAGATGAAAGTTTTCCGTTCGACTTTTATGCAATTTTTCACGCTGCGGATTTTTTACTGCCTATATATAAAAATAATTGTTTGTAGATGAGAAAAACGAAAAGTTCTCCAAATATTTATACACCTTTTTTCGTTGTTTAACGAAAACGAAGAATATGTATTTATTGTTTATATTAATGTTATTTAAATATTTAATTCAACAATATTATATAAATAAAAATTACTTGAAACGATGCAGAAGAGAAAAAAAAACATAATATATATTTAAAATAGTGCCTTCATATACATATATAAACTATAATTTTTTCTCATTTTTATTGTGGACCCCACAGTTTCCTCTACTTATAAATCAAATTATTAATATATTTGTTTCTTTCACGAACAAAATGCTTTTTATTAGGCAAAGAAAAAACAGTAAACCAGAGTCGTGTGTCTGGGAACAAAGCGTTCGTTAATCAACGTTTTAACAATATCCGATTTGGGATACGTAGCGCAACGTAACTCACCTTTTTATTTGTCGATTCTCATCCGGCACTATTTCTTCTCCGAGTTTGATACCCGGAGGGATTTGATTTAAATTGGAGTATACGACGACGTTTCAAGTGGGGATAATGTACATTAAATATATGTCATCTGTATTGGTTTTACAATGTCATTAGTAACGATTCCCTTTACGACCTGTTTCTGAGTTATAAATTACTAGTCGGATACACGATGGTGGAGAGAAACAGTGTAATTAGCGTTACTGTGCGCGCACCAGATATATATATGCGAATGTATAATTGGTCTGCACACGATCAAAACTTGCCTCATCCGTTTTGTACTTTAACGTCGCCAGCATAAGTCTTCTGATCTCGCGAATCTCTTCAAAGCAGCTTTGTTTAAATTTTTTCAGCCCATTTATATACATTATACCTGCAGATATTAGATAATTATAATATCACATTATCAGGCTCGTATTGCTTTAAATGTATATGATCAGGACATATATGTATATAAATATAGAAATAAAATGTGTTAAATGATTAAGCAATTTTCCTTGGACAAAGTTTGCAATACATTTTTCTAACATAGAAAACTTTATTTTTTATCCTAGTTAAATAATAAAAATTCTTGACAAAACCATATACTGAACATAAAATATATAAAGATAATAAATTTGCACAAATTAAAAAATGTGCTATCCGTTATGACGATATGCATTACATATATTGAATTAATAAACAGTATCATGCATTTTTAACTCTGTTAACATTATTTCTCCTTAAAGGAATATAGGATGTATGATCGTACTATTTGATTTTTCAGTGTTAACGATTCGTCGAGGAACGCCATCCGGATAAAAGTAAACGATGAGCTCGTAACGAGACACAAATCGTTTTCCATTGAAATTCCTCGACGTTGTGCCAACAATAACTACGGGATCATTCGCTCAGCAGACGTCTATTCTTGTACTTGAAATTCCACGAAACGCAAATTTTCGCCCTATTCCATCGAGCGGTAGCAGGATGAATCGCTGGAATTCAAGTCACACGTATACTGCATTTCCTGTAAGTACAATTCTATACAAGTTGTCAGCCGCAGGCTGCACAGCTAGACCTTTCCAGATGAAATTACAGAAAGTTGAATGTCATCGGAATATCCAGAAATATTGCGTTCTCTCTCGAACCATTAATATACTACGTATTTATTTGTCCATCGCTGCATCTACTAACGTTGGATAACATGAAAGTATAAAATAATAAACTCAAGAAAAATAGATCAAAGTTTTAGAAAATATTGCACATAAGAAAATACATTTTAAATCATTAACAATATTTTTGGATTGGGTTTAATTTTATATATATTTTGTTAATCTTTTTATAATACACGGTTATTATATATTTCCAAATATTACAATTCAAATAACTGCTAATAACTGGATCTTTCGCTGATCTACAATAAATAAAATCGATTAAATTGATATTGTTCTTTTACTTCATCGCCGACTTTGCATAGTTTCGTCTTTAATTCTATGCGTGATATGCAAACGTATATGTAATTTTATATTTTGTTTTCAAATATGTAATACATTTTTATATGTCACTTTTAAAAAATAACATTTATCCATTGTAAGAAAAATATGTCATTAATATCAAATTTTAAATATTTTGAAATATAATATTCTTTCTCACAGAAACGTGACATTTAACTTATTGGTTTAGTAGTTATATATACGGATATAAATTCTACACACATTAATTTTATCGATTTTTACAATTACACAATGAGATTTTTGAGCAAAATATAGCTTTTCCTAAAACAAATACAAATTAAAATATTATATTAATTAAATCTACGATAACAGATGTGTCGAACGACATAGCATTAACATCCAATTTTTATTTAAATAGAGTATGACAAATTCATTTTGTAGAATAAATAGTCAAAATAAAAATAACATGTACCTATATAAATTTGAAACTATTTTCAATATTTTATATATTATATTTATATATTTATTTATTTCTGAAACAATTTTTACGTTTTTATTGAAATGTTTTTGTCAAGTTGGGAAAAGCATTATCCGCGAGATGGACTTTTAATGTATTTCACTCTTCTTAAGTTCTTTAATTATTTCATATAATGGATAAAATTTTTAATCAAATAAATAATTGATATTTAATTAATTTATTGTATAAATGTAAAATTACTTTATAATTCCTATTAATCAAGTTTTACATTACGCATCTTTAAATTCTAATAAATGTAATATGTATTATTCATGATACTACCAAAAGAAAAACATAGCAATCCTTATATTTAAATTATACTTAAATTTGTGTGTTTCTCATTTCGTAATATTTTATAAATAACTTCCACAAAATAATTATGAAGTTATTAAATTTCTTTTCTGTACTTATATAATAATTATATCTTTAACTACTTTTTCATTTCCAACAAGAATTGTGAATTTAAAATTTTAAAAACCACTTGTCGCCCTCGATTAATTAAATCGCGTAAATCACGAAAATAAATGTGAACAATATTATTATCACATATTTTAAGAGTTATTTAAAAAATCTATTTTGAAACCACTTTTTCTTTATGTGATTTATATTTTGTTAAAACTGTATGTAATATTATAGGATTATTCGACGATTTTATTTGATAATGCATATCGAAAACACAGTTATAATGTTTGCATCTTCATAACACAACTTTTGATCTATTTAAATTTTTGAAATAAATGAAACTTAATTACCATATTACTATTATAAAATATCCAAGAAAGTTTAATGGGGAGAATATATTTTAATTAAGATACATACACATGTGTATCTCTCTATAAAAATGACCATTTAACGATTAGACAATATTTTCATTCAGCATGCGAGGCATTTTATCATCCGTTTACCATTTTATCGAAGGGTAGTGAATTGCGATCCGAAAGAAATATCTCGCGAACAAGCACTGGTAAAAGAGAAGTGGCGGTTGCGTCTTGTCCAGCAAGGACTCCATGTCCTGCTGGGTCCTGTGCTTTAATAATACATTTCAGGCCCGTTAATCACATCGATGAAATATAATTTAATACTTCACCGACCAAGGGACGACCACTAAAAATGATGAACGGTCGGGAAACACGCGGCAAACGTGCCACCTACAAGAGATTCCCGTGCGCCACCCTGAACGTGCAATAACGATAAAGGGTTGGGTATTCGTGAACGACCCTTCTGCTATAGGCACTCGTGAAAGGCATGTGTGGGCTGTACATTACATTCGTCCACTCAGCCACACTCAATAGCCTACCAATTCGGATTCCTTCATATATGGAACGGCCGAGTGGTCCTCTACCTTCGCGAATAGCAATGGAACCAATCCGGGCACTTACATATATAATATTCAATCAATAAGATATCCGTGTCATTGTAGCGGTTTATATTATATATTATATAACGAATCAGAATAAATCTGGGTACATAATCACATCAGAGGTATTATATAAAAATAAAAAAGATTGAAATATATCGATCGAATATAGGTATAGGTCTCGATATTATTCAGATAGTCTTAGCAAATAATTTTCTTAACTTTTTCTCATATTATTTTTATTAATATTCTTTCAAGTATCCAATATACATACATAGACGCAAAATTATTCTTCTATAAATCGATAAGCGTATACATTATCAAAATGTGTATGCACTTGTTGCATATTTTGATAAATAATTAGACGTAGTTATGCAATATGGAACCAATCATCAATTTTTTTTATTTCGAGATTTTTATTGTAAATTGTGCTTGATACATTTAATCGAAAAAATTGGTGATTGATTGCATATTACATAACTGCGTCCAATTTATAATGCTACATTTTTATGCTATTTATATATAGATATATTTCGATTTAAGTATTTTATTGAAATTAAAAGTGTATGTTAGCTTAATAATAATCTAATATTAATTTGATACTTATCTAAAAAATATATGGAATATGCAATAGTAATAGTCACAAACTGTTGATTTTATAAAAAATAAAAAAATGGATTTTATTTTATCTCCGACTGAAAACAAAGTTTTATCTCTTTTACAATAATGTAGTTTTAAAGCTTCGAATCTTGAAGAGTTTTGTTCTTCCATTTATAAAGCAATAGAGATCTACGAGAAAGGTTCTATGATCACGTAGATATTGATTATATTGATCCAAAGGGGACTATCTACTTACTTGAAGAAGAAGTCTTCGTTATTACCGGCATTTGTACTGATGATGTTCTCTCAAACATGCTCTTTTCGATCTTTGTGTGACACTCGTGGGAGTAGAATCTGTTGTTGCAAACCGAATCAAGACGATGATGGCAATGTCGGCAATTTCGATGAACAGAGGTGTTTCCGACAATTTGAGACGTAATTTGGCAATCTAAACTTAGATAAAATAGATTGATCAATCACGGTTCAATTTTAAATGACAACAGAAATAAACACGTTTTTCTTAATTTAAATAGTGTGTATGGATTATGGGCCGATTTTTTCAACTTCTCGGTAAGTTTTACCTGATAGGTAGCATATTTTCGTCTCTTTTCAAATAAGTTCTAAAAAAAGACAAAGATATGCTATTTGTCGGGTAAAACTTATCAAGAGTTGGAACAACCGGCCCTATATCTAATAAATTAATTGAATTAATTATTAGAGAAAGTGATAATCTATGGAAAATTAAAATATTATATATTTTCAAATAATAATTGTTCTCTTATTAAGATAATAAACAATATATATTTAACTATTAAACACAAAAAGGAATACAAGTACAAATAAAAATTTGCATAAAAAATTTTAAGAGAATATTTCATTTTATATGCATATTTATACTAATAAAGAAAAAGGTAAAGTTTTTTGTTCCATTTTTCGGGGGTAATCTAAAAAATTACTGAACCAATTTAAAAAAATCATTTTTTTTAATTTATAAAATTATATTATTTATATTTATATATAATCTATTATAGAGTTTATGTGCCAAATATAAAGTTTGGTGCGTCCAATGATAATTTTTTGAAATAATAATTAATTTGAACGTTATTATAATTTAGATTTTATATTTATATGTTGCAGGACAATGTAAAATTCGGGAGTGCTGTTAAAAGTATCGCGCATATGAGTGCGAGAGTGTCGTTTAAAGTATCGCGCGTGTGAGTGCGAGAGTATCGTAAAAAGTATCGTGCGTGTTAATTTTGATGACTTTGATAATCTGAGAAGAGGAGGAGGCCTAGGAAAGGCATCGAGCACCATCGAAGTAACCCTAAGGTAAATATTCTTATTTATTGTTATGTATCAAATATAAAGTTCGACGCGTCTAATAATATTTTTTTAAATAGTAATTAATTTGAATGCTGCTATAATTTAGATTTTATATTTGTATGTGACAAAGAGACAACGTAGCTTCAATATCAACTACTATCCCTGTTGTGCATCGGTGTCGGTGAGTGAGAAAAATTTTATTTAATTTAAAGTAACGATCATAAATCGTAGTCGTAGATTATAGATAGATTCAGAGTCCGTAACAATCAGAACTTACTACATTGTAGTCGTTCTATTTAAAATTATTGAAATTAAATCAAGTTTTAAACGATTCAAAATAGTTGATATTTTTAATCAATATGAATAGTATATAAAAGCAAATTTTTTTTTTATAAGAAAAGAAATTGAAAAAGAGTAAGTTTATATTTAAATTGGTTACTGACAATAATGAGATGTTACATTATCTCCAAAAAGATTTTATATTTTTTTATGCTTTATGATATTATATTACGCAATAAGTTTAAAGTCTTCGCTACTATCTATGTAGAATAAATATTTTACAGTTTTTTCTCGAGATTGTACTTCGAATAATTTCCAAGAAATATCTCTAACAATTTTCGAAGAAAGACATTAAATCAATCCATAAATCATCTTTTGATTTCGCAGATTCAAACGGACCACGTTAACTTGACTAATTTCTTTGACTGGATAGACATTCGTTTTCTCCAATATTTCTTTCTACATATTATATGATTGATTTGCTTCTAAAAGAAATTACCACAAATTCGCTCAATAATTTTTTAGACGTATATTTTTCATATTACATAATAACTGAATATTAAAGTTTTTTCTCTGTGAACATTATTTATTAATTATTCAGAAAAATTTGCGTTTATATATACATATATGTACAATGTAAGTACATACATATATATGTATATACATGTATGGTATATGCGTATTTTGATTACCGTATCAACGCTGAGCTGAATTTATTCATTAAATATTCACTTTGAAAAAAAAACATATTTTGCAGCAGTTGAAATGCTTTCTGCATATTTTGTATACATTACATAAAATTGGTAATAATTAATTTTTTGAATTTAAGTCGTACTATTTAATGGTAAAATTATACACAAAAAATCCAAGATACTTATTTTTATGCTGTATTAATCTCAAAACATGTGGACACGCATAATAAAGAAATATTATTGTCTCTCACGGTGTGCATCATGCTATGTCGTGTAACGGTACTTTAGAACCATTTCTTGTGGCTATAAGTTCAGAGAAAAGAACTTCATTTTCATCCATCTTCTTCTGCCTTCTTCATGCTGCGCTTAGATGCTTTAAAGTTAAAAAATTGCTGTGCACCTTAAGAATGCATTGCGCGATGACATCACGCGGAAAGAACTATGAGACAATAATTATTTATTAACTAACAATAAGAATGCAACAATATCAAAAGATGATGTATCTACATCGATTAAACGCTAATTTTAGCTGATTATTTATTTATAGAATTAAAAAGGGTAATTTAGATCTAATAGTTTTAACAGAAAATATATATTTTTAATATTTTAACTTTATTATAGAACTTAAAAAATTAATTTTTAAAGTTTATTTTAATTAAAAAATCATTATTGTATTCTGCTAACAATGAGTTGTCATTTTCTGAATGACTGAATATTTTTAAACTTTAGCACAAATATAATTTCTCATACTTTTTAGTAATACTATTCTGTCATTATTTTATATAGTTCTTTCTACTATCAAAATGTAAGAAAAAGGACTTTACGATATTTAATGTCAAGACTGAAGCTTTTATGCCCAAAAAGAATATTCTGATATAATGTTTTATCCACCTTCGGTCTATGGATAGGGAAAATATGCTCGGATATAATAAAAACACATTGCCTTCGGCTATACTTTATACGCGCGCGCAGTATAACCGTTGTTTTAAAAAAGTTTCTAGGAGATGTAGAAGTGAAAACAAAACATCGTTTTCATGCATCTTCTGTTGTCCTATTCATATTATGCACGCCTGCATGAAAAACATTTCAAAGAAGATATATTCATAATAATTGACCTTACGCAGGAGAAATTTAAACTCATTTATATAATTACCACAATTACTGTACTGGAGGTACCCAGAGATAGAAAGTTATTAACAATGCGCTAAATAATTTTTTACCAAATCTATAAAAGAATACACACATGGTCCATCTTTCTTCTCACGTATAACTACAAGATGTATTACTTAGGGATCGATATTTTCTTAGTCAGTAACTTTCACGCGGACGGATACGATATAATCTTCCCGATATTACACATGACTACACGCCCGTTCAAAAATTGAACAGCTAGCTTCGACGAGGGTTGCACCTCATATATTATCAGCGGGAGTTGAGCGTAGGATCCCACTTTGGGCACATGACTTTGGATGACTGGAGTCGTCTAGAATTTTGAATTATGAGAGCGCGGTGACTCTGCAACTCGCAGTTGGTGATCGACTTCTCGCTGTCTTTAAACCTTGACATTTATATTTGATGCCTAAGAAGATGTTTAGCTCTACTATTTTAAATGCAACATTACGATGCACATTATAGCAAATCAAGTTTTGTGTCAAATATGATTTGTTTAAATGTTCAACTCGGCTACAGTTTGTTAAGATCGCGATTTTGCAGTGAAGCGTCTCGAAATTAATAAAGTTATTGAAATTTTGAGAAAAAAATTAATATTGTTTTAATGAAAATTTATGACGTTGGTATTTAATAAATTAATTACGTATATTACAAACGCTTGATAAGGCTGTTGATATTATTCTTCTAAAACTTGCACCGTCACGCAAAGTAAATATAATACAATTGCAAATCTACATATTTTTAGAACATGAAATGCAATCACAATTTTGAATATAAATATGAAAGAAATTTAAAAAATTAATACCGTATAATTTTATAGTTTCCACGCGCGATTGGAGTGTATAATATACACATATTAAAGTTTAGATATGTCGTAAAATTTTTTTGTCACTAAACATTTATCTTACCTACGAATATATCCTTTTTTTAAACAGATGTGTGTCACATCTTATCAAATTCATTAAATATTCTTCCTTTCAAATCCTTAAAGCCTCGTCGTAGGGAACCGCTTACGGCATAGATTTATTCGATTTGATCGATTAGATTCCAATGCCTATTTTCGGCTCTAGTGTTCGTAAGATTTATATATATAAATGGGCATCAAAGTCCAAAAAAAGTGGCGCTAAGCCGGCAAGACCATCGCGATACCCTACGTGATCCATTTCTTTCCTTGGGTTGCACACCGGCTCATCATCATCCGACGACTAATTGTTTCTTTCGTCGAGCACACGGACGGGCCACTCGATCACGCGGGATGATCTATAGCGGAGTAAATCTTGTTTAGCGAGATACAGGTGGTCATCCCGTACAGCGGGAATAGAGCTTGATGGATGGCCGGTACCGATCTTGCGGTGCCTCGTGGTTTAGACGCCAAACATACTGATACGTTAACACGGTGGGGCGTTCGGTGTAGTTTAACAAAGCTTTGACGGACTCGGCAGCCTCGTGCTCGTTTTATGGAGATGCATCGGCGCGTTCTCGTTGCGAGATTCCACGTGTTTGACGTTTGATCTCGTCGCGCATGTGTACACTTGCAGAAACATTAGTTTGTTTCTCTATTTTAAATATTAAAAAAGAATTACTTAAGAAGTTTATGATTTTTTTTAAAATGAAAATTATAATTAATTTATATTTATAAAATTAATAATTGTAATAATAATTAAATTAATATTCTAATAAAACATATATATACATATATGTATACACATATTTATGTTTTCATTAAAGATCTTGTGAGAAAGATATTTTCTTCAATTAACTTTTTGCTAAAAAATTAATAAATTTGTTTAAGAGAATCTATAAAAAATATATTGCATGAATTTTAATATACGTATTTGGTTAGAAAAAAATAATTCCATATTTAGAAAATCCCACAATACTTTTTTTAAATCATAATTTAAATTATAATATATGTTAGACAGGCTATATATACATACACACATATACATATCTCTCTCTCTCTGTCTCTCTCTCTCTCTCTCTCTCTCTCTCTTTCTTTCTTTGATTAATTCTGTTGATTCTCTAGAACCATTAAACCTCAAATCAACAACTTTTTTTGCCGTCACACTATGATTTGTGAGACACAAAGCGTACCGCGCGTGTTTTTCCTCCTAGCTTAAAATGCATGTGGTCTTTTTTAGATCATTCTGCATTCTCTTTTTTCCATCTTTGTCAACGACATTCTTTCCCACGTTATTTTTATTTCTAACTTCTAATTAGTCGAGAGAAATACTTAGAAAATTTAGTATACACTTTTTAGAAAAATATTTAAAATTTAAATATTGATTTACCATATCAAAGAAAGTTATGTTAAGTTATGTTAAACCTATTAACTTTATAATAATCATGACAAATCTCACTTTATCTCAATGAACTAAAAGAATTGTAAATAATATATGATTTTGTATTGCTAGTAAAGTAAAATATTACTCGCGTAAAGACGTAACATAATAAAAAAATTAACGAGGAGTAAAAAATGACAATAAAGTCTGCGAGCTTTAATGTCCTGTGAAACTTTTTATGCGTGTTCATTTCGAGGTGTGTTTTGCGTAGTTGGTAAAGAGATGTAGATCATTGAATAATGATAGGATGTTCCATCCATTCCATTCGCTTGTAGTCCCATTCTCTCTGGCACAACAGTCATCATGTCGTCGTGGTACGGATCACTTAGGCATCATTAGCTTTATGGCGCTTCCGTATGGCCAGCCGCTCGCGCGTACAAGTGAATATTGTTCAAATACACTGTGAAATTGCGCCAATAACGACAGTGAAATAAAAAGAAATATAAGATATTTGATTAATGTCAAAGTTACGCGAAACTAACGTGCGAAAGACATATCTTTACGAACAAACAAAAATCATCCGGAGAAGCGAGAAAAGAGCTCGTGAAGAAGAACAGTAAAGTAGAGCAAGGGGCAAAAAAATGATAATAAACTTAATGAATCGCGCGAAGAAAGTAGGCTACTTATTAAAACATACGACGAAAGCCGTCAAGGAGGAAACAGGTCGCCAAATCCGGACGTTAACAGGATCGATTTACTCGGAACGAAAAAGCTCGGGGAGCGCAACCAAGTAATTTCCGTCTCGCGGCGGGAACGATGATTAATATTCCCGGTGATTCCCACGAAGAAACCCGCGACACACCGTCGCAGGTTTCCGCGTAGTCGAATTAATCCAGATATCACACGATACCCTTAGTCGTGCATCGCGTTCGCAGGACCGGGTATAACCCATCGCGTGTAACTGCACACCGCAAATGCATATCGCGGATATTGTGTTACTGTATTTCATTACCAGCGACGAGGACCGGACGCGATACACGTTGACTATGGCGTTATCCTGGCGCGCGAGGTGAACCGGTATCCGCACGCGCTCTCTCTCACGGATAGCAAAGCGTTCTCCTCCTTCATGCGGGTGTACCGCACAGCTCCGACTTCCGGTCATTCCATTCAGGAATATCATCTTACGCGCTTCCTCGTGATTCAAACTCTCCCCAGATGGGCCATAATCAAAGACTTACAGCGCGCGCACACCTCTATAAGCCTCTCTGTAAATCTGCCGCTGCTTAAGCGCGACCACACACCAGGGTGTACTATAGAATCACGGTTCTTGGATGTCATAAGTGGCTGCCTTTAATATACAGTTTTCAGTATTAACAGTAACAATATATATTTTTATTTTATTTACTCGTTCCAATCGAGAACGCACTGTAAAACAATCGAATCGCAAGAAATAAGTTCCATACATGATGTCTTGGAATAATCGCAACTCGTGTGCGGATAAAGCGAATTAAACCAAATAGGAAAGTCCATTTTCAATGCGAAATTACAAAATGGTAGAGAATTTTCCTACTCATTGTCAGTTTAATCCGCTCTACCTACAGACGATGGAAATGATTATTACTGAACACCCTGTGTATGTATATATGTACATAAAATTGTATTAGAATCGTGATAATTATAAAGCTTATAACTATAATCATTTATCTATTATCTCCTTGTCATTCTTATCGTAGACAAATATTCTCTATCTATAGTCTCTTCACTAAACAGCAATTTTTGCTAAATGACTAAGCAATAATGGCGTTAAACTATGCAGGTCAATGAAATGTTTATGCACGATAGCATTTATATTAGCAAAAATTTAAAGCTGAATATATTCTGTGCAATAATCGTTACAAAACGTGCATCATTAAAGTATTAGAACTTATATACATATACTAGAGTATAAATAGATACAATCCTTTTGTTGCTTTATTTCACTTCATCTTTAAAATCTAATTACCACTTAAACTAGCATTAAACAGCTATAGTTTCACACAGACGACTCGTTCTTAATGAGTACGCCAAGTGTGCAAAACATATCGTTTCGATCCTTAAAGTATTATATCGTCTGGTTACATTTCTGGCAGTAGCGCAAAGAGAAACTAATTATATAACGTGATAACGAGGATAATGTGGGTCCCGCCATGACGGTCTCGCATTTATGCGCTTATAAAGAGAATACGATTATAAATAGAAATGGGGAGAAGACACTGAGAGGTACAGACCATATTTTATCTGTCGTTCTATTATTATTCCGAGTTGCATGTTGTCACTGTTTTTTTACAGAATTTAATTGCCATCTGCTATTACGTAATTAACTTAGAAACCGTTATACGCGGATATTAACATATGTAAAAGACGAGTATATTGGGGCAGTGTAAGACAGTGACTGCTACTATTCACTGCCACTGTCGTCTATTATTCTTCATCGTCTTATCTCGTTTCGTATAGAATGCGTAAATTAACATAGAACAGAAGACATTGTATGTGGTAATATTTTGACAGGATTTTGCAGATCAAACAGTGTAAATATAATAAATTTTTGTAACTGCAATATTAATTTTGCATATTATTAAACAAAATAGTTAAAAGATAATTTTGATGATTAAATCTGTTGGCTCTCTATCTCGGTCATACAACACACACATCCACATACAATCATACCCCCAATCATGCATATATCTAGACGTGTATATTTAAATATGTATGTAAATTTGATCAATTATACACTCAATTATTTGAAAAGAACAGTTGAATTATATTTATGAAGAGCGGTGATTTTATAAGCTTGCGGTAAACATACGAAATTAATTGAATTTAATTTGATGCCTCAACGACGATCAATCACGCAAGAAGTTAAAATTTATTTTATGGATGCTATATTAAACATTCGAGTGATTGAATTTTAATCCTCGGAATATTTTTGGATTTTACGATAACGAGAGGGAGAGCTGATTTATAAAAGTAGAAAAGAGAAACGCACGGTATCACTGCTGCTATTATACCTGTACGGTATCTTTGTCCAATTATATTTCCAATTATTTTGCGAGCACATCCGGCTTACATCGTAGTCGGCGCGTAACGTAGGCGCAATTTAATCATATTTCATTTTCGACCAATTATAAAAACGGAGATAGCCCAGAGAATCCCATTTGATTTTACGGTCGGTCTTTTTTAAAATAGCCCTTTTTATGTCTGTTATGTTTATATATATTTATATAGGTGAAATTATATACATACATACACACACACACACACACACACACACACACATATATATATATATATATATATATATATATACATATATATATGTATATATATATATATATGCAATTACATTGCAATGAATGGCTTCATATATATTTTGTAAATCCGTATATTTTGTTCCATTCGAGCATTACACCATGATATATAACGACATTAAAGTAATATTATTTTGATTAATTATAAAATGTATCCTTTATGACATTATTATATTTATTTTTTTCTTTTTACAAATCATCTATATTGAGAAAAGAGAAATAACGGTCTAAAAAATTTTTTTAAGTAATATTTTATTATTTATATTATATTTTTCAGTTATATTTTTTGCGATAAAAAATTAATGCAGAAGAAAAAATAACTTGACTCTGATAATAAAATATCTAAATATAGTTTATCATTGATGAGAGTTCAAAGCAAATCGAAATGTTTGGCGCAATCAATTGCGGAAGCAATCATATGTATATATATTGATATTTATACAATAATATCTGCAATCTAGCTTTTTTATTGATCTTTCTTTTATTATCAAAAAGAATATTTTCAAAGAATAAAAATATTTAATGTTTAAAATTTAATGTAAACGTTTCAAACTGCAAATGCTATATTTTTTCTTTACTTCTCTAAAGTCATATTTATATTTTGTTGTTATTTCGACGTATTTAAACTCTAAGAATATTACTTAATTTCATTCAAATGCAGGTAGGATTAATTTATCATAAAATATAGAAGTTGTACTTTAATGAAAATTTCAATAGTTCCTTAATGAGTTTCGAGCCCTTGATAATTAATTCCGCAAACTTATATTTCTGCGACCGAGTTAATTTCACCCACGCAAATTAGGAATTTAATCAAATCTCGGCAGTCATTTCGGCCGTGGCCACGCACAAAAATGGCAATTAAATCCGACATGCCGTTATTAAGTTCCACAAATCATTTGCGTAGTCTTGTGTTTCCCATGAAAAAGAAAAATGACTGAGAATTGATTACAATTTATGAATTTCAATGCTTTATTATAAGTATTGCTTATTCAATTGTCTGTTACAACGTCCAAAAACTGTCTATAAATCGTATGTACTATCACGAAAGTAATCACAGCTAACAGTAATTAACATAAAAATTTTTGCGAGACAGCTTTTGTTTATTGCAATGGATAGAATTCTAAAATTCCGTCCATTGCAATAAACAAAATCTGTCTCGCTGTATCTACGATAGTTACTCAATAACAATTGTTGAACTTAAAAAGTAAGGAGTTCCATTTTTTTGCGATGGATAAGATGGACCAATTGTAATTCAGTAGTCCAAAAGTTAGTAAAATGTGAGACATGTATTTATGCCGAACAATAACGTTATATTTTAATAAAGTATAATAGGCAATAATAATTAGAAATATATATATTGTTTCTTATCATGATTGTTTCATAGCACATGGAATGAAAACAGGAATTCTATTTCAAATTTATGTTTTGTATATAGCTAAAAAATTAATTAAATCTGAAAACCTTATTGTTAAATGAACGTAAATGTTCTATAATTAAGCACAAACATGATTATTTAATTAACCTGAACGAATGTCTAACACATAATAGGGTAATAATCGATAATCTCTTACTTTAGACGTGCGCAAATACCCCGATAATTATTTTCACGTACATGATAGCATATCAAATCCATTCGGTGCCTTTTGGCGTCGCCGAAGGGAGAAGAAAGAATTCGCGTTCCACGGATTGCGCGGCATGGGGTGGCACCATTTCTATTCATCGCGCAAAATAAAGCCGGTTTCGATCGCCGAGTTTCGATAACCATGAATATTTTATCTGCATAATATTTCCAACACACACATTCAGCGGCATGTTACGTCACACTCGCGCACGTGTATGCCGATTCTATCTCCCTTTCACCGTCTCCTCTCGTTTTCTGTCATCTCGTTAGACATTACTTATAGAGACGGTGGCTATAACGTACGTCGTCCTGCAGACTCGTATCGTGTTCACGGCGGCGCCGGTGTGTCGAGTGTCGAATTGAAGATCTCACACTCGTATCCGCGATTTTCACACGAGCTGAAAAAGGACGGCATGCGTTTTCGCGAATCGCGCGCGCGCAAGGGATACGGACACCGCAAGTCGGACGGAATCGAGGGGATAACAAGCTTCATGGACCGCCGCGAAATGGGCCGAACGTAAAGTCAGGACGTCGTTACATGATGCGTGTGATGGGTAATGTTGCGTGCCAAAAGTAATGTTGTTTGCCATGAAACGTTGTTAATAGACGCGTCGCGTTTTGCTGTCGACGTATGTTGCGCCATGATTTTATACGCTAATATATGTCATATCGTATACGTTGCGTGATGGTCGGTGTGTGTCGCAATATCAATAGCGATATTTTCGCGATCTATTAAATGTTAAAACTGTCAACATAGTAAACGTTGAACAAAAGAATTGAAAGCGGAATTTGTTGCTGTAAAATAACAAATAGTAACAATATATTTAATATTTAAAAACCCAAACACTGACGAAGATTAGAAATAAGAATTTAATTAATTAATTTGCTTGCTATATGACGTGCTCTCTGTTAAAAAAAAATGCGCTTAGCAAGTTGGCATACAAAATGCCCGAGATACGTAGGATAAAGACTAAATACTCCTTTCCTGCGGTCAGAGAAACCGCGTGGTGGAAATTTAAATTTACCCACGTACAGAAAACTTCACAAAGCTCAGTGGGCCGCTTAATAAAATTTTCCTACGTACAAAAATTCCACGCGCGCGCCTCTTCTCATGTTCATGTACAGGTCTCAAGAGTGTACCGCGGGAGACATATAAAATCTCTGTCGCGCGTTTGCCGCGAGCGGGACACGAGCTCGCTGCTATGATTGCCCGTATTAGAAGCGGAGCACACGTTCGACGCAATGACTTGCAAATTCTGTATGCAATAGTGGTTAGCGGCGTACAATGTCGGGAACGATCGATTGCGCGAGATATGCACGCTCGGATGCTGCGCTTTTGCGAGCGCGGATCGCGTCGATGAACAGGTCGCGAATTCCCGGCGCGCTTGATACGCGGCGTTACTACGTGTTGCCCGATAAGCAGAGTTCACTGTGTGCAGATGTCAGCCCTTAACCCTTTAACGCTGCTTGCCTCGAATTGACGAGCCGTCCGTTACGAGTGATTTATATGATTAAGCGAGGCAGGACGTCAGGTTCATCGTTGGGCGATTGCCACATATTCATCGTAGCCAACGAAATATTTTTGCTCCATATTATTTCCGACAATTCTCATCGTCCGTGTATTGTACTATTGTAACAAAGTGCTCGATTTGTATGTCTATGCAATGCAGCACTTAGTTTTATTCATTTAAATTAATAACAATGATATTATATTAAAATGTTTCTATAATTTAAATTTTAGAGAAAATATTTGACATTTCGCGAATCGCGAGCGTGCAAGGGATACGAACATCGCGGATCAAACGAGAAAATATTTGTATGGTTAATAATGCACAAACACATAATTTGAGATAATGTAATAGGAGCTTAATTAAACAACATCTACCATATACTAGGTACACATGTTTTTCTATTATGTTTATGATAATGATACAACCAAGTATGTGTAACTAATTAGAATTGCATTCGCGTTTTCAAATCTAACAATAAATTATAAAATGTATAACATTTACACACTTTGAACGGTATAAAAATCTAGACTTTTTTCTCTAAATTGAAAAACGCAAAATTTCTTTTTTGCAATACATCTAAAAAATGCTGTTCTTTGAACACGCGAATAAATGCGTTGAAAACAATTTCAATGTTTTTCTGTGTCAGGATTTATTTATAAAATTTATTCTACTTTAACTTCCCGATTAATTAGTATGTTTTCATCCAATTTCACGTAAACATTTTGGAAAACATAGTCATTTTCGGAAATATAATGAATGTAATATGTGCATAATAATCCTGTTAATCCATAGCGCGTATCGCATATACATATAACTTGACCCTTTACCTCTAGTATTCCCTTTACAATATATTAACACGATTTGCTATATCACATTTCGGCGCCGTGGTGCCTACAATGCGGGCTTCTCGCACACAGATTATCGAGTTCTATGCACATTCGACGTATCTTCGTATGTGTTCGAAATTCATGAGAGACAAGTACTCGCACACTACTATAATATTGTACCCTACAACGAGAAAGGCAATTGGCCTTCCACCCGCACCGTTTTCCCTCACTCACACGTGTTACACACGTCCTCCTCTACGAGACGACAATTCACACCGGTCATCATTGTGGGCTACGCACACCGACATATCGTCTCGAGTGGATCGTCTCTAGTGCTCCGTGCATCGCACCACGCGCGGCTAGTTTGCCTCACGCACTCACAGTGCGTGCGACTGTTTTGTCACGCGTGCGGCCGACACGCGTGTGTGCACGTTATACGTCGTCGTCGTCGTATTCGTCAGCTTACCTAAGTTTATTGTTAGAGAGACCGCGTACCACACTGTAGACGGAGCTTGAGGAGATTTAGTGCGTCTCGCATGCTGCTCTGAGTATCACATGTGCCGGCTCCGATCTATCTCGATCGTTCTTCGGTGTTACGTGGATGAAAGACATCTTAGTGATAATGCGTGGAAATGTGTGTTAATTTAGTACGAGTTTAGCTTAATTTAAATATTTGAGAAAAGTAAACTTATTGATTTTTCTATCATTATTACATTGATGAATCTTTGATAAAATTATGAGTGAATTAGTGAATTAGAATAATATGCAGCTGTAATTTAATTGATGTTTAATAGATATGTATTTCATCTTAAACAAATTTTCAAAGTTATAAAAATATAATGATATAAAATGTTAAAAGTTATTCATAATTATGATTTAATTTTATAATTTAGTAAATATGAAAAAAAGATTTATTTTACAATTTAATTTTTTATTAACAGCATAATCTCCGTTTTAGAAAATTTGACATAAATGTTTTAAAAATTATTTATACATATAAAAAAATTATTATTAATATAAAAATTTAGATTAAATTAATGTAACTAAAATATTCAAACTTAATAATAATTACAGTACAAAATAAAAAAAAAAAAATAATAATGGATGGAAATTCAGAGAAAGGTATTTCTATGACGGTAATTAAATCCAAAATAGAATGACATACGACTCATTCTAAATACACAGAAAAGAGGATGGAGCCGGACCAGAATATACCAAAAGCAAATAAAAGTTGTCACAGTACGCACAGCTCCGACCTGTTTACACAGATTCCACAATTCTCTACCATTTTCCGTACTTTTCGTCACAAACCTGGAAATCAAGCGGAACGCAATAGCGAGATTCCGTGGGCATTGCACTATCGGAGAAACGCTCGCTCTACTACCGAGGTAACGGTGGTGTGGCGGAGCGAGGGAGTGAAAAACGAGAAATTAGGATTTCGAGGACAGCGAAGTGCTTGGAACACGAAAAACCAATTGCACGAGAACTCGAGAGGGGTTGGTGGAAAACGCGATAGCTTGATGAGAGTCCGAGAGTGGTGACAAGAGACACATTGTTTATTTTAGAAATAGTGTTATTATAAAATTATTAGACAGGTATATGTCAAATATGATACTAAAGTATCGCTAAACTATTTTTTGATAAATATCTGAACAAATTTAAAATATGTTAGCAAATGCAGTATTATAAAATAGATTAAATGATTAGTATAAAATAGATTAAAGGGGACCATATTTTAAAAAGAATACTAAAATATATCAGACTTAAAGACAATAAAAATTTAAATTGCATATCTATTAATATAGTTTTTTCAAATTATTTAAGTTTCTTGTTTTCTATCTCGGACTCTTCGATTTATAGACGTATATTGGCTTGTTTTTTGCTAAATATAGAGTATCGTCATATTAAAAAAAAAACTGAGTAGCCTTTTTTATCTTATTTCGCATATTATTTTATTTTACATGTGAGCAGGAATGTCAATGTCAATGTATTCGAATAGAATCGTTAAATTTGCAAAAGCGTGTTACAGTCTACCTAGCTAAATATAAACTCAAAACGCTTCTAGAAAAAAAATGTGCAAACCTAAAGCCTGACATTCGGCGGAAATTTCGATACTATAAAGTGAAATAGGCAAACCAATACTGTCGACAACATCGACCTTTCGAACCACAAAGCCGCGCCATTCCCTGACACCGCGAAGAATAAAAAGGCAAACGGATGTCGAAAAAGTTTCGTCCTTTCGCGGAGACGTCACCTGAACCGTCGTTGCTAAAATTACTCCACTAAAACCGCCCGCAAATTGCCGGACCCTTTTTCGTCATCACATTCGCCAGCAGAGACGACCCACGACGCGTTTTAATGTGCGTCGCTTTAAGCTTCATTCTTCTGGAACTAATACATTCTTAAATATGTCGACAATCCCATCTCTCTCTACGATTACGGCATCGTTGCCTCTTTCGTTTTCTCTCTTATCTCTAAAATTTTAATTAACTTTGGTAATTACGTATGTGGAACCGCGACGAAGAAAGAGAAAAGAGAGGAACGTTGTTGGTGTCGTGTATAAGTGTTCTTGGGAACGAATTCGGTATAAAAATAACATATGTAGATGTAAAGGTCACGAAATCGCGCAGTTTCAGTCGTTGTTGAATGATCTTATGAAACTTAGAAGCTCGAAAGAAGATTTATTTGCTTTTAAGATAAGATTAAATAAATTGTTGAACACAAGTAATATTTTTTATTTGGAAAAAAAATTGTAAAATATTTAACGTAATCCAAGTTTGAAAAGATACGGGAGATATTATTGATTTTTCAGTTTTCGTATAATTAAACCTTTTTTGCGACTTGAAAACTAAATCTCGCGCGAGAGACTTTGAGAAAGATTTATTTTCCACTTTCGATTTATTTTTACATGATATATCGTTCCATTTCTACTACGACGGTTCTACTACGTTCTACTACACGCGTCACATTTTATATATCTTTATTTTCTTCTAACTCAAAATTCATTCCTAGTTCTTGAGAAAACTTATTTTTGTTTATTTACGTTACATTTTCAGGAAAATTACTCAATGTTATTTTTCCTCTTTTTTTTTATTTACGTGAGACTTCTCTCGCTTGATGATGTCATATAAGTATTTGAATTTTAATTTGTCTCGTCCTGAAAATTTCGTTATTCCCAGCGTGTTCGTACGCTGCATGTCGTACATTCACGCCATGTTATTGTGTGCGCATACGTAGATACGTACCCTGCACACAGACGTTTTACGTGTTCTCAGTTTTATGTCCCACCCTCTGCACCTGTGCAACACACTCGCTCGCTATCTCCAACCCGCATCTCGCTCCTTCGCTCATTCCCCATCAAGCTCCGTAGCTTAACAAGGGCATTAATTAATAATACCTCCCAGGGATAATTTGCGCCCGCTGTCTTGCATCAGCATTGCCATTGTCCGCGAAGTCGGCATCTATCCTTTGTGTCTGCATCGCGGTGCATCTTAAAATTGACCCGGCGCCATCTCTATATCCAACACACACACACATACACACACACACACACACACACACACACTAAGGACAAACATCGGTTTTCTAGACATGATTTTAGGAGTAAAAATAAGCTCTAGGAGATAGCATATAAAAGCTGATTAAAAAAAGTTATTTATTATAGTTCTAGCTGATATTTGATATATACTATTATACATTTGTGAAAAATGTCTCAATTTGAAACATTCTGATGATTTTATAAAACTATAGATATATATGTATATGAAACTTTGTAAATATATGGAATTTATAGATTTTGTTACAGTGCGAGATGCTAGAATAAGATTAGATATTGTAGTTATGCATGTGTTTGCAATGAAACATTATTTTTACGAATAGCTCGATATTGTAACCGTTTCACTAATTTGCGACGTAAATTTACAAGTTATATGCGGATATGTAAAATTTGCAGTAGTTTATGAATTTTATTTGTTATGCTTTTTTTGGACACACAATTTTACTACAAGAGTAAATATATTATTTACAACAATATTTCTAGATAAAATAAGAGATATATATAAATATATATATATAGTACAAACTATAAAAAAAGAATATTCTTTTATCAATTTCTATACATTAATTTTATTTTTAGAACGTATTTATTACATATGCCCTAATATTAGTTTTATAAATTTTTATTAACACACTGAAAAGAAAAGTTGTTAACTAATTGTAAATTATTCAATTAATTACACGGGTAATTCTGTTAATTGAACATATAGAAGTATTTACATTAAGTACAACATATTAAATCTAACATAACGTATTTGACTTAAATATTTAGTTAAGTTAACAACTTTTTTCTCAATGTATATTTTTTGAGAGCCAAAAATGAAATGTTCACAATGTCAAGTTCAATTTTTAGTTTATATCTATACTTAATTGTTAGATAAACAATTGCAAATAAATTAATAGTTAAAATTATGGATAAAGCTTTATTAAATTACTCAATAGTAAGATTAATTAAAGAAATTAATGTGACATTCGATAATTTTAATACTTGTTTAAATATTGAGCATTGTTCGCGATATGTATATTATGTTTTTTTATTTAAATTCTTTGGAGATTTAGGTGATATGGTTAAAAAACCCTCAGGCGTTCGGATACATCGAGTTTGTTAAACCCATACTCACTACTGCGAGCCCCTGAGGAATTTTATATTTTATCACGATTGCTAACATATATATTATATATATATATATATATATATATATATATATATATATATATAATATTATATGCGTATTTTATTTATCAAAAATCATCTTATAATTGTGCATTATTTTATAAATTGACTGACGTTATACAAATAAAATTTATTTTAATAATGTGATGAAAAGAATAATACAGTGCATTCGTAATCAGCAACAATAATTCAATTCTACTATGTAGATTTCTCATAAATTGGGTTTGCCATTTTATACGGAGTTCGACACATTTCTCATGAAATTACGTCGTGATATTTTCAAACTGTATGCTTTTTGTGGCCGCGTGTCCCCGAATTTTCGATCGAAACAGTAAAAATTAAATGTTACACTTTAGATATTGCAACTCGCAACTCGCAGAATAACATTCTACATTTTTATTGATAAAAAAGTGACTGTTATTTTATCAAAACCATAAATTTAAATCAAATTTTAGATTTTTTTGTTGAACTGACTATTATATATTTTTTCAATTAAAATTTATATTATTTTATGTCCAAATTTCTTTTCATTTGTTGAATATGTCATTTATGAATAATTTTGAAAGAGTAAAATTTTTCTTTTTCTCTCAATGTTTTGTTATAAAAACCTAAAATAAAAATTTTGTTGAAAAAATTCGTGAATTTCTTATCTAAGTTTGTTCGAATCGGAGATGTGAGAATCACGTTTCATAGTGCAAAGTAAATTCTATCGCAATGCATTTTTCCATTGCTATTCTACATGTTTATTTTAACTTGAATTACAAACAAAATATATTTCTTTCCATGGTGTGGCAAATGATTTTTCGAACCCTTCGATATATAAAGACGTCTCGAAGACGCCTAATGATGATGATAACGACGGCATGCCGTTATAAAACCATTTGACACATTAATTAATAGAAAACTTCGTCATTATATTATATTTAACTGTGGTTTAATTCGAACAGGATCAATTTGCTTTTATATAGCGTAACTGTGTTGCTTTTTGTATGCCAGGGATCAATAAGTCTTTGACCAGAAATGTGTTCATTAGCGGAAAATCGAGACTTTTAGATGGAAATTAACGAGGTTGTTTTGAAGCATAGTTAGAGGTGAAACGCGCTGCTTCCACGATCCATCCGCCCCCAATTAACCTACATGCGGATAAAATTCAGTAACGTTGTTACTGAATACAGAAATAGCTACACATTTTAATTAAAATCGAACAAAATTTAATATATAGCAATTTATTATTATGTTAGGATTACAGATGATTGACAATTGATTCTGTTTTAAATTTGATATTATTATGGAAATATTACGTACATCGCAAAGTTATAATCATTTTATAAAAAATATCTGACAATGAGCATATATTACAATACGTATCTTTGTTTGGTACTCACAAGTGCACAATTTATCTCTGAAGCATAATGCATTAGATATCTTTATTGCATAATTAATTATTTAACCGTCACGTTGAAAGTCCATAATAAAGCAACATTTTTTTAGCAATATAGTTTGCATCAGAAAACACACAAAACATATCAATATCACGCAGTAAAAATGATATGATTTTTACTGGAAACAGATGCAACCGGTATTATTAAGTTGATTCAATTAAATTTAGGTAATTTCTCTCACAAATTGAAAACATGCCTTTCTTATTAAAAATTATGTAAACGTGTGAGGATATTTTTAATGAAACAAAAGTCGGTCTCTCTCCGTTTCAACCAGTTTTATTTATATCATAAATTAATTTAGTTATTTAAAATCGTAGATTTTCTCGTGGCGAATAAAATTCTGTTTTAAATAGTTATTAATGTCACACAATTTCTTTGAAGAATAATTTAACATTTTTTAAAGAATTATATAGCTGGTACAGTCTTTGTTATCTACGTAATTATATAAACGAAATAATTGCAAAATTGTTTTTGCATGCGCCGTGTAAATTACACTGTTATCCATTCGTAATAATGGTATGACATAGAAATTAAGATGGCCATTTCACCGTCATTTAACTCCGTGCTGATCCATTTTATTGTGCGGAACGCGAATAATCACGAAAATTAACTGCCAAAATTTATAACAAACGTAATGCATTCGTATGAGCGAGCAGGGGTATAATACATCGCAAATCCGAATCTTATTGTTAGTATCAAATGCCAGGGGCATGCTGAAATCGCATAAATGTATGCCATTTATCATGCTGCCAGATCTTACTATGTTGGATGAGTGACAGCGCGTTAAATTTAGCATTAATGATGCGGTTCGAGGTACTATCACGAGACGGAAGTTCGTTAATTAGTTATCATGAAAAGTGTACCGCTACTTATGCCACGTTCCACACATCGCGTCACACCGACGATAAATTCCAATTCTCTGCCATGACACAAAAGATGCATTCAGAATTCAATCTCGATTTATATTACATTTTAAATGCGCTACGAACTCTTTTGACCGATTATTGATTTCTACAATTGTAAGATTGTCATAATTAAATCAGTACGTGCATATACATCAGCACGTATCTATGGAAATATTGATATATTTTTTCTGACGCAGATAAAAATAATATTTCTAATTAGAAATTGTAGGTTTAAGTGTTTATTTATAGCTGAAACAAAATATATATAATACTCGAAATACATATAATATTAATTTAAGTTAGATTACTTTTATTTTCTTCTTTTTGTTTCATACAGATATCTTTTATTATAAAAATTTGACGGATCTTAATTGCAAACTTTAAATTGCGTGGAGACCCCTCCCCCCAAAATATCCAATTTAAATTTGAATATCAGACAAATTACATATTTATTTATATTAAATATTTTATCAAAGAATTTTTCATCCTTAGATATCCTGCGACTGCAACATAATGGAAAAATAGAGAAGAATTTATTAAAAATTATATATACAATACATTTTTGTATAATCTAAACATAATTACATATGGAACAAAGTGACTTGCATATGAAATAAATGTCTTCTTTGTCGAGAAAAAATTTTGTTAATATATAACTAGATTTATATTTTTACTAAGTGAGAGAATTAGTTTTTGTGATATAATTTTAATTGTGCCAAAAGAGTTCAGTGGATTCATCTACGAGCATAATTTTTCCGTATAAAACGAAATAAAAGTGCTTCAATAACAAACTCTTATGAGCAAAAAAAAAAGATCACGTTGCGTGCATCGTTCGTAAACTCATCATGTGTACAATGCAACTATTCGCCATGCCTGATACAATCGCATCCTATTAATGAATGCAATTCGCATCTGCGGCACGCGCGTTAAAATTGTTACGAAATCTTGCGTCACGTGTGCGAGAATCGAAAGTCAGGCGGAAGGAAGGAATAAGAAAGGAAGGAAGGAAGGAAGGAAGGAAGGAAGAAAGGAAGGAACAGAGAAAGCACGCGTGTTAAGCATTATTAAACTTCTCGCGCTCTAATCCAAGTGTAACCCGCGCGGTTTACGTGGTCGGAACGAAAACTATGCGGCACGATGAAGAGGCCAAGAAGAATCGGTGGTGGCCTACCGAGCGGGAAAAAGCTGGACTACTGCCAGAAGGTGTGTCAAGCTCGAGGAATATTGCTGGTGTACTTGACTATCTGTGCTGCGCTGCCCGGCACTATTTTCACCGGTTAGTATCGATGAATCTTTTTATGACTGCGCGATATTTTATCGTCTTTCGTTTTCGATATTTCAGCGATATGATTAACGCAAACTCTCCTTGTCATATCAATTGCATATTCATGCAGTGATTGATTATTAAAAAAAAAAAATATATAGTTTTCCAAATATTATACATGTATTCCTAAGATTATTAGGAATTCGGAGTATCCCTAAATTAATTTTTTAATAGGCGTAACAAATGCTAATTTTTTCATCAAATATTTTTATAAATATATTTAATATGTATATATTAAATATATTTATTCGATAGTTTATTTTTGATGTTATGATTCTTATTAGATAAAAAAATTCTAACTTATTTCTGAAACTTATATATTTTGTTATAAATAGAATTATAATATACTAAATAATACGTAACTTTTATTTGCTTCAAGAAGCTTATGGTAGAATTTTTGATAATAAATTTTAGCAAACGTTATGGATACTATTTTTTGTCGATCTATCAGAAAAAAAATCTGATATTGTTCGTGAGAAAATAACTCACAAACCATACTATCACGTACCATCGTCAACAATATCGAGCATAATGACAATATGATTTCTACGTCGCTGATGCAGACGTAGAAGTGAAACTTTTCTGCAGTCGTTCTTTAATATAAGGTCTCGCGGTCTCACCTGAGAAATGAAGAGCATAAATCACGGTGCTCATCAAGCCTCGCGTGGTCTCAATTTTGCAAAACTTTTCCCACAAATCTTTGCTGCCCGCCTTGGGCGCTGTCATCTCCATCTTTTAAAGATTAGTTTAATGTCGTTCGTGACGCTTGCCGTACTTCAACTTTATAATGAGAAAGTCACTACGACGGAACGAAATAAGCAATAACACTTGATGTTACATAATGAATACAGAGTATCACATTGAATTCACTTTTATGAAAAACACGTACATTATTCTACCTAAAACGTTATCTAATAATGTGTGATGAAGTGGTAATAATATTATATTTTATCCATAGAATACACACGTATACACTTAATTACATACACCTAAAACTGAGATATAATTATTACTAATTTGTTATATATTTGCAATTAATTGCTGAATTAATAATTGCAATGCTTATAATTGTAATTTTTTTTATGCAAATATTTTAGTAATTATATGACTTTTATATAATTTTATTTTATACGAGATTTGTGTTATAATATATTAAAAGCAATTTGACGATAAATTCTACACATACATACCATACATGTATATAAAAGGTTAACCATCGCATAAATACATTTAGAGCTTCTAAGACAATTCGAGAGCTGGTCCCTATTAAAAATAGACTACTAGATCCGACAGAACTACTAATAGAAATGCGCCGCAAATTCGGTCATCGTAAAATCATAATAAAGCCAATATATTGATTTATAATTTACAGTTTTAACTTTTTTCTCTCAAAATATTTTCATTCTTAGATTTATCATTGTGTTAATCCTGCATATTTTTTAACCCAAGCGCGTGATCTTTTATCCTTTTTTTCAATTTTAATATCTTGTAATATTTCCATTTAAGTATTTCATTTTATATGATTGCATTTTTACATCTTTATATATGCGATAATAAATTTCACAATATATATTTATTTTTTTATTTCAAACTTTTTCTTTGATCTCGTTTTAGATTTGTTATAGATTATAAAAATATATAAGTTCACCCGCTCTCTTCCATTTTAACGTCGAAAGGGCGTGACTGGAAATATAAATTGAGAGAAACGACCCTTATAAAACGCGAGGGTAGTATTAGAGGATGTCCTCAGACGCACTCGAACGCGAATGCAGCTCTATGCGTCGAGATATGCAACCCGTAACGCTTCACAAGCAAAATAGGAACTAATTAAGCACACGAGAGTTTAAACGAGGCGCGGCACCGGCCGTAGTGCAAATTGCAAGTCGTATTAACAATTATCTCGTAATTGTCTACAGTACGCTCAGGATATGTAAAGCTAGAATTAAATTCGCAAGTAACGCTGGCTGGCACTTCGTATCTCGGCTCCGTGTGTTCCTTTCTAGGTGCATATTTCCCAGTCTATTTTCACTCAAATCTTTATCATTGTATTTCTCGCTTTGACATTTTACTCGAATGTAAGGAGAAAAGTGAATTCCGCAGTTCTTTTTAAAAATAAAATATAGCAATTTTGCAGAACGCGAAAAAATTCGCATATCATTCAAATATTTTTTGTATTGCAAGTATATTTATTGTGTGCACCTTCAAACATATATTATGCGTATATACACGTGTAAATAAATGTATGTGTATCAAATATTAAATTATAACACAACATAATAGTAGCTATAAAATATATAGTATTAATTCTATATATGTGCAAGAATGCTATATGATTAAAGATTAAACTAAAATTTCATAAAAATTGATTTGGCTGGAAAAAAACTTTTTTAATCTATATAATCTTATAATGACTTGTGATATAAGAAATTTTAATTCTTTGCAACAAATTTGTTTTAAGTGATGCAACGTTAATTTTGCATTAAAAATAACGATGCGCAAAAAAATAAAATATTGGGATTTGCGACGCCAACGCCTTTTTTTTGTAACGTGTTTTTATGGAGCATTGGCTTTATGACGACCATATGTTACTATAAAAGCATGCATGCACATGTGTTCGCACATTCGTGAAATTCCAACATTTCTAAATGTATGCGACTACGTAAAATTGTGTCAAAGGAAACATGGGTGATAGCTTACGCTTTTATATGCCGCGCTCAGCTTGATCCTCTTGAATATCAAATATTGTCCGTATATTAAAGCTTGAATAAATTAGTTTTCAGGTAATATAATACGTTATAAATTAAATACTTTATAATATTATAAATGAAATATTATATGTTATAAATGAAATTCTTTGATATATATATTGTTTATTATGTAACACAATTTTACACGCGTGTCAAAATAAAAATTTAATTTTGCCTGTGAGAAATCATTCACGCGCGGGAGCACTTTTTTCTATTCTACTACAATATATTTTTCATTCTCGTATTATAAATCTTATTTAGAATGTTAAAGAAGATTTTTTAAAGCCACATTGAAATCCTCAGATGTGAGGTATTGTGCTGAAACATGGTAGATAGTCTTAGTCTTGGTCAAGTACTTGTGCGAAGTTTACTTACCTCTAGGGGAACACGAGCGGCGCATTAATTGGTTTCTTGAACCGAGTGCCACATTTGAAGTTCCCTGCAAACTAAACATCTGGTTTTAGCGGTCTAAACATTCAGGTCCCGTGTTGATTTTCACGCGGGGGAGGACATCAAACCAAGATAATATTTAACTGATATTTGCTAAACGAAATTAATGCTCTAAACTTGAAACAAATTTATTCGCTTTAAAATGATCTTATTGTTAAATAAAATGTCATTTTTTCGACTTGTTTAATATATTTTATTCAACAAACAACCATATTTTTATGAAAAATTCAAATATATATTAAATTTGCCTTCTTTATCTTTTCGTACCCGTATTAAACACTTATATACTTCTGATATATTTACCGATTCAATTTCTATGAAACTATAGCTTCTATGAAGCTTGAAGTAATTTATAAACGATACAGTCTATTAGATAATCGCGCGAATATAGAGTTGCCAGAAATAATAGAACAGCAGCCTCTTCAAAGGGGAGAAGCTGTTTTACATTTACCGTAACAGTGCGGCGGAAAATTCGATTCACTACTGCTCGATTTTCCCCGAGACAATGCTAGCTATCGTATCGCCGAAAGGGAGAACCGAAAACAAACTATCCTCCACTGTATTCTGGCGGAAACGAACCGCGTGTCTATCAATAGAGCGAGCTGCAACTCGATTTGTCTTGCTCGCAGAGAGAGAGAGCAAATATACAGAAAATTGAATGCAACATTAATTCGAATAAAAGTATTGTTCTTTTTCTTATTTCCTTCTGTGTTTACGTCATCTTGCTCGCTTTCAGAAAATAATAATGCGCTGTGATTGATAATAAACAAGATTAACGAGAGAAATAAAATATATTCGTATTATCAATGATATAATATACGATAAAATTAAAGTAAATATTCTTTTGTAAAAAAATACGAGAAGAATGCGACTTTCTGTATTTTGTTTGAAAATTGTGCAGCTTTGCGAGAGACATATGATCTCAAAAAGGACAGATGACTCGCAAAAGTTTGGTAACTGTTGTTCCCGGCAGGGACTATCGAGCGGTCGGTCTGTCGCAAAACGCAGTCACTCGACGTAGAGACTATCCCGAAAACAAAACTCTCGGGTCTCTCTCTCTGTGCCGGAAACGCATCACGCGGTTAGCCATAAAGAGGATCGCGGTGGAATCGTCGCGCAAAGGGGATGCAAGCGAGGAATAGTCCGGGCGCCGGCAGTTACTTACGTTTAGGACGATTTACCTTAATTAATTAACCGGCGTTGTGACGGGGCGCTAATTTATGCTCATAGAATGATTCACCGCCACTTCTGAGCGGATTGCGGTTTAACCTCCTTCTTACTCGGGCTCGACCGCCGACAACGAGCCAGCTTGAAATTCGGCCGTCGCGCTCTGCCTGACGGATGAGCCGCGCTAATTAGAAGTCACCGTGAAGCGTCTCGAATGGCCGTCGAAAACTCGGACATGTCTAGCCCCGGCGACACGTGTCTCGCAAAAGCGTCTCCGTCGACATCAGAGGAAATCTTTTTGTCATTTTTGTTTGTAGAAAAAGTAGGGTGGGCTCAAAGTAATATTCTATCAAGATTAATACACTTCATCGATTAATTAATCGAACAAGTGTTGATTTATTCAATGTAATTTTCTCTCCACTGACAATGGTGTACAATTAGAAATAAATCTTTTTTAAAGACTACCATGTATTCTGTGCCGGAACGAGATTGATATGTATACCTATTTGTATGAAACTATTATGCATAAATGGTTTATAATAATGTGAAAACATCCGTCCTCTTACAGAAAACGAATTTCGCGCATTACATCATAATACCTTCTGATAACAATGAGATGAATGGCGCGCTGCGCACCACGGTCGCAATATTATTTCAGATTTACACGTTAAATTAAACAAGGTAAAGCAACATTGTTGCACTTCCTCACCTTCTGTTATTTTATCTCAGGCCAATCTCGCGGAGCAAATCTTATGGATACATTCCTGGATACTCAAACAGCTTTAGTCTTTGCGTGTATCCGTTATATGTGGGCGAAAGGCATAAGTTGAAGACTCTCTCTAATGCTACCGACTTTATTAACAAAGCCAGATAGAAATATAATGTATGTACACACGTATGCATAGCGTAGTATGCTGACTATATAGAAAGAGGGAGAGCCATTCGTTGACTTGCACGATATTAAAATCACTTGAACGAAATACCGTCATATTAAATTTTCATTTCTGCGCGGAGCAGTTTTTGCTCGGCTCTTTGATTTCCGCTTGCGACTACTTTTTATACACTTGCGTCAGAACTCGTGCATGTTTCTCGATATGCATCGATGCGCTTGCATTGATTTAAATCGATGATACAGTCCGCGATATGACCTAATGTTGTTTTAACAGAGTGATTTATGTAGTCAATTTTCATTAAATGGAAATCAAAATTTAAATATCAAAATAAATTATCAAAATAAATATATATAATATGTATGTATATTAAAAAGGGAGAGAGAGAGAGAAAGAATAAAGGGCGGAGAGATTTTATTAATAATTAGGTTTATAAAAACAAATGTTCAATAAGCAAAGACAAGCAGGACACTCTATATGAAAAGGACTATGCAGTAAATTTTATTAACAAAAGATAGAAACATAAATATTTGCGTTAACTTAAGAACATTAAAGTATAAATATATATTTTGAACATCAAATTTGTCATCGCTGCTAAAACAGGTTTTAAAAAAATATTAACTCAGATATTAACTCATAATTATTCAAACACACAAATGAAACAGTAATACTAATTTGTGTACCTTATCGTTTACCACTTTTCAGTATTTATAATAATACTTTAGCTATAAAAATGAATATTTTGCTTTGAAATGTATAAAAGAACTTTTCAATATCTCTAGTTACATTTTCCGAAATACTAGATTTCTCTAATCGATAAAAGCAAGCTGATTTGCTTTAAATCTATCTTTTCTTCGAAGACGAGGCATTCAAATAAACTTAAAAGAGAGAGGCTATTCGGAGTCACGGCTGTTAATCGTGCCATGAAATCCTGTCGAAGTGTCGATAAAACTAGAACGAATCGCGCGCACTAGACATCGATACAGCGCAGGAAAAAGTGGCTAAGTGAAAAAGAGTGAAGTCCCGCAGTCGATTCATCGGGAACGCGACTTCACATAAACAGGAAAACATTCGTTTGTCGCAACAGATCCGTATCCACGCGCGACACATTCATGCGAGATGCCTCTAAATCACAGTCGTACAGTCGAGTTAACGGGTTACAATTCGTGTATCGGCCTAGTGCTTGCCAGCTTGGCAAGCCCTTTCCCAGGCTCGTCGACCAAGTTTGCTCGAATCCCCATTCCGCCCTTGTGACACCACCATTCCATGCTATTTATAGATTAATTACGGTACGTTAGATCGATGTCTGTGTGCGTGACTCGAATTCGATTGACATAGATGATGGGACTCGTGAATCCTGTATGCTAGAAAGGACGTGTGATGGACATTTTAAGGACGCTTAGTTAGGGAAAACTTTAGTATTGTGGTCAAATCATAATGTTAACGATAAGGAATAGTCGCGGGATAGATTGAGACAGTCGTTAAATACTAACTTGTTACGATCGGTTAATAAAATGGGGAATAAAATAAAATTTTTTAAATTGTTTTTATTGTTTCAAAAAAAAAGAAAAATCATTTTTTATATTTTAAGGATTTTTTGTATTTTAAAACTGATATTTTAAATTGGATAACGTTTTGAGGAATATTTGTAAAATTTTTTCAAAAATAAATTTTAAAATATGCGAGTATATTTTTATTTTGATACTATTTTTACCCTTAAAGCTTGAAATTAATTGTCCTTTTGTTTTTCTTTTCTGTCAAATGGGCCATTAATAATTGAATATTGAATAAAATTAAATATAGAATAAAATTCATTTTACTATCAGAATTGTATTACTTATATTACTTATCAGAATCGTATTACTTATTAGAGAATACGATATAGCTTTTCGTTACTATTCATACGAATGGGTTGTCGAGCGTATATTATGTAGTCTATGCTGACATCGTGCTATAATTTTCCGAGTATTGTTCATGGAATATGTAGTGTTTCAAGCGCGTGTACCATTGAACTGTGTATCGCTGTTGGAATCGTAGAAATGATTAAACCCCTGATTCAATTATTTATAAAACTACAGAGAGAACGTTGTTTGCATGTAAATAATGCAAACAATATAATAACGAAATAAAAATAAATATCTGTAACATTTAAAAAATTTGAGAAATTGATCATTTAAAGTTGATTCATTTGAAGTTGACATACGGAACAATGCGTAAAATAATAAAAAACTAAATAATATTTATTTGCTGAAACTAGATGTTTATTCAAATAAAAACTATATAAAAAATAACAGCTTGAAAATTATGACTATAATTATTATTCTAAAAAAGAACTTGCAAATGACTGAATTTGGTTAATCGTAGTTCATTATTTGAACATCGTCCTTATTGATAATCGTAATTAACGCTATCTGTTTCAAGTTACCCTATGTTTCTTAAAGAAGGTCCTAAAAAGCCCGCGCGGAGCAATAAATCCCTCGATCGATCTATCTATACCTTCATCCCCCGACATCGCGCGCGAGAGTTCGGTCTTTATTTTCGTTTCTTCGACAATTTCAGTCCCGATACGCGCCCGCTGACGGGCCAATGGGTTTCCGGAAAGCATTTGCCATGGTTTCTTCTTCCATCGGCCTGGAGTCGGACGTGTACGTTGCCACGATACGTTTCTTGTTGTCGTTTTATGCATTCGCGCTGCCGTGGGGTTCGTACGAACGTGAAAAATGACTCGGCAAGCGACATTCCAGGCGCAAGGCCCACAGAGTGTGTTTTTCGACCAAGTATTTGCCGAGATCTCCGCATCATTATTTATGTTTAATGACGCGTAATTATGTATGGACGCATTGGAAAAATGCCCGATGAAAAAGTAGATCTTTGACGAACATTCTTGTATAAAATTCTCTTAAATTTTAATTAACACATGTTAAATTGACGATCCCTTTATGTTTAACCCAGATCGTTAATATTAGAAGAATTTACCAATTGTAAGTTAACCGAGTTATTAAAAGAGGATGATTTTACACAAATAAATTTTTTTAATTTTTAACACGGTTAAAAGTTTTGATTTATGGAGAGCATGCTACTAATATATTCGCGCTTGTCAAAAAGTGCTTGACACGTAAGGCGGAATGAATGCGAAGGTTACTGTTGAATATAACACGGCTTCGCGTATATATACAAAGTCGGATATAATTTATTCTGCATGTGAATTTGTCACAGAGCTTTCGCTAGCATGCTGAACTCGGCGCCATGCAGAGCTCTTTTTTCGTTTTGCGACTTCCGCTTTCTGGACTCACACACTACAAAGACTCACAAATAAACCCCGTCGACGCGTTTCGCTTTACGACTAATTTGACATATTATGGTTATGTTTCTGCATCGTAAGCTGCACGATGCAGCATCCTGCGCTGATGTTACGCGTATATTTTTCCAAGGCGACGATCGACATTTACATTTCTGTCGTGACATCCGTTGGAATATTTATTTATCATTCTATCTTTAAAATGTTATTCTCTCCATATTTTTGAGGGTTTTTATTTATCATTTATATTGAGCTCTGACAATTCCACTTTTAGTATATTCGAATTTTCATTTTCCAATTCATCGATTTTAATAATTGCTGAAATAAATAATTAGTAATTATTGTATTATTTTTTGTACTTACACAATTAGTTACTTATAATAAAACGTATGCACTTTAATAATATAAAAATATGAAAGCATTGATCGTACGCGTTTATCACACCTCAATTTGATCACAGAGCATCATAGCCTTGAAATTCATAGTTCACTTTAAGAGAACAATTGTCGTTAATAGCTCTTTGCGTGATATGCATATGTACAACTGTATATATCAATGAGAGATAGCGGTGGAAGTCTCCCCTATGTTCACCAATTGGATCCGCTTGATATCACATGTATTTTATCATCCACGAAATACACTATTGCAATCAAACGTATTTCATAAAAACATAACAAATTACAACTAGAAAAAATATAGATAAAATGCTATTTTTTCATTAAATAGTATGCAAACGGTATTATTGTTTCTCATATTACATGCAAATAGATATTGCTAAATATACAAACAAATAGTTTATTAATTTATTGGTCACAGTAATTAAGTATTCGAAATATATATGCAGACATTCTATATATGTATGTATAATAATAAAAGCGCATAAAACATAAACACAGATTATAATATACCATTTTGATTATAATTGCAAATATCTATATGCATAAATATATTCTCTGTGTTTAGAATGTAAGTTAGTGTTAGTCCAAAATGTATTGGTTAATTTTAATAACAAGACAAACAACAATTAAATAGAATATTATATTATATAGTTGTCCGTATATAATTACACTTAATAATCATTTAAAAAAAAGAAAAAATTCTTTATAATAAATTTAAAAAAGTATAATAAATATTAAGATTACATATATAATAATTCTATCTAATTAGACGGGATTATTTTAATCCGCATTGTAAAAATATCACGAGCTAAGATTCTATATGTTTTTGCTTAATATTAGAAATGATAGAGACGAGAGCGTCAAGAATTTTCACAAGCGGAACGGAGGTGGGATTCAGCTTTCGATTTGTCGCTTCGGTTAGACGCTGCACTCCGAGCGGATTGTGAACTTTGACGCCGTACTCGCGCTGAGCTTTTTCAATAAACCGCCGAAACCGCGGATGAGAGAAAATTGAGGTCGGAGAGCGACGACTCCGGCGAGATGTAATACTTTCTTCGACCATTATCCGTCGCGTCGCCTCGCGCAATTCGAAATTCCGGCGTGTTTCCGCAGAAGTTCGATTCGCACATAACTTCGAAAATTGATGCGTCAAAAAGCGTCGAAAAGGGGTTTCCAGATTCATTGTCGGGAAACCATTTTGACATTCTGCAATCGTGAGATGCGCGAAAGCTGAACTTTATGGCATTTCAAAGCTAATAACGCATTTCAGATCTTTTTCGTTTGATATTTCGCTATTTTAATCAAATATCGACGAAAATTGTGATTTAAAATCTGCAAGAAATAATTAATAAGAATTTGTCGTCATCTACAATTTTAACGCATGATTAATAAAGAATATAACAAATTATACGTTATAAAAGACTACTTCAAAAATCAATAGCAAAACGTAATTAAAAGTTACAATGACAAATGGAAAAGCTATATAGCATCCCTCTCTCTCTCTCTCTCTTTATCTCTTTGTCTTTCTCTCGGGATTGATAAAGAGTTGTTGAAAATTGTTCAATTAACGCGTGGAAAGCGTAATTATGGCGCAATCAAACGATTTAACTTCGCTACCAATAAAGGAAAAATCCTTTTACCTCGTTTCAACTCGCCGTAGACAGCTATCGAGATATCGCGTTACCCGATCTGATTAATAGAAATTTGGACCGCGACTGTGCGCGCACGACTGATTTCTTCTCTTTTGAAACGGCACGTACTGTCAGGGGTACCAGGCTACTGAAAGCTATCCCTCGCCCTTCGTCGCATTTTTCAAGTTGCTCCGCGCGACCCGCTTCACTTTTCTCATCGCACCCTGACGTTGTCGTCTTTTTTCTCACCTTTATCTCGTTTTCTTCCTCCCTGCCTCTTTTGCCCATATCGTCTGTTCTTTCCTCCTTCATTTTTAATGCTCAGGCAAACGTTATCGTAATTTCCTGGCGACCATGCGCGAAACCTGCTCACGGACACAGGCTCTACGTATAGGGGGTCATACGCTTGATTTTATCGCGCGCGATGTAATTCGGAGATTTACTGCGAAGCATATTTTTGCGGGCGAATTGCGCGCTCGGTAGGACCCGCTGGACAATACGGGAAATGTAAGAAGTCATATAGTTAACCGTAAACATATAAACATATTTTATTGTGTGCTTTTATGCTGAGTGAATCGTCATAACTTATCTACGAAATTACGTTTTAAACATTTTTGTGTAAAAAAAAGAATATAATTTTCAGTCTTTTTTAAAAGCTTCTTAAGCTATTTATTATATTGTTTAAATATATTATACCATAATAATTAAATAATAAAAATTTATTTTATAGATTTTTGGATTTTTTACACGTATCTGTAATCGTGATTATTGATATCTTAACTTCAGATATGAATTTTAGATTTTTGTGTTAAATCGGTGTTAAGAAAAGAATTCAACAACCTTTGTTGAATATGAAAGTAAAATATATTTTATTATTTGTAGTTAATTTATATAAATTAAAGAATATTGTTAAATACGAGTCTTAGAAACGTACTCTTCTGATCTGATAAAAATTGCATGTATGTGTACTTTTTATAAGACATATGTTATGTGCCCATACATACGTGCGTAAATGTCACACAAATCTCGTGAGCCAAAAAAAGAGCAAACCCGCAGTGGAATTTCTTTGAAGGATTCTTTACTCTTTTTCCCCTCGTTTTTCTGCCTCTACTTGGAAGTCCTTGTTCCTTCTTTTACCACTTCCGTTTCTTTCCCTATACGTCGCACCTGAAAAGTTGAGAGATCGGCTGCAGTTTTATTAGCAGGTCGAACGTCTTCTTTGCAGCTCTTTCTTTCTCATACATCTTCCTGGAGTCATCCAGGGTCTCTACTTCATGACTTTAAGGCGACACGTCAATCTTATCCCCTTTCCTACACACTCTCACCCTGTATACTTTTTTTTCTTATCTATCTCGGGTTGGTAAATTTTGGCAGACATGGTAGTGAATACAAGAGCTTTTTCCATCTTTTTAAAGTCCATTTATTTTATCCTTCATGCATCACTTCTTGAAATGCGGTACCTTATGTAAAGTCCCTACTTTTATTAATATATTTACCGATTTATATTTAAATTGAGTAAAAATACGCACGCACACACGCACATGACAGAAGAAAGCATAGCGTATTATATTAAGAAATGAATTTTCGGTTGAAATTTATTTTCTCTGCAAAATTCAAAAGGACATTAAGCAGCTCTCAAGAACACGAAATCATCCATCTTGATGAATCAAATAGGAGAAACATTTCCGAGAAATCGTCTTGCTTAGAGAGGAATACCACGTGTTTGGCATGTGTGTTTGCATGCATATACTCTTGGTACACCCGCACGATATCTCTCATTGCACACTGGCTTGTGTTACGGATTATAAACACCGCGTAATTCAGGCAACCTCTGTGTTCCTGCTTGATGAAATGAAATTTCTCGCGTCCGACGAAATTCGCCAGTTTCGCCACATTACTTCGCGTTTGCACGAGTACAAGATTGTTCTTGGCAGGATAATTTGGGTTTCAGTCCTCCTTCCGGATCGTTTCTCTAGTTGACTGTGGTAAATTCTTAAGAGAATTCTTGAGTTGTTCCTCTTTAATCGATTTATAGCGAATTATATTGTAGCAAATATAATTATTATTAAATTAGTTATATATTTATCTATATTCAATGATTACTTATTGAACTAAAAACTCTTGATGTTGAAACATTTGTGATATTAATATTAAATTATTGATATTAAATTAGATGTATGTATTTTGACAATTTCACAATATAGCCTATCAAGTATTATAATAATTCTTATAAAAATTGATTAATGTGGCTGTGGCATGTGTGGCGAAAATTTTAAGCTACTTTTAAATATTATTTATATATGTGGATTTAGTCTACAAAAATTCAAGAATATCTTTTCTCAACCGCATACGGAAGAGCGAAAAAATTCTGTACATTTTTCACGCGGAGCCAATTCAAGATGATAGCGCTATACGCGGAAAAAAAGTGGATTCACGCATTGTGATCTCGACAAATGGGGTCACGCATATCCTTCTCCACGCGTCCCTCGCGCAGTCACCCATGGTTCTCGGGAATATTTGCCATGAGTTTTTATTAGTATTATATCTCATATAAAACTGACAATGCTAAAGCCATTTAGAGATACCAATACGAGATATATTCTGTTTTATAATATTATTGTGAGATTCGTGATTGTCATTGCTTTATTCGTCATTTTTAATATATTAATATGTGAAATATAAATACATTAAATAAATGTTAAAATTTTTTAAATATATCATAAAATATAAAAATGTCGAAATGGCAGGGAGTTTAAATAATTCCGAATGATGTTGGAAGCTAAAGGTAGAATCATATTTTAAAAAGGGGCAATGTCCGCGTTAAACTGTCACAGATAGCAAGAGAAAAAATAAAATAGAACGCATATGTGGAGCACATGGTACTTATTACAGGCCGGAATTTAGTGAACGCAGACATCATACAATCCTGCCATTCAATTCGCAAAAATTTCATCTTTCTTCTCTCATTGTCAGAAACTCGATGCTCAATAGTGGCGTCTATGAAAACGTAAAGTTTTCTCCAATGTCGACACGTCACTGCTTCAAAAGTATTTCCAATTGGATGGCGTTGTATATCTTTTTACATGACACATTGTATTATATACAAGATTGTCAATATTGTATTAACCTTTAATGATATAATCTTAGATGAATTTTTAGAATCTGAGTTTAGAGATGAATCTAAATTGATATCTCTTTGGCGAAAGCTTATTATTCCTCGTAAATTTGCAATCAACTTATTCTCAAAATACAAAACTTAAACTTCGCATGAAATTAAATAGAAAATAGAATTTGCTATTTATTCGTGGTTTGCTTAAAGTTTTTATAGAATTTTCTTTTGTCACGTAGAGCGCGAAGCAAATTCAGGCAAAGTCGACGGCAACCGGAAGTTACCGTCTGTGCAAAAGAACTCTATCTCTAACTGGGGCGGCTTAAGCTCGTAAACGGTTTTCCGAAGTTGCTGGCGTGCCGGCAAGGCAAGAAAAATTATATTCGCCCGCGACATCAAATTGGAAACAGTCTTGAGCCGTCGACGCCTCCGCAATGGAGGCGGAACAGACTTACAGGCGCGTTGAGTACCCGAAGATTTCGAAAAATCCGACTGAGATTATTGCGAAAGAGTCGCAAAACTTTTATATGAAAATCGTCGTCTTCTTACGTCTTGGACGAAATTAACTTTCCATATGCTACCATCTGGTTGGTTTCACACTTCTGCAGATTATTTTAACCCTTTTGCAGTTACTTATGCGTAAAGAATAAGGAAGAAAAATAAATTGTATTAACTAACGCTAAATTAAATATCGATTTAAGAAATATATAAATCGACTAGTTGATTTTTATTCGTAAAATTTAATTTTATTGTAATTTTGGTTTTTCTAAATAGAATCTCTCTCTTCTATTTGAGAACGATAAATTTAAGGCATATTGTGTCCATTTTTCTAATGAAAAGTCACGCTTTAGTTTATATCACGCCGAACGTCGAGTATACTTCCGCTTTAAGCATCGTTATAGCACTTCTGCCGAAATGGTACCTGATAGCGAGCACTATGCGGAGTGCATCCATTACCTCCACGCCTGTTTGAAGTGTCTAAATACGTGTGTCTGTATATGTATAACGTACACGTGTGCAGTTACGCAAATGCAGTTCATGCAACATCTTTTGAAGTCACTTTGTAATACGTGTCATAAAATTAAGTCATTTTTGAATACGCATATTTTAGCAATTTTTATACATATAATTATTTGCATAAACAATTCCAGTAAAATTATAAGAATTAAATTTTATAAATTTAATTTTTTACATGATCAATTATTTAATACGTTTATTGAATGTTTTCTCTGGCTAATAATATTCCATTTAATAAAAATAATTTTAAAAAATTGTATTAATGAAGACAGTGGTAAATAATAATTTTTACATTTCTAGGATTAGGTATATAAAAATAAAAAAATTTGTTTGTAAAGGAAAAAATAATATACGCAAAAATGTTTTCAATTACAATTGATCTGACCATATAATTATTCTTATATATTTCCTCTATCTAATTATTTGCAATTATTTGAAATCGTGTTTTCTTTTTAATTTAGCGCTAGTTAATAAATAATCTATTATTAGAATGATATATGTATGTTTAAGTAAAGTACTTAAATTAACTCATTTTTCTCCCTCGACCCTGTCATCCCTTAACCTCAGTAAAGTTTTGTTCTTCCCCGGAATTTGTCTTTGTCACGCTACATCATAAATTTCGCCGAAACCGAACACTGTCACCGAATTCTCGCAGAGCGGTCCAGCATCATTTCAGCAACGGGCTGCCCGCGAGAAGCTATGAAATAATCTCGTCGTTAATCTCGCGCGTCGTATATCGGGGAAGGAACGAAGAGGGAAGCGCTGCGCAACCCTTGAACCGGGGTTGCCGCGGCCTTTTCTGGTTTTCCTGCTCGAAACAATGAGGACGAAAGTTTACGGTCGCGCTAGACCACCGCGAGGATCATATATTTTCGCCGCAACGCTCGTAAACTGCGGTCATGCTGCCAGTCGCCACATCGTAGGCGGATCTTCGAGTGGCGATGTTGGTGCATGTGGATGGAAGGGCTTGCGTGGCAGTGCGCCACTGTGTCAACGTGTCACTGGATAATTTCGGAGTTACGCAGTTCTCTTGTTTTCCCGTGTCTTTCTCCCTTTTTTTCCGCCGCGGAGATTTGTTCTCCGCCGAGTGCTCCGTTTGCGTATGTGTTTATCTAAGTACATTTTGGATGAAACATGGGAAGGTCGTCCCGCTTACTGCTCGCACTTGCGTTCATCTGGATGTGCGCATTATGATATGGTTGAAATACTAGTATAGTATACTCGCTGGAATGCCCTAAATGTCCGTAAGACAATAGAGGCGAGATATGCAAGTAACATGATTTAAAGTGAGACAAATGGAATGTATTAGTCACGATTTACAAGAAAATGCCAATTACAATTTTATCAATCCCGTTTATTACATTGAAAAGTTCTTCGTCATTAAATATCTATATTGACGTTAATTTGTTTTTTAATGTTTAGTTTTTTTTATTTTGACCAGTTTCAAATTTTTCGAAATTCGGTCTTTAATTTGAAATTGATTTTATAATATTCAATATATTAAAATTAACTTTTCTAGATGCATACATATATATGTGTATATATGCACAAATTTCGTGAACGCAATTATTTTTTAGCCGAATAAAAATTTATTTTTGTTTTGTGCATGCATAAATTTTAAAATGCTACATGTCAAGCGCGTTAAAAGACGCAAGCAGCCCAGAAAAGCGCGTCGGAAAGAAATATGCTAGGGGAAAACCTAGATAATGCTTCCAAGAAATAAAAATGTCGGTCGCTCGAACACGCGAATTAGGAACTTCGTAAGAAAGGTGGGATCTGGAAGGAAGTAGTCCAAGAAGATTTAGTGCGTAGGCAATTTGTGGGACGTTATGTTACTCTTCTATAGTAATTGTGACTTCCCACACGAAAATTTACGAAAATGTCTCTAGAGACAGCTATTCCCTATCTCACACTTATCCCTTAGATAAATGTAAAAGTAATAAAAAATTATATTGATTTTTTTCTATATATGTATGTGCCCCTAAATATTTATTACCACAGTGATTTAGATTTTAAATCAAATAGACAAGATAAATAATTTTATTATAGATACATTTAACAACAAAAATCTTGAACTTAATACGTTATACTGTAAAAGAATTAACTGTCCATATTAAACATAAAAGCACAGAGTACCTATACTTTAATATACGTTTTCATCTATTAAATTAATAGTGTAAAAAGATTTTTATTTGAAATGACGCAATACGTTTTTGCAAATATCTAACCTTATTTATTGCAAATTTAACTGCTAATCATTAAATTATAATATAGTCGTAATTGGAATAAAATATCAAAACGACACACATAAAAACTGCGAACGCATTTAAAGCATTTAATTATATTATAAGAACGTAATGGCGCTTATTTTATGTGAATGTACAATCATCAGTGTGATACGATTCAAGCATAACTAAACATTAAATTCGTTTTTATCATCAATAAAAAACGAATCTAAGGCTTACATATGGGTAGTATTTTTGTCCTTTTAAAGGATTTGTCTATTGGCGTTTTTAGGAAGAAAAATGTCTCTAGCTATAGAAATGACGATGATGATGGCAGGGAGTAATCTTAGTTTACGGCACATTTACGCGCACAGTTTATAATATTACGAAATCTGGGACGAAAAAAGTCCCTTGGGATAAAAAAGTAGTAAGTGACTATTCGCATAGGGGTTGTAAAGACGCTTGTAGAGGTGGCGCCTGCGAGAATTCGCGACGAGTAGAAACGGATGGCTGTAGTCAGACATGAAGGTATTACTGTATCTAACAGAAATATATTTGTAAGAGAGAGTAGTCGAAATTGTTCCGCAAATTTCTTGGCGTGATTCATACCATGCATTCACTTTTAAATGTGTTGGCACCGGCTCCGGATTTGATTTATTTAATATATGCAAGTTGCATATGTAAAGGAAGAATATAGATTTTCGTAAGAAATTATGTAATTTAAGAATATACTGAAATATTATTATTCATTTCAACGTGCAATATCATGTATAATAGTTTCAAAAATGTCTCGAGACGTTGCCTTATTTATTTTCAAAAATATATATTTGTGCGGTATAAAAGTTAATTTATAATGCTTCTGTCTAATTTATGTAATCGGAAAAACGATTGGAAGTGATAGAGGTAACGATAATGACGATGCAGGGTAACTTTCAGGTAATGTACATCATCCTTATTTGTGACGGTAGCTTTTTGTCAATTAATCTAGAGTTATCAGGAAGGGCTTACCTCGTGTTACCAGAGCGAAGGCGTAAAGGGGTGGACTGTTGGTCATTTGTATAACGCTAGTGGAATGGGTATGTATACGGGCGTTATCGCACCACAAGAGAGATGGTGGGAGATAGTGATGGAACCAAACTAATATTTACTTCCGATTCTCGAGTCAAGTAAACGAAAATGTTCATATAAACTAAGTCAATATTAACTTTCGAATTGTAATCTTATTGATGTGTCCGTAATACTTGATGCGTCATGCGTGTTTTATATTTAAAACGTAATTTACAAACTGTCAGAACATTGTGAAATGCATAAATTATTACAACTCTGTGTGTCCAGTGAATTATAATATGTGTATAAACAATTTAGAATTTAATTTAATTTTAAATAGATTAAAAAGTTTTAAACAAATTTACCATATATATATTTGTCATATATATGTATAGTATAAAATATTTTTTATTGTTACATTTTACAAAATTATTTTATGCAAAAGCTTCAAATATAGGTCATCATATATAACAGATAAAGATTACATGACACAGTGAACGAATCATCGTGTTTTTGTCGAGATTGAAAGAGAATACCGCAGGCTTTTGGAGAGAGCATTGTTTATGCGAAACGGTCAGTCCGACGAGTTACGATGTCAGTGGGTTGTTCTGGGCAGATTCGTTTGATAATTCGATACCCATCCGCGTTTCAAGCCCCCGCAATCCTCGTTGCGTTCACCGTGGATTTACTCTCATGCCGCACGCAGGTTTATTCAATTAAATTTATCAGATTGCACGCGCTCGAGGATCAAAAAGAGAACAATGATTGGCAAGTGTCTTTTTGGTCACAATAGAAGAGATTTTTTTTATTCACATTTATTCGGGCATTGCAACGGTACAAAGTGAACAACGGTGATACAATAGAGCGATGGATTGAAATAAATGTTTAGATGCTTCAAATTGAGCAATTTATTATATTTTAAAGCAAGATTTCTTATTTCACAGCCTATGTACGAAATTGATTTCTTGTTACTTTTTTGCAGCATTTGATAATATAATACTAAGATTACTGTATGAATGTCAAGAAAGTTTTGTATATATTGGTGATGACCAGATAGGTTAAAATATAAATTAGACTGCAAGGAATAAAATAAAACAGAAATTAAGTATCCGTTTTCATCATTTGATTTTCTTCCGTGCATTAGCGAATTCGCGCAGTCAACTCGCACAGCTTCTATTACAAACTTTCCTTTCGGATCAATCCTTGTCAACCACCAATAGGTATCGTCGTTCAGTTTGATGATGATTGATGATGATGGAGAATATATTAAGCGTTTCGAAGGTATACTAAGCAAAGAATAATCCGTACAGCTGTTTGATGTTTATTTCGAAAAGTTTTTGCAACACGTGTTTAAGTAGTAGACAAAAATATCAAAAACCCAGATATACTTGTATAATAAGAATTAACCATATAATTTTTCTAAAAAGATTGGATTTATTTGAAATTTTAACTTTTCTTACTACATGTCTTTGTTTTACGTGATATATATATATTTGAAAAAATTCTATGGGTTGCCAGAGAGAAATGCAAATGCGGGAATCAGACTTAAAGAACACTCATTTTTATGTTATAATTTTACCATTATTTTATAAATTGCATTGCAATTTAATTTCAAAGCTTTAATTTCGATATCAATGTGTATATTTTAAATATAAATTTGTATTGCAAAAAACGAAATATATAGAATACATATAAAAGAAGAGTATGTTATAAAATAACTTTTTTTGTATTTGTGAATATATGTAGTTATATTTTCTCTAATCATAGTTGAAATGTAGTTAGAGGTAATCACACACAAACATCCACACAAAGAAGACTCTGATTATAAAAACATGCAAATACGAGTGGTCATGATAAAAATTTGTAATCTAATTTATCAAAACAAGTTTTTACGAACGCCCAAACAATTTCTTTTATTGCAAAGTTAGATCAATCCCATAGGTGAACCAATAAAAATGTGTTATCAATTAAACATAAAACATTTCTAGTTCTCTTTTTCATTACTCGCAATATCCTTTGTCGAAAATTTTGCAAATAAAATTGTTAGCGAGCATTCTCGATGAAATACAGGTCGTTTGTTACAAATCGTGTGATGTCTTTCACCATCATGAAGACGAGCATACAATTGTCGCCAAAGTACGCTAGACTATTCTTTTATAGTCTATAGTATATGACGAAAGGGACAGCGAAGGAAAAGGAGAGGATGGGGGAGTTAAGGAAAGGGTGAGCAGAGTTCTATAGAGGTACAAATGAGCATGTACAATGAAGCAAAGTGCATAGCTATGTTCCATAAGATATTCTACCGAAACGTCGAAGAGCGTATTACGCTTAAGAAATGAGCTGAGTTTGCTCGCTCGGCGCCAGTTCGCTACTTGCCAGTTATAATGCACTTGGATTCTGGTATCTTGTAAGTAGTACATCCAACAGTCGCTCGCAGCAGACTTGGAGTTGCGCTCTCGCGGGAGACGTCGGCAAGAGCATTGGTTTCCTGTCCAGAATTCGCATACAAGTTTCACGGGGAAGATAGAACATATTCCTCATACCTCTTCTGTTCAACATAACGAAACATGTGTGGTTAAGCCTCAAATATGACAAAAATTATTCTTTATTAAATCTGTATCTCACCAAACTTGCGCAAGATTTTATTATTTTTTAATGATATTTTGCTTAACAGAAGTTTTTTTTTATGTAGTATCAATTTATAAATCGTATTGTTGAAAAACAGAATTAAGCGCCGTAATCGGTCTGGATCATGTTTGTCGGATCAGATGTTCATCATGTTTATTTTTTTTTCAGCGCCAGCATACGTACGCGAAACTACATTAAAAGAAGGTACGCAGTGGCATGTAAACGATGCCAATGATGATTTGCAGTTGGAGCAAGACTTGACCTTCTTCGAGCCGACAGCAGCGAACGTCAGTGCGTTTATAGGACATACCGCATATCTACCATGCCGTGTGCGAAATCTGGGCGACAAAGTAGTAAGTCTTTTCTTATTTTACTTATTTTTTCTATAACGCAACAGCGAAGGCACTCTAACATGAGTTCTTTCTAAATTGTCGATTTAATTAAATTGACATAAAAAGTAAGTACAATAATAATGCGTATCAAAAGGTTGAAAGGTCTCCACTTTAATGGAGATACTTCGTATTTCAATAAAAACCATATGTGTATATAAATTATTATGAATTTCCTTTATTGTGCGTGATAGTCAAAATATAAATCATCCCCGAACAATTGACAAAGATCGCGCGATTATATCATTATTAATTGCAAACAAGCACTGATTGGCCCGGCGGCAATTAATCTGAAAATTTACCGGAGACAGCTTCGATTCAAACAGGTTGCTTCCAACACCCTTATCTACACAAGAGAGCCTATGTAATTAATACAGCGGCATGACAAATTGTCGCTTCCGAAATAGCGAACCGCCAATAAATATCGCGGCCACGATTAGGGAGCTCCCTACGTAAATGTAGATACGGGAATGGTCGTCGTCATGCGTATAGGAAATGGCGTGTCTACGACGATCTGTCATGAGGAATCGTGAGGACACAGATATCGTTGTGTTTCCTTTGAAAGCGAAATCTCTCTCTCTAGTGCGTATATCTCGCGGCGACTAAGCGTGGCATATAGATTTAACGAAGATATATGAGCGCCTTAACGGAAGCTTCTCCCTTTGGAGATGTGTCGCTCTTAGCTCTCATCCTATTTCAAGGGTTTGTCAAAGTATTCAATGCTCTGCGCAAATGTATAACGACTGTTGATTGGAGCTTATCAACGTTGATGAAACTTTATAACAGTATGTAGACATAGAGTGACGTAAATCATAAGGGAGGGTACGTTTTAATTTTTTCTCTTTCTCTCTTAATCGGTTTTTTCTCTTTTAAATAAAAAATATCATGTTAATGTCAGAATGATGTTCTCATATTTTCATACAACTCTTGAACTATAATCAAAGTAAAAGGCAAAAGCGAAAACTTGCAAATTTGCAGCGTAGAAAGAATGTAGAAGGAAAACTGGAAATTCCTAAAATGTTTACATCGAAGTACGAACTCTATAACTTATCTATCTAAATTCTTCGCTCCGAGTAACACGCGCAAATAGAATCTTCCCGAAATTCTTGCGTCCGTAGTAAGAGCTGCAGTTGCCGGAGTGCCGAAAACACGGTTTTCGTGGTAATAAGAGCGCAGGAGGAAGATCGACGGAACGACCGGAGCGTGCGTGCGAATTTGCGGACGATTTCAACTGCGATTCACGTAAACGGTGATCGTAATCATTCCGCGAAGAACGCGATTTTCTCTCGGTCGCGTCGCGCCACCGAATTCGCATTCGCGCATTTTGTGTCAGTCGTGCTTTTTCGCAGACACCCGATAGATTAAAGGGCACTTGGCGCCAACCGGGAATCATTCCTAGGGAAGCGAACGTCGCGCTGTTCGCTATTTCGCATTTTTCCGTACGAACGCAATTTTTCGACACGCCCGTTCAATTTTCGCGACCCACTTTTTCGCTTTTTTGAATTTCCTTTCCCGCTTCAGACAGATTTCCTTCTACTTCGGCAACGGGTTTTATTGTTATCGAACGATCGGCAGTAAAGAGCGTATGCAACTGGTGGATGCGGTTTTTGTAGCGGAGCTTCGTCTAGTTTTTATGTCTGTCTCGTAGAAAAAAAATAATTGGAATGGATATACACATGTATTTATGTATGCGCACTTTTCAAATTATGCTTTGATAACATTGACATGATCCACAGCAATTTTTCTCTTTCAATTTTTTCAAGAATATAAAGAATTCTCAATTTAAGACTTGATATTAGAAATTAATAATCATATTTAATGATATAATTAAAATAGATACATGCATCAAAGCGTGTTACGTATCGAATCAGTTTTAGTTTATTTATTTCTTTAGCAATTAATGTGAGACTTGTTTCTACTCGTACTTTATATCATGCACTTTCTTCGCTTTGTATTTTAATTCTTTTACTAATCAATTTTAAATCAATCTGTCAATCTGTAACATTTTAATAATTTAATATCTTTCATATCGTGCAATATTTTAATAATTACGTCTTTTGGAAGTACTATTGATTAACATTTTAAAGAAATCCTTTCAATCAAACCTTCCTTTTCTTACTTTCTGTTATCAATATAGAAACCGCATCCTTTTGCTAAAAGAGAGTTTCATTTCAATGTTGTTACCCACGTAAAAATTTAAACCGAAGATTGATCGTACGAGCAAACATGATTCAATGTCCAATATTTCAAAAGCGTATTTATATCTAACATAGATTTTATTGGGAATGGACGAATATATATAGATTTCTTTAATAGCTAGGATACAAAATTGCTCGGTGCACGTTTTCTCGAAGAGCACGGCCGGATGCATTTTTAGTTCACGTTCACCAGGTTTTTCCCATCTTTTCCACATTTTTCTTCCTTCCACTTATTTGTTTTCTTTTTTTCCAACGATCCCTCTTTAATTAAATATCGATCTACGCGCGGATGGTCAGTGGCGACGCGTCGATTGCGGCAAGTTTTCTCGAGTTAAGTCGGAAAATCAAATGGAGTTTAAGATGAAAATAATTGCGAGAGATTAATCGCATTTTATTCAAACTTGGATTGCATATTAAACAGAAATAGTATTGGGATGAAATTTGTAACGTCTCCGGATTACAATCCGATTATCAGTTAACATTTTTAAGAAATTATGAATGAAACAATCGATTGCTCGAACAAAGTCATTATTTTCTAAACCTTATTAGTTCCGCAAATGCGAGTAAAAATGAGTGTTGAAAAGAGAATACGAGAGAAAAGAGATAAATCGATTATTATCTAGTAAATAGTATTTTAATTTGTTTCAAATTAAGTCGTGGATTAATTTTTTATACAATCTAAAAGTAATATTAATTATAAATAGATATATTGATTAAAAAAATTATAATTAGATAATTATTATGTATATATATAGATATAATCTGTCATAAATTTTCCCTTATCAATATTACAAAAATATTTCTAGTAATGTATTTATTATTTGAATTAAGAATTTCTATAAAGTTGTGCATAATTTTCCATGATACATAAAAAATGACATCAGATTGAATGTTCACTTTTTGGTTTTTTTTCAACCATCAATATCTTTATCGATATTTAATCTAAAGTGAATCGTTAAAAAAAGATACAGTACTATGAAAGAAAGTTATATGTATAAAGACAGAGAGATTGGTCATCCCCTATATGTACCTTCTTCGTTCTGATTGAGAGTGCAATGAAAATGCATAGCTTGATATTGAATCTTAAAGGGTCAATGCATATCTGTTTCTGTTTCCTTCTCTCAAGGGAGAAGATCGGAACTTGATCCTTACGAAATATCAGTTTACGATTCCTTCGAGCTGGAATATCAAAAGAATCGGACGCGAATGTAAGTTAAGTTAGCAGCGAACGACTGTGGCTGTGTGTCTATTGTATTCCTTTTCTATAAGATTTTCCGAGAATCTTACTTATTCTAGTGAAGATGAGTTATGAAAGCTTTGCGATTCTTCTCTGCGTGAAGGAAATCCAAGGAACGTTGAGATAATGCAACGTAAAGTGCCGCCCAAATGCAATAAACCTTGTCTTTGTGCCATCCCTTGTTAAACATTACTCAATTTAGAGTAAAATCTTTTGTGTATTTTCTATTAAGTATTAAGATAATTATCATCTTTTGAAAGATAAATTAACGTTCTTGTTATTAAAGTTTCGTTTTCCTATAATACGATTTTAAGCGAGAAAAATATTTTTTAAAGTGAGAGAACTATGAGAAACAGATTTCTTGTAAAAGAAAAAAAAATCACTTATATATATACGATAAAAACAAAAGTAATATTAAATATAATCGAGAAAATTTTATATAAAAATCCATATTGCAGAAATTTTATTTCAGATTTACTCTAGAAATTTTAATATTTTTTCACTATCAAATTTTTAAATATGTGTATTTAATTAATTTTTATGTAAACTGAATACGTCAATTAAAAAGCGTATGTTTGAAAAGTATGTTAAATATAAAGCGAATTTGTTTAAATAATTATAATTAAATATAAACGTTTCCTATTATATGTATATATATATATATATATATATTTATTTATTTATTTATTTATTTATATATATTTGATTAAATATTGCAAAAATTACAAATTCTATATCAATTTATTATGTTTTTAAAGTTATAATAGATTTTAATAGTATTAATACTTTTGTATTTTATATGTGCTGTTGTTTAAAAATTTTATCCCGTTTTTAATTTTTTTATTGTTTTTATATTTTATAGCAAACAATAACATGGAAAAATATAAAAATTAAACAAAATTTAAGAAGTAAAATATTTACATATTTCTGCAGTATCTCTATTTAAATAGGTTTATAACTTGACTTGACTTTAAGAGTTTTATGAGCCTTACTTCTCATCAGAAATCGTCTGAATTGATGTTTTCGATGTTAATGCTCAGCAGCCTAAAATCAGGGTGTGTGTGAAGCTGGCATATCATGTCATAGAAGATCGTAAATAATTGAGAATTTTAGCTTTATTTTCAATTATTGAAATAATTGAAATAAAATTATTGTAAATAAAGTCAGAACTTTCAGTAATTATTTATGATCTTCCATGAAATGATATGCTTGCTTCACACACACAAAATCAGGTACGTTCTAGCATAGACTCTTCCAAAAGTGTCTCGTAACTCGTTCATCTCTTCGACCAAAACATCCGCGACATGATGGATGGCCGGAAGGGGATTCCTCGGTATTTATGCTGGTCATTAAATTCGACATTTGCGCGCGTCCGCGTTTCGTTGCTTAATATCCACCAAATTCTCACAACAAAAAGTAATAATGCAGAAAATGATTAAATTTCTTATTTTCTGTGACATATATATACATACGTACATAGATATTATATATATATACACGCATTATCTCTTCTGCTAGAAGTTTTAATAAAGATTTTTTCAATGTACATGTTATAAGTAAAAAAACTCGAGAATATATTAAAATAAAATAGAACATTTTTATAGCGCATTTTTTTTCATTTTATAATCCAGCAATTTGCTGCAAAATGTGATTTATTAACGTTACGCACACGTCAAACATCACGTAGCATGATGGATCGAAGAGAAAGAGGCGGGCTCGTTTTAGCGAGATCGATTTTCTATGTGTAAGACTTGAATCCTCGGTGCAACATTTCCACCGCATAAATTGGACAATCGCAAATTCCGGACGTGCATTATTCATGGATTCCGAGATAAGAGAATGCGACCGATTCGAGAAAAACTAGATGCATCATGTATGTGAATGTAATCAGAAAAAAATAAAGCAGTCAGCATATGGTGGTCATTTCGTTCTATTCAGATTTTTTCAAATTACAATCGAAGTAGATTCTTTCCAACGTTGGAAGAGAGAAGAGGAAGATATAATATAGGGAGGACAAATTTTTTAAAAGATTGACTTCGTGTACTTTTCCTTGATATCTTAATAGCTTTTGAAATATTCATAAGTTGGTTTAATTTTTGTAAAATTGAGAAAATTATTTATAAAATTTTATACAATGCATTTTTAAGATATTTTTGCATCATATCATGTTGCCGATTGCAAATGATTTAACAGACAAATTATTTGCATCGCTATCAATTAACGACAATTATTATAAAGAGGAAATTGCGAAAAGGACAATAATGAAATACATAGTGAATGTTATCAACCGTATAAATTAACGCAAAATACAACGTAACATGAATACCGTTATATAGAAGCGCAATAAATTTACATATTTGTGCAAGGTATCGTTTAATATTTTTCCTCCCTGAAATTATAACGCACATATAAAATTGAAAATGTTTCGACGTTTTCATAAAACATTGTTTGAATAAATATAATAGCTTGTATTTTTTTAGATACTATCGGCAGATAAAAGCTGTTGTGCAAGTTTGTGATGTAAGCTTTATTTACAATCAATATGCTATAAATATGAATACTTTATTACATAATGATATTAGTAACATTCGCGTAAAACACTAAGCTACGATAAGCAAAAATTTGCAATTAATTAAAAATAATGCTGGTATCATAATTTCATAGATGACTATCGATCGTGATTGCAATGCATTATCTTTAATAACGTCGTGCAAAAGTAACATAATAATGATTAATAGTTAAACTATTATCTGATAATATATATTATGTATGTACAGATAGGATAGTTAAAATAGCAATTTTCTTTACTGCTACTAATAAGTTCAACATAAGTATATATAATTTTTAAATATATATATTTCTAAATTGTTGGATATTTAAATAATAATTATATCACGTTTTAACAACAATATTAATAAATCATAGTAATGTTAATTTATTACTTTTCTCACGAATGAACTATGCCGTTTATAAAGAGAGAAAGTCTTAAAATTTTGCACAAGGACATGTTTATTATATCGCATCTGAATGACTAATTCTTAAGTTGTCTTAAGAAATTCAGCGGGGATTTTAATTACAAGCAGTCTTTCAAGCGTTCACAAGAAAGAGAGCTTTTTTCATTAAGATTACAGTCGACTGCCAAGGCGTTTTCTGAACAAATGTTCCTTTTTCCATTGTGTCACCGTAGTAAAGAAAAAAAAGAAGAATAGCACAAGGGGGCGAAAAACGCGGAAAATAAAAAAGTAAAACAACTGTAGGTGGGTGGAATGCTACCATGTATTTCAAAGGTTAGACTATTTCTGTGTTTAGAAAAACTTTTACCTTTCACATTAAATATATATCAAATACAATCGAAGAAGAGAAATGCGAGAATAAATCGAGGAGATACTAAAGTTTGTATACGAATATAGATATAATTATTATTATTTAGAACAAGAGAAAAATAATTTTATTACGATGGTATTTATGGTATTGTAATGTACAAGTATCACCGCGAAATTACGCGATTGAATATTAATAGTCGATTATAGAATTTGGTACTTAAGGTAAAATTACTTGGATCAATGATTTGTCCTTAATGTGAGACAATTGAAATTATCGTACAAAAATAGGTATCGTTTGCACATAACATGACATCGATTCACTATGCCTTATTTTACACCGTGCTTTTTATATTAATTTATTTTGATTAAATAAATGCATAATATTAAATATAATTTTATTTTTAATTAGTTTTTCTGTGTGCCTTTATTATTTAAAACAATATATATTTTTGAAAATATGATTATTTTTATTATATTAAGTTTTATGAAGCAAATCAATATTAATTTTATATATAGAAACAAATTTTCATGCTAAAATATTTTTTATTTTTAATATAATATTTACTTTAATTATCTCAAAGTTATAATAAAAAATTATTTCTCATAATTAAAATGCACATCAGCAAAATTGTAGTGTATACAGCATTAAGTTGCAAAATAACAAATATATTCTAATTGTATAAAGTAGTCTGAAATAATTAATATTTACAAAAATCATAATGACGAATAATTTTTCAATTGTCTTAAACAAATATTTAAGAAAAAGAAATATCTAATCTTCAAAAAGAATTTCTTTAAACAAAATGTTTATTAAATATAATTTATAAAAATCTAGGTCTTACATAAATAATTAAAATAATTTGTCCTCTATGTAAATGTTGAGATATTTTATATATATAAATTTATATGAAAATATTAATTATGATTATATTGTATTAAATATTTTTAATATATTTAAATTTATACTTTATTACACGCACATAAAATATAATATAAGTTCGAATTTTATAAATAACAAATTATAAACTATATAAACTGTATTGTTTGTGCAATTGTTCACCTTGCTCCGCTACTTTTCTGGGTCTCTTCTTTTTTCTTTTTTGTTAATCATTTGCTGCTCTTTCACAGCAGTCACTCATGAAAACACTGTTAATTATGATTGCGCGTCTAATTACCGGAATATAACAACACGCGAGTCATTTTGCATGGCACTCGCGGCGTTAATCATATGCGGCAAGCTTTATTATATTGCGACGAGAAAACGAAGTTACACAAAGCGACATCCGTTTCATATTTAAAAACACATAGATAAATTCACGCATTGCGGAGCAATATTAACTCCATTGTTAACGAATAATATAAACTTTTGTTTTAAGGTAATTACTTTGTATTATAACATAAGTATAAAGTATTAATTAAAATTAAGAGAATTGTAGAATAAAATTAAAAATAGCAAAATACTTAAAAATACGTTTCGCTAAAAGAGATTTTAATCTGAAAAATTATATATGTATGTATAAATTATATATATTAATACACGTTTTTATAAAATAACAGATGAATAAATGCCAAATTAATGATACGCAATTGGTAAATATTAGTAAAGTTACCAATTACTACTATACTTATTAAAATATATCGCAATGCCATTCATGTATGATTAACATAAAAAATGCCGCGCAAAGTGTCGTGTAATCGCCCTATTATTAAACGAGCGATTGTAATTAAAAGTGTTTTCGCGAGTGAGTGCTTTGAAAAAACAGAAAAGGAGAAAAAGGTTTAAAACAGCATTTGATGTGGAACAATCATGTGGTGAAAATGATTTATAATTATTGACTTATTTACTTTGTTATTTGTAAATTTAATTATTTATTCATCTCTACAATATATAAACTTGCATTGTTTTTTTTAACATACTATGTATAAGAAATTTAAAATTCTAAAACTTTATTTTAAAGCATTCAGAGCATTTAATAAAATATTTATAGTATTAAATATTTTTATATAAATTTTTATAAAATAAAACATATTTTATATTATTTTATAAAAATGTATTTCTCTAAAGAAACTTTTTTCGAGAGAGTAATTATGTAATTCTTTTTATTAAATATATGTTTAAAGAATGACGGCAGGTAAATTAAATTACGTTTTGAAAAATAAAATTATTTTTGCTATTATTATTTTTTAAAAATATTAATTACATTTAATTGTTTTATATAATTTGCATGTACTTATTTTTTGCAGATCTGTTTTGTATGTTACAATTCCACAATATTGTGCATTATATTGCGGTGTGTTAAAATTTTTTTCATTTATTTCTTTTACTTTTCTTTTTTTCTTGTGTCTAATAGATTAAGTGTGTAGCACTAAAACTTTGCAAAATTATACGCGTAATTTATTATTCCCATATCTTTACTTAAATATAAAGTGAAACATTGCTCCGAAGGATACACAATAGCAAGTTGTTCCTCTTGTTGCGAATGATAGAGAAAGCATTGCAAACTAACGGTTGTAACAACTCCCTAGTATACTAAAGTCGACACCGAAACTGGTGGAAATGCAACGCCGTGAAAATGTGGAGTTCCTTTCCGTTTGCCGACGTCAGACGGCTACGTCGTCGTCGTTTACGAAACTTTTATCACGAATGTGAAACTGTCCGGTTACTGGTGCTTCTGAAAAGAGGTTCTCACCTTCTAGAAACGATCCATGTCAACCTCACTGTGGCCGCGTAAGCACCAAATAAATCTCAAAGACGAGATGATAATTTGTGTGAACGGGCGAGAGTATGCCGATGACAAATAAATAAAATTAATTACATCAAGATTGTAAGGTTGTAAATTAAGTAAATCAAGGTTATAATATTTCACCTGAAAATTAAATTTAAAAATAAAAATAATTTTTGACAGTTTAGCATGGTAAACCATAACTGACAGTTTTATTTGTGATGTTTGTAGCATATCAATTATGATCGTAAATATTAATACATTTTCATAATCATAATGCTTATATTGATTTAATTTCAAAAAATAATATTTTAATCACAAAAATATGCTTCAATATTAGAAAATTTTAATGAAGAATATTATTAATTGAGACTATATTATCATTAAGCAAAGTACGAAATACAAACGAAAAAAGAATTAATCTAAAATTATTTACAATAGGAAAAAGACAGATAAATGTATAAATTGAATTTTATGCGTGTGTTTATTAGAAAATATTATATTAATTTTATAGTGTTCACTACAAACATGAAAAAAGAGGATATTAAAAAATTACAAATTCCTGGCAAATCATTAAATTGCTAGTAAAAGAAATATATATTCCAAGTCAATATATTTCATACTATAAAATATAAATAAAATTTTCATTTTTTAATTAAAACCTGCAGTTTGATTTATTGGATTTTTATTAGTGCAAAACTTGTTTTATGATGTAATTTATTTAACAGAAATAAAGCAAAAATTGACTTGTATTTAAAAAATATATTCAATTATAATTAATTAACGCACAAACTCTGAAATTTGATGAAGATTTGTTGAATAATCAATAAAAGAGAAAACTGATACATATAAAGATCTCAATATATACAGAGATAATCTATTTATTATCGAGATCTCTGGATTTGAAATGGAGAATTTATGTATATCGCTGAGCATCATGAACATCATCTCTTGGTAGAAAGAAAAATACAGTAAAAAATACCGAAATTATGAAAGCAAAATAACGTGTCGGGAAAAGCATGTGCTCACGGATTTTTTTATTTTTTCTTTTTTTACGAGCGGTCATTACGCACAACAGCGTCACCGACAGACAGTCTGCTTCCTACTGTAATTAACGTCCGAAAAACAGACGCAGTGTCGGATTGCGAATAAAAATATGACAACTGTGGCGGGCACGCGCGGCATACGTTTTAAAAGTCGCTTATGAAAATAACGGTTGCGGACAACAAACGCGTTACGTTTAAAATTAAAAACATCCATCGCGAGTTAGTTGGGCGGATGAAAACGCGAGCCCTCACTTCGCGCGAAACGACATCACGTTATCCGTGTTAACAAGTCTCGAATTGTATGGTAACTTTGTATTATCATACTCAGAGAGATTTAATGAATCCACTTAACTATGTTTATAATTTGAAAGCAACTAAAATTTGCGTTTCATGTAATTTATGTTGCGTACGCAAACTTTTTAGAGATATATACATATATATACCTATATTTTATTTTTATCTAACATAATTAAAAATCGACATCCTGTATATATATATATATATATATATATATATATTGATATTCGCGCATAATATATTAAATGCCTAATATATATTATAAATATAGTTCATGTTTAATGTTGATTTATTGTTGTATAATTATGACAGTGATGACATAATACGACAAAATATTTTTTCATAATACTTGACTTTATGTCATTGCAAGTTCAATGTGAATAAATCTATTCACAATATACAATATATATATATATATATATATATATATATGTATTTATACAAATTTTAATACAAATTATACAAATATACTGACACTATATCAATTTATTTTGCTATAATAATAATATTTATATCTTGTTGTTATATATTTTTTAAAATAAAATTATTGTGCATGTATATTTGAAATCTGTCGATACATACATATAGTACATTATATATACATTGAGTTTGTTCAAAATGAATGATATGCCACGACTGAGGATAATTAAATTTATCTCACATTTAAATGTATTTTCGTAGCAATTTTGATAGCTGCGACTTTGCAATTTTCCGTATTTTAACATAAACGCATCTATCGTTTTGGCAATTAGTTTTAAATCCGACGATGCGTATCGACGCTAACATGAAAATTAATTAATTAGGATGAAAACTTCGTTCTGTCATTGCTGATACTATTAAATAAATAAACACATCGCTATTAAACTTGAAGGTTTATATCCAGCGTGAAATGACGTGCAAGGAAAATTAATTAAAATAATCAAATATTAGCTGTCATGATACAAGCATGTAAATGTACATGGGTATTTCTTTAAAATCGTTTTAAAAATTATTATACAATTGTAATATTAAAATATTTATTATTGAAAAATATTTGACTTAAAAAATTTTTTATTTTCTAGTAAAGATATTAAAAATATAAAAATAATATATTGAAATTTTTAGGATACTATAAAAGAGTCATATGTATTATACATAAAAGCATTAATAATGCAATAAAATCAATTTGCGAAATTAAAAACGCGTACTGTACTACTTAAATGAGATAAAAAGAGATACCATTTTTTATCGCAAAGTTGAACCAGATTATATGGATGTAATGTTGAATATAAAATAGCAATATTGTAGAATTATATATTGCTCTCATAAAACAAAAATTGAGACAATTGCGTGATTGCCGTGATACTAGAATAATAAATGTAACAATTTAAGAGGATATTTCGTATAGTTATATCAATATATAGGACTTTCATATTTTCTATATGAAAGATAGCATGAATGGAACATACCACGATTCTTTTTTTTTTTAGCGAATCCGAGAAAATCTTTTCCAGAGTGGAAAATTGTCGAACAAATCTCGATGCTTTTTTCGATGGTGTTCAATGGGACGAAGACTGATTCCAACAACTGGTTCAATGAGAGACAAAGAGAAGAGAATGTATGTAGAAAGAACGAGACGAAAGCTGTAAAGAGTAGAAAGAGTAAAATGGTATAGAAAAATGGGGGATAATATGAGAGGAAATTGGACATGATGTACGCTCTCGAAATGGTTTGCATTTTATCTGCGAACATTGTTAGAGAGTCAATTTACATAAATGCAGAAGTAAGGAGAGGGAAACAGAGAGAGAGAGAATATTCTATTTTTCACATATATTTTAATTTCTCTATTAAATAACATCCTCTATTAATTATTGAGGTATCTTCTTTGTTATAAAATATATTATTTTTTAATTTATTACTATTCAATTATTTTTAGAAATATACTTCATCTTTTTCTCTCTTTGATGCGTTCGCACATGTATCAAAATATATGTATGAAATGATATAAATGTACAAAGGGGTAGTCTCGCGACCAATTAATATACAGCTTATTGTTAGACGTAATTTTCGATCTTACGCGTCCATACCATCTGTCCCGTATCTCACTTCGCTCTGGCACTTTTCTGTAGGAGATGTCGATAAAATCATTCGTCGTAGTCCGGCACCGGCGTCGAGAGGTCATCTAATTGTTTTCTTCCGGAAGTTTTACCGGAGATGTCTCTCACCGTGACAAACGACGCCTTTACCCTCTTCGCCCTTTTCTCTCGCCGTTCGCAAAAAGCATCTGCGATCACGAGCGGAGAAAATGACGCACGATTCCTCTCGATGAACGTCTGTCTGAACGACGACATTCTATCGCGAGCGTAGGCGTCGCAGCTTTTCATAGAATTGATTTAATCCCAGTCAACGTCGTGACATTTAATCGACATTCATTGGAGGGTATTGCTTCAATGTAAATGCTAAGTCGCTTATGGAAAGATAAATAATTTAGCGCGCATTTAGTAAGTTATTGAAAACAAAAAAGAAAATTTTCTATAACAAGAAGCAAGAGATTTTGAGTCTTCAAAATGATCTTCGCGCGATCCGCAAAGCACAACAGTCGGATTGACGAGAACTTAATTAAGAAGTCGGACATCTGGCGTTTTGAAGAGAAAAGGAGAAAAAAGCAGGTGTGATAATAATGACGCGGCCGTTCTAGCTACTGATAATTGATGAGCGAGTGCAGCAGGAGGCGTGCAAGAGGAAACGACGTTACAAACGATGACGCGGTATTATTTCATTATTTATGGTACGAATTTTGCCGCGACCGGTGCGGCGTTGGCCGACGTTTTTCCGATTCCGCGCTGCTAGAAGCGTGGATTAAGTTACCGTCGGTGAGCTGAATTAAAACGCTAATAACGAGCGGTGATATTTATTGGACGGCTTTTGCGGGAGTTAGAACCGAAAGCCTCCCTACCTCAACCCTCTCGCGTATACTTTTCGGTTCTCTTGCGAAGCCTCTTTCCACCGTCGCAACGAACTTTTGCCGATCCATGATAGTCTCTGGTGATGCCACCATTGTTTCCAAAACAGCGGTTCTTACCACTTTTATGAGAGAGATTTCGGGCTTAGCCAGGCAGATAACTCCGCTGCGCTCGTCGCTTAATCACGACCGCCTTTACTGTACCACACACACGCATACATGCATACACACACATCTTTAAGCCTTATTTTTTCGCGTCCTTGGTATCAAGCGATCTCAGGACGAACAAAAGCGGTTTTTAGCCGCGTACGACATTTTTATGAGTCAGGAACACAGAGTTGCGGGACGTATCTTAGTTTACGACACTATAAGAATGCTGTGCTCCAGCGGACGCTGTGCAATAAGTGATTCTGGATTAGTCATGATCCGTCTTGTAAATTTTTTCAATAAATTGTAAAGGAATTCACATTTTTTCTAACCGAAGAGAAGAAATTCATTTTAGTCAACGTTAATAAACTATAATTCATTATACCGTCATCGGTGCTTGCAAAAAGCTCAGTATAGAATTTATTTGTATAGAAATCGGCGCTATAATACCTATTTACGCGTAAGCAGAAACTGGCGTTTGCTGTATTACAAGATATTACCTCCAGATATATTGTATATATATATACACATATCTTTTCGCAGCTTATAACGCTTTTCCCTCGGAGAACCGGCAAACCGTGAAACGTTGAACTGATGTAAGCCGCGTTCAAAACGAGCTTAATCCGCTTTTGAATGCAATGCCGCGCGATCGTAATAGACATGAAACTTTTAACCGGACCTTTCTCGCAGTAAAAACGACACTCTCGATTCCGAAATCTAATACGGATTTAAGTCCGCCATTATAAAGCTCGTTATTATTGCTGATGTCACATGGGACTATATTGAAATTTGTTAGAAACACAGTAAGCATTGTAAGCAACGTCTGGGCATTCGAGAATGAAATTCGAAAAACGAGCTTAAGTTGCTGTCGTAAGTAGCTTATACCAATTTCACGCCTCGTTTCGCGTTTCGCTCGCGTTTGCGCGATAGTAGTTCCCCGAATTTTTCCGCCGAAAAATGTTACTTAACACAACATCGTGAAATCCAACGTGGATTTAGCAATCGTATTCGGAGTATTCTCTCGGATTGTTTCAATTTCAGCGTTCGTAGAACTTTTGTATTAACCGTAAAAAATCGAAGGTCTTTCAATCCTTGTTCGCGTGGCGTTTATAAATAATGAGATTATTGGATATCAAGTTTTATGATTGTCCCTATTCAAGAGTTTACTTTTTTTTTTCCTCGCTGTTAATCGCGCGTGTACTTGTTCGTGTAATTTCGCAGGGATCAATCCCAATAATTGATTCGCCGCTCATATGTATTTTAATTGACAGTCGAGCGTTTTAAAGCGAATAGCAAATTAATAAAGTCAGAGTGGAGCGCGGTCTCTTTTGCAAATCTGCGTATTTTCCGCACGCTCGAGCGAACCGTTTTGCCATCGATCACCGTGGCAAAACAATGCCAACAGTTTGGAGAAACACGCGCATTTCTCTTATAATGATATGCAAATGTATTTAACGACGATTCCACCCGGCGTATGCCTCCCGGACAAACCAAATTCGTTCGCGCGTGCGCGTTATTGCGCCCGAAATTTTATAATCGTCAAAATGGTTATCGCCCATCGTTTTCGAATTCCATAACGAATCGGCCCGTACGACGACTTTAATTTATTCATTGGCATCCTGGATATTTTAAGCGACGAAAGTGCATTCGGGGACTCTTTTTTTTTCGCTGAATATCGAAGCGAATCCACGGCCAACTAACAGAGGAGAGGCCATTGACGCCAGAAGCGGCACGAGGAGGGTGTGAGTTAGTTTCATTTAACCCTTCTCTGCCCCTCGGTCAATCGACTACCGATCGCGATATTCTGGCCGAAAACGCGTGTCCGAAAGCGTGACTCTGACTATCGAACTGTTCTCATCCCCGATTAACTTTAACGCGGACCATACATTCGCTTCATTCCATTGCATGAATCATTCTCCGCGAATGCATAAAAATTTCATCAAACTGATATATTGATGTGCGCTCTACAAAAGCGTTAATGAAAATAACGATTTTCCAATCTCGGCAAAAGCGGCGCGCAATTAAGGACATAAATGCTCATAAATTCGCAGAGTTGTCGAGTTTCGGCTAAATTACGCGATTAAGCGCGTTTGCGAAAAGAAACTCGTGCAAGAAACTCGGGATAATACGTTTTGCGCGAGGATCGTTAAGACTTCGATAAGCTCAATAGAATTGTTGGCATCCGTAAAGCAAAATAATCGATAGTTGGCGTATCGGATTTATTTAAATCTATTGTTCGCAGAACCGATAATAATGTAGGCACCTGAACTTTGTTCTGAAATATACGTTCTTAGTTTAGATCATTTTATAAATTTTAGTATTAATTTTAGATTTCTTTTAAAATGAATTATTTAATATCGGAAAATTGCATTGAATTGTGTACAACAATATATACTTAAATTTGCGATTAAATGACAAAAGTCGAAAAAATAGTTTTATACACTTAATGGAAAAGTGGAATGTAGGACTCTTGAAAAAACAAAGAATGCTAAGAATTTCACAAAGTAGACTATTTTAATCTTTAAATGCATTTCAACATTTAAGCACATTTCCAAATAGATAATTAAAAACAAAAGGATTTAATTCCGACGGAGAACTAATTCATAGAACAATAACGTATAATCGATATTATAATAAAAGAGAGAGAGAGAGAGAGAGAGAGGGAGAGAGATTTATATAAACAATAATAAACGTTACAATTACCTAATTAATACCATACGTTAATGATTATATAAACTCAATGGCGTTTTGAGAAAACATCAAAGTTAATATATAAATATACAAGCTAACAGTTCAATATCATTTCAAATTAATTGAACAATAATCCAAGCTCCATTATGCACTTTGCAAGTCACAGCATTCAATGACTGTTAATTTGCATGTTACAATATTAATTAAGGAAGAACATCCTTCCACACCCTATAGGATCTGACGCTGTCGGCCTCCAGCGTATTTCAGTCTCGGATCTTACCCGAAATTTCAGCAATAAAACACTCCCGGCATTCTCTCCCTTCTTCTCTTGAAACTGAGATTAGTCTACTTACAGTAGTAGGCTTATTGAAGTTGATTATAGGAGTGACGGGAGAGTTGGTGGAGAAAGGCGCATCCACTTGGCGCGATTGGGGGATGAAAGGAGAGGCGGAATTCACCTCATAATCTTCGTAACAAGCACCCTTTCCTCCCACACCCCCATGTCCACCCGCTGTCGTATTCGTGAAGAACCCACTCCAATAAATCACGCGCCTCGAGTCCCCCGTAAACAGGGCCAACTTAATAAATCTAATTATCTGCAGGCAGAAGACTACCGAGAAAAAAAAATGAATTTATCGCCGGAATTTTCGGTCTTGATAACACACCCTATATATATATTGCGCTCGCGGTAGAAAACAAATTGTGAATTTGTGGTCTTTTATCACGATGACAAGCGGAATTTGGCGCATATTTTTCGCTATAACGTTTGAATCGCGTTTCGAAATATTTTTATTTAACACGAATAATGATTTGTTCCACTTAACATGATAGATAGTTTCATGAATTGCATGAATTGCGTGAATTGCGTGAATTTGTATATACAAAATTTGTATAGATTTGAACTCGCGATTGCAAACCGCACGCGATATATTTATTTATTAAAATATTAGAGATTGATGAAGTGACAAGTATATCGTTCGTGTTAATAAAAATAATTCAAACTTGTTATGGGTCGATTTAAAAATTGCAAAATTTGATTTTTTGAAGTTTGAAAAGTTTGTCGAAAAATATAGGATTATATGACAAGCACAAATCATATTTAAATCAGTAAGACAATTTACAAAAATTGTGTGAGAGATATCTCTCTATATTATATTAATATTCTTAAAAATGATGTTATCTAAAATTAATTAATTTAGTGCATTCTTTTCTTCTTCGATATATTTTTATCTTTTTTTGCATTTTTTGTCCAATAGTCGTTTTTTATCTTATTTTTCCGTTCAAGTTATTACATTTTCACAGACTTCTTATTCTTGATTAGGAATTAGATTTGATAATGTCTTTTTATAAAATATTCTAGACGCTCAATATTTAAGAGAATTACGATAAACTGGCTTTAAATTTATTCCTTGCCTTTCTATCGGCGACTTTCCGGATAGCTTCCGCTTCTCTTTTGGGATTAAAATTCTGAAAAAAAGCACTGATTCCAATACGCCGCTTTCCGGTCAGACGAAGAGAAATAAGGACAACGCGCCTGACGTATTATTAGGGACGAAGGCAATCTCGATTGTTATAAATCTCGCAGAGTAATTAACTCTGGCAATAATGACCGAAGAAGGAATTGGTACCGAATTCGCTGTATCGTGAGGAAGACAAGATTGGAGATTTATTGTTTCTTTAATCTGCGGCGATTGTTCTGTTTCCTGTAATTAGTGCGCACACAGTTGCTGAAAACTTCAGCTACATTGCTGGTGAAGGAAACATGAATTTACTTACATAAGAGAAGATCGCGACGTGGAAATATGTTATATTACATAAGGTGGCGCGTCTTCTGACACCATATTCTCACTTTATTATTGCTATATATTATACGCTTTATTACGTATTCTAACGAATTTTGATATATTTTGATATACTCTGAGAATATATTCTAACAAACTCCATTTTAATCTGATGTAATCAGTCTAACATGTCACAACTTTGCCATATAATTGGCTGGTTCTGACAGTGTATGATTTATGACATATTCATAAATGCGACAATAATTATGGCACATAAAATATATTTAATCTTTTTTTTCGTGCGTTATATTTTTTTTCATTTTAATTGTCAATTAAGGTAGTTATATGAACTAGCATTACGCGAGTATTATTAGAAGTTTGTGAATTCTGACGGTTGCTTTTAATATTTTACGTGAAGTCAGGAGTGTAGAGTTCTTAGTGCTCTATATAATACATCTCCTTAAAGAAATTCTTCGCACGTTTCTCTCAGTCACTACGAAATGCAATTCGATTACTTCAAAAAGGTCAAATTCGAAAATGCCAAAAAGAAAATTATAGTTTACCACATAATATTTAATTGATCATTTTTATAGAGTACGTATGTCGATACAAATAATAAAATTAATAATTACAAAATAGTTATATATCATTACATAATATATACATATTATATGATTTATATAGTATATATCAAGAATAGTTTTTCCACAAATGTATGTGTGTATATATGTAATATTTCCTATGTAAAAACCAACCGAGGTCTTTATATCTAAAAGCTATATTCGAAATTATTTTATTAATGGAAATCATATGGCAATCTGTAGCAAATGTTACTATTTTAACACAAATAAATTGTTTTATTTTCACATGAGTCTGATTCTGTCCGTTGAAGAGTCAAAGAAACGAGTGCAATAAAACATGACGCGAATTCGTTCGAGCATTCAATTGAAACTCGAGTACAACGTAGAACAACACGTTCCGGACGAATTCGATGACGAGGAACAAGAAAAGAGGAAAGAAAAAGAGAGAGAGAAGGAGAGAAAAAAAGAATAAGGACACTCGGGATTTTCAAAGCTAACCTACCGCCTTCAATTGCAGATTCCCGTTCTCTTTTTATTTCCTTCCTACAAAGTTCAGCCAGCGGCGCAATGATCCTTTCGTCTTTTTCCATTCTTGAACTTCGAGATTTGAGCCCCTTCCTATGCAGAGCCTGACTGGCTGACTGAATGTCGGACCTCCCGTTGTCTTTATGACATTATATTTTCCTCGCCCCACTAACTTCTCAATTACTTTTATTAGAATGCAACTTTGAGAATTAACGTGGTCGAATCCGCGAACCGGCTGGTTTGCGACGTGACTTTGTATTTTAACGGGAAAACGTCTTTTCAACGCTTTGTTCTTTCGCTGTTAGAGCGCGAAATTTGGTCTTTATAGCGATAATTTGCATTTTCTGTAATTTAAATGATATCGCATATACACACATAACAGTTAAGTTATTTTTTTATTTAGTAAATAATCTTCATAAAGATTTATTTCTATGAAAACTTAAAATCCGATTCTTTAATTTTTTTTTATTATATAATTGTAATTATTAAGATTTGTTTTTTTTTTCTTCATAATAACACTAATGACAGGAAGTAAATTTTCTTGTCTTTAATAAAAGTTTATTATTTTTATTCTCAATTTTTCTTTGGATAATTTCATTAAACTCATTAAGATTAAATTAGCATTTATTAATAATAGAAAATTTGTCATCTTTCTTATCAACTTTCTACTCTTTTTGTGATATATTATTTTTTTCTTATAAAAACATTATTTGAAACTTTTTCGAAAGTTTTTGGGTAACAGACTGTGATTTATGTGACTGCCATTTATTTTATTATAGCTACATATTTAATAATGCTATTTAAAAAAACAATTAGTTTGGGAAAAAATGGCATTATTAGTGAAGTGTATATACGTGTAATAAAAACGCATTGTGAAAAGCAAATTACATATTGAATTTCACAAATGCACTCTCCATGTTTTTCTTTCACCAGAACTTGGTTCATTTATTAAATTACAATCATAGATATTGACGTGATAGTCGACACGATTTATTTGTTTGGTAAGAAGACTGTATATTTTAGCGGAAGCTCTTTTCAATCTTCCATTAACAAAAAGCATCACTTTTATCATTATCCATCAGAATAATATGACTTATATGCCCTTAAATGCAGGATAAATCCTGTCTCTTTTAGTATCACGGTGTTCCCTTTCGTTCTCCCTCTTTTCTTGCCTTCACAAACGCATTTTCACGCGTCTTCATGCCTCATTGATCCTCCAACTTCGATATGCCTGTGACTTTTATGACGTGAATAAATCGTACCGCGTCGCTGCTCGTATCAATTTCGTAACTGAATATATACAAAAGTTTTCGGAAAAAACTGATAAAATTAGAAACTATATGATATCTTATTATATCGCGTATTAATAAAATGACATTAACATTAAATGATTAAGTATTGTAGCTTATAGAAAAAAATGTAACTTAGCTTCTACTTCTAGGGACTCTAGCTTTTACTAATTCTCTACTCGATTTGATTACAATTTTATCATAAAAATCTTTGCATTGTCGAGTTATGAATTGAGTCAATTTATATACTAAGTAACTTCATTATTTTTCCAAAGTTATGAATAATATTTTTTTCAGTAAACGATATATCATGAAAGATGCAGTACAACTCGTGCGTAAAATTGCATCATTTTTTATAAAACAGTATTTTTATAAAATTTCTTTGCTGATTACTTTTTTGACTGCAAGAGCACACATACAAAGTGATTCAATTATGTCAGTGTGTTGTTTTTGACTTGAAACAAAATATGTTTTAAATAATTTCTTTTAAAATGTAAATAATTTAGAAAGAAAAACACAATTAATAATAATAATAAAATCTTAATTGTATATATAAATTCTGATCTTTTTCAAATATTACACATATTATTATATGATTATTATAAAGATATTGAAGAGATATAAAATTATAATATTATATTACTTGTATGAATAGATTATTAAATTTTGGAAATATGTTGCTAAGAAAGAAGCAGTTACTTTTTTGTGTTTTATTATTATAATTCAACAAATTAAAAATAAATGAATGCATTAATTAATGCATGGATAAAATAAGAAAACAACAGCGTGCGAATATTGCAAAATAAATCACGGAAAGATGAAAAAAGGTAAATTTGTGAAAGTACCGAGCGATCATTATACGTTGAGAAAAAATGGTGGCTGGAAAGTTAAAGCGTTTCTAACTGAAATTTTTCTCATTCGAAGGCGAGAGCACGTTTTCAGTCTTCCTCAGGAAAGTTCCCCGCGCTATCTTTATTGCCTCTGCATCTTTCTGACTTCTGCTCCGAAGAATCGCATTACTGCGTTACTTGTCTTAGATTAGTTTCCCACTTCGTCCGGGGTTCCCCTTTTACAGAAAAAATTCTACTAAGGTCTTTTAATCTCTTGGCGGAAGTACTAGGTCGATATTTTTCCTTGCTCGACACTTCCTCCCACTTATGTAGAAGCGTTCGAAAGACGACACTCGAGGAAAATAACTGTCGAAAAGAACTTGACGTTCTAAAGAGCCTCGCGACAGAAATTTTCTTCATTCAAAGACCAATGGCTTGCCCAAGAAGGTCCTTTTTACCATGTTGATCATTTCTTTTCGTACTTTTCTTGTTTGAAGTTCAGGAACTCGTTTCTCAACAGACTGCATGTTGGAAAAGATAGGAAAATTAGGAATAATAAAATATAATGAATTAGATACGAAAGATTCTAAAATAATTTAAAATATTGATAATGTTTTGATTTTTGAGATGTACAATGTATGATAAATTACAAAGTTTATGTCAAATTTTATCAAGCGTTTTTAAAAATATTTTATATACTTATACATATATACCTATATCGTTTACAATTATTAAAAACTTTAACAATTCTATTTCAATGATGCGAGTTAGATCTTTGCTGTTAATCTTCCCTTCATTTTAATAAAATCATCTTTCTTTCAGTATAATAATTGTACAATATACATACATATATCATGTAACAGTACTTAATTTCCGCTCTCTTTAAAACAGCATTTCTTCTCATTTCAAAATGTCGAGCAAACTCGCTGCACTGAAAATGAAGATTTCCGTAGAAGGAAGAGACCGACAATGTAGGGAAATTTGTCTCATTCAAAGACAACGCATTTTTCGTCTTCGATCTGGAGAAACTTTTCTGCGCTCTTTTTATCGTTCCTTGCTCATCTAGTCTGACCTTTGCCATTCTCTTCGAAGTCTTATTATATTACTTATCTTAGATTAATATATCGTACTTTATACTAGCGATTTTCCTTCCCAGCTACTCCGTTCTGGATAATTTGGCGTAATGGAAACGTGGTGGAATTGAGTGGAAAGGCGTTGTAGAAATAATGGCATATCATTCGAGTATACTTATTCATAAAGTGGAAATCTCAGTTCCTCGTAGATTCCTCGACGACCTGCAATAACGCCGAGAGTGATCACACGTAAATCCGCGACTGCCGGTTCTAAGGATAATTATCTTCCGTCGAAAGATAAACTCTTCCAGAGAGTTCTTGAAAGCCGTGTATTACGCCTTTCGTTATAATATGTCGACGAGTTTGTACCTGCTCAAACAACGAAGTAGACGTTTCCACGGAGCCTTGGCAAGGTCTTGTGTACTTAACATTAAATTTATTGGTCGGTTTAGCGCTTTTTAACTCTTTTTCTCTCTCTTTAACGCCGCGGATTATCTTGTAAACACAACGGAGATATTTCGCCTTCCGACGCCTATCTTCTTTCATTCGCCGGCTACTTTTTTTATACGCGTCATCTTTAATCATACTTTTAATCTGCAAAAGCTCTGGTTGTAATATCCCGAAGTGCAACGAAATCGTGATATGTAACGTATCGTGCGCTCTGATTGCGACAACGTTTTTAATCCATATGTACAATTGTTAGAACTTTCGATAGAACAATATTGTTCGCCAATATTTTTTTCCCGCTACAATAAATAGTCACTAGAAAGAAATCTGTTATCAATTGAAAAATTGAAGCTATGATATTTCTTACTTAATTTATGTATACTTGCTTTTTTAAGATTTCCAGGAGTTTCTTTTCGAGAAAAAATACATAGTATTTTCTGAAATAAATCTTGCAACCCAATGTTACGCGAAATATTATGGCAGAGCAGAATGTTACATAACTGAAAGATACGTTATTTTTATACAGTGATTTACTTGTAATTTTGTAGAGCGGGCGCATGTCTGTGTAGTAAATTCAATATTATGACTGGATGATGAATTGCTGAGGGTTGTGCTTTATAAATTTTCGTTCGCCCGAGGGAAACCGCGAGAGCGCGTCGTTGTTTCATGGTTCTCTCTTCTTTTCATAGTTATTTTACTTTCGTATCCGATAAAATAGGAAAGATCACATGTATAAGCTCACTAAGACAGCAAAAAGTATATATACAATATATATATATATACTGTAAGGATTTCTGAAAATTTTATTTTGTGTTTATCTTTTTTACGAAGAAAATTTAATTAAAGTCATGAAAAAGAGTCCTTATATAGATTCTATATAGAAATTGAATTTATTGCGTTCAAACTCGATCGAGCTATGGGCTAATTGGGTTGAAACGAGTTCGAAACATCGAACTAGGAGAACGCACGTAGCAATTTGTCGTCTCGGCGGTATTTAAGCATAATTGCGATGATCGAAGAACTTCGATGGGAAACTGCTCTATCAGCCACAGGCTGCACGATCGTTTCGAATTTTCAGCTATTCGCGGTCTCGCCAAGTGAACAAGCCGTGGCGAACGACATTCCAACATTTAGAAGTGTTCACCTCTTAATGAAGGAAATGTCCACGGAACAAGAAGCTCGTAGCGAAGCGTCATTATGTTCCAATCGATTAATCGACTATGAGAATGACTTTGGGCTTGAATAACTTACTAGAGAAACTGCAAGCAATAGCAAAACTTAATCAATTATGTACGATTTGATCAGCGAAACATTGCAACATACGTTCGCTATTATACGTATGTTATATATACGTATGTTATATAACCTATTATACATATATCTAAATGATATTCTCACGAAAAGAGAATACAAAATAAAATTATCAGGGTTGATTAATTATCGTGGATAACATTTTTTTAAAAAAGTACTTTATGATATACGTTCAACTGATGTGAGAATGTTTTTATGTTTTCTTCCAAGACAAGCTTTTGCTCGTTTGATAAGCAGTAACACTGCGTAACGAAAGAATGTCAAAGTGCAAATTAAATCCGGATCGTATTCGATAAATTTCACATTGGTTTAATCAAATTCCGCGTTTCGATCAACCGGTCCGGCTCGCCGAGTTCGTTCGGTAAAGAGGGTATTGGAAGCAGTGCAACAGCGACAGGCCGATATCTCCCTACCTTCTATTTCGAACCTCTGCGTATGTGATTCGGATACATGAATCGAATCGCAAGTAGGGAGGGGACCTGTTCATCGAACGGAGAAAACGGGCTCGGGTCCGCTTCGTTCGCGTATTGTATCGTATTGTTCTATCGGAATATACGTTCCGGACGCGCGTTTCTCCCCATCCTCAGCAGTCTCCAACAACCCCGCGGAACCACCCTCGTGTTCGATCCTCGACGGCCACCGCGCCATTTCCGCTGCGAGATTGTCGAAAGGACCGGGATAAAGTTATATCGTATTTCCGACTCTCCCTCCGGTTTAGCAATACTCGAACTTTCGGTAATTGACGGACCGTGGAGAGCATATCGACTACTTACTTGTTCGCAAAATTACTCAGACTCTACGTTATTGCGCGTTGCGGTTCGAATGAAGTCAGTAAAAAATCAGTGAGCTGTTAGTGGAAATATTTCTTGCGCGATTCGCCTTGGATTTTTCTTTACTTCAAAATCAACGATTCACCAGTTTTTTTTATGTAATAATAACATTTACTTTGAAAAAGCTGTAAGAAGGAAACGGCAGACACGATTGTGTCCACGAACAAATAAATTCTATAAGAAAAATAAAAATGTTAGTGTCATAATAAATTCGAATATTTGATATATCGCGTATAAATATATGCATGTCATTCTTTATATCACTCGTAATAACAGATATAAATTGTGGAAACAAATTTTACTCTTTCTCTTTGTTTTTTTATGTATAAAAGATCATTTATATAAATTTTACTTCAGATTACATTTCGCTCTCTAATAATTCATTTCGGATATCTTATCTCGAAATGTATAAAAAGTGATGCTTATATCACAGATATCCAATAAAGATGACATTTTTATTGCGGATCAATATTATGTTAGAGGCGAATCGCGACGAAATCGCAACTAAGTTGTCAAGGTGCCTTTTACCAGATTTGGACTACTACGCGGTTTATCATCGGGATGATAGGCGGACGTCATACAGTCGGATTATCCGGATTTTCGGCGATACGAGGCTCGATCCTCATCGCTGTCTCGGAAAATTTGCTGCTGATCCACTTTCAGAAATCACGAAAGCAAAAGCGACAGTCTCGCGAATTGCAGATATGTTTTTACAAGTACATTTTTCGAAACTATGTCAGCCTTATAAATACAGTTGTCTGCCCCCAAGTCATCTAATTTATTAAACGATAAAAATATAATTTTATTTTGTACAGAAGTATTACGTTAAAATCTATATAAATATTAAGAGAACAAGATTAAGCAAGTTTTGAACACAGTAAAAATTTCAAACATATTTATTAATTTGGTGATGAAATGCTTCGATTATTCGTATTTTATTTCGCATTGACATCTATTTATTCGCATTGATTTGCAATGACATTTTTATTCTTCTTAGTACTATATACATATATACAAATATGGTATATATAAATTTGATTTTAGATGTAATTCTCATTTTACATTTTCTTAGCCTCTGTAATATCAGTTATCTCTGCATTTTGTGATGCATTCAATCCGCCAGAAATTGGTTTGCAATCATGACGGATCGTTTTCCAAGTTATTCTCGATTTTCAAGTGACGTTCTCGAATTGGGTTTCGTATATTTTCTGCCATTTCTATGATTTCACAAAAATACTTGATAGTTTTTGCGAAAAGAAGAGCGCTATTTGAATTTGAATAAATAATGTTGGGTATCATACATTATTGAATTGGAGATTCAAAAGAAAATATTTTACGGAATATTGCCATTTAATGAAATTATGATTAATATAATTTATAGACAATAAAATGTTATATATACATTATATATTATATTAATAGGAAGATGAATATTTTTTTTTTTAGAAATAGATAAATATTTAAAAATATTAGCAAACATCTCGCAATATGTATATTACTATTTTAAATATTAAAATTCAATAATTTTTTTTTGCAAAATATTATATGATTAATAGTAATACTTCTCGTATAATTATTGTTGAACTTGATATACATTTAACAAGAAAATTTTGTCAAAAAGCTTATTACAACTTTTACTTTGAACTGTATTCTCTTTTGTACCAAATAGAGAGAGAGGGAAGAAAAATTTGTAAAATCTGTGAAAATCAATTCGTTATAAATACTACAGTCACCGTGAATTGTATTGGTTTTTGGCAACAGAAAAATGCTTTGTGTCGCGAGAATTTTGCAATCGCCAATGTGTCAGAACTAAATCACAATAGCATCTAACTTATACGTTCGCAGATCGGTGCGCATACTGCATTCCATCCGCGCACTCCATCGGCGATCAATTGTGTCGGATGTCTCTTTCGAAGGCACGGCTGTCTGATGGCTCGATTAAAACTTCCTCCGACCTACTCTTCTCTCCCTCGTACATATAGAAATCTCAAAGTTCATCCGGAACGTGCTCTCGCGGTTGGAGGGAGGTCACCGAAAGAATGCGTCGATATAGCTCGCGGTGCCAACTTTTAGTTCCTGCTGCCATCACCGTGACGGAAGTTGAATTTATACCGCAGCACAATTGTGGCACGAGTTATTTACAGAACCGATTTTCTCGTATAGTGTTTTTATTTTTTCGTATAGTTTCTATTTTTTCATTGCTCTCCCGTTTATAAATCACGCGTGAGTATTGTTTAAAGTGTGAAAGAATGTGGAATCGTAATTGCATCTGTCTGGTTTTATTAAACATTTATATATATATATATATATATATATATATAAAATTTAATTATTACATATTAAGTATTAATAATTGACTATCAGTAATTATGCACAAAAGATAAGTTCTTTTAAATAATAAATCATTTTAATAACGTGAACAAATGGAAATTTCATATTATAGTAACAATTTTTATGTTGAACACGACAGAGTTAAGATAAAAAGTAGGCACGCATATAAAATCCAACTGCGCTGGATTTTACCAGCATATTTTTAAAGACATAAAAATATTTTGCAGACATAACAGTCTGTAACATTAAATAAAAAAATGCTGTTATAATATATTACGTATAAAATTACATGATATAAATATAATAGTCACGAATTATACTCACATAAAGTACATTGAAGCGCAACAAACGAGAACGTCATTAATAAGAGTCAAAAAATGCATCGATATATCGTCCAAAATCGACTCTTTTCTTCTTCTTTATCACAATGACAATACAGATAGCGTGGAATTCATGGCTGGGAATTACAGCGCGAATTGACGTGTCAAGACCACCACGCATTCGTATGTAATTGTATTTGTATAACATATACATATACCATACATGTATGTGTGTACGCGTACATGTATGTATATAGTGTAGTGATGGGCTCGATCCAATTATCGATTCGCAATTTTCGATCGTTTGAAATGTCCCGCATAGTATAGATGAACATCAAAATAGATATTGTGTAGCCCGAATGGATCAGATTTCCTGTCTACAATGCTTCTATTCAAAACTTTGTCACAACATCAATTCCATTCAAATTTATATTGCGATAAACAGTTGGGAATAATGGAGTGCGCATTCTGATAACATTTATTCTTTATACTTTATGCTCAGCATTGTAAAGCCAGCTTAAATATTCATATCCAATTATGTATTTAAAATCACATTCGCTATCACTGTTTTTACACTGCAGCTAATCAAAATCTCGAACGTCAAAAATTTTTAAAAACGAAGATTAATTATTCTATCTGTATTATGAGATATGACATAATTTGATCAAAGGGCGTATTATGTGAATATTTCATACGATAATACATATAATTCGTTACATACGAGGTTTAATGCCATTACTGTCTTAGGAATTGCGTCCGTTATATAGCGTCTCCAGGTTCGACTATACGATTAGCTGCACTCCTAATCTTGTGAAGAGAGGTAGTATAGTTTCTCGAGAACGGCTTAGTATTCGTCGAATGCCTCAAGCGTCTCGAGTTATGTCGTATCCGACATTCGCGGGAAGGATGCGAGAACGAGCCGCTCATCTTGAATTTCGCGGCTAATAAACACGATCGGGGTAAACTTGCTGATATTCGCGTTCCTGGAAGCCGCTAAGTCGATCTTGAAGTTCATGAATATCATCTCGATCCAAAAGACGCCTGGACGTGCTATGCACGTTAGAGTTATGAATGGGTTTAAGTTTTTCAACGATCGATAAAAAATCTGGTATTCATTGAGAATCATCTGCATTTCAAACGGATTATTAAATAAAACATGAAACTAGGTTTTAGAAATATATTTTTGCTGCAGACTAAACTTATGGATAATTCAAGGAAACTTTCAAAATATTAGATATTTATTAAGCGATGGAAGAAAGTGGTTTCCCAATGTCGCTATGTGTGAGCTATGCAAAATTTGCTTTGTATCTTATTAGTCTAACTTTGACATTTAGTCAAGTCGTAAACAGCAACATAATGTAAATTCTCACGCAAACAGACACAGATACCGGCAGTACAATCTTCAGCACTAAAAGATCATTAAATACAGAAACGATCTCTCTGCTCTCGCGTTAAATAACCGCGCATTAGCGGAGTTTCTCACCGACGGATTAGAATAGAATATCTTAAATGAGTTTATCACTGGACTAATCAAAATTCGTTAATTAAAACACAATTGAGTAAGTGGAAACTAGATGCAGTCTCTAATTTATATTTGAGAAATTTTATGAACAATTGAAACGAGAGAAAATAGCTTACAAAAAATATGTAAGTCTTACATTTGATAGAAGATAATATTTTATCAGAAAAGATATACATATATAGATATAGATAATAGATATAAATTTTAGAGAAAATTAATCCGTGTCAATCAAATGGTCGAAAAAATTTTATGAATTATATTATTCTAATAAGTTTTAATAAATAATTGGGAGTACTGTGATTAATAATATATACACAATATAATATTGACATTTTTATAGTAGATATATTTTTGGAAGAAAATCATTTCTCAACATTAATTTGATAAAAAAGTAATAATGTAAGAAATTATTTTCTTTAAAAAATATTTTTATTGTAAAATGTTATTATTTTAAATTTAAATAATTTTAAATATTTTATTTTAATCAAATAGTTTATTCTCATAATTTTTTTATAATTTGCTTGGTACAACACAAGTTTAATTACATTTCTTTTTCTCTATAACAGCTGAAAGAAATAATAAATGATGAATAATATGAATCAATATTGTGACAAACACTATAGAATTCACTGTAAAATTGTATATCGATTTTATTGGAAATTTCTATCAATTCTGAAATATAAATTGTAGTTTTTCTTATTCTCTTCTGCTTTAAAATAATGAATATTTTTATATAGTCTCGAGTCACATAAACTGCCACTACTGTATCAATACATACATCTTGAAACAAGAATAACGTTATTCTGTGATTAGTAATAGAAGAAAAGAAAAAATCGTATATATCGTAGACATTATTATTATTTGAATGTTATTAAGAATTAATTATTTCCTTTGTACGAATTTAAAAAAATAATTTAAATATCATTATAAATATTATTATAAAATATTAAATATTTCAAAATAGCGTTCTTTTAAAAAATCAATTTAAAAATATTTTCTGTGCAAAATTACGACTGTATAATAATTCTTAGTTCTCGATTTCTGAAAGTGAAACGCGACAAGCATCGAGTACACATTTAAAGACCAGAAACGCTGAGATGCATGCATATATGTACGAGTAACGTTACAATTCTTGGAAGATCCTGCTTGGAATCGAGAATTTCTTGCAATCTTTGTCGGTCCACCGACCGTGTAGATCTATTCGAAAATGGACCGCGCGCGTAATACGGCGTAAAAATCGGCAATATAAATCGTATAAGCTTTCTTTCGTTTTCCCCATCCCATGATTTTTCCTACAACCGACATTCGTATCATAATATCTTCCACCAGCATTTTAATCGGTATTTATTGCGCATTTAATTGCTTCCATAACTTTTTTCTTTCTATTGTACACGCGCGAAGGTGAAACGAATAAAGAAAATGAAGGATTAAAACTGCTTCCAAGCACATTGTATAGTTCGTTACAAACGTTTCAATTTGAGCCGGAATTTTTAATTGCCTTGGACAACTCGTCGAAATCATCGTGCTTTTTTCATTTCTCTTTTGTTTCTTCGACTTTCAAGAAAAAAACCGTAATGCCAGAGCTCTCAGTTCCATCCATTTTATTTTACGATCTTCCCAGGAAAACTTATCAACGTGGATAATGGTAGTGAAGTGAAAAATTGCGGGTCAAAAAGAGAAATTGGCCAGTATTCCTTCTAACCGCGCACTGTTTTTCTGCTGACTTCTTTTGACGTAAGCCGTCCGTGCAAATAAGTAACCATTGCTGATTTAATTTTTCTTTCGTAAAAATATTATAATAATAAAGTTACTTGTGGTATTATTAAAATATTAGCATTGTAAAAAATGTATTTATAAGAGATATTATAAAATATTTTTAAGATTGATACAGATCCAATTTTTGAAAAATTACATATTTCTATACAGAGATGTTTGCAAATATTTAAAAATCTTTAATGATAGAATAATTAGTAGTATTACTTTCATTTTTTAATATTGTGTATTTTTATTTTGTACTTTTTTAATTTTCAGTAACTATTTTCTATTGGGAAAAATGTTGTCTGTGCACATATCATTCCTTTGACATTTCGACTATCCGCACGTTCGTGCAATAGTCTCAGACCATCGTGGTCAGACATTTAACTTCCTATCTGTTACGTAAGATAAATGTAAGGATTGTGCCATGTGTCAACTTGAAATTTTTCAGAGAAAATAAGACACTAATTTAAGATGAAAATAAATAGATAGCGCAATAAATACACAGTTTTTCTAAATTAAATGTAAATTTAAATCTTATAGAGAAAAAATTCTATTTAAATATTACAGCAGAAATAATATATTTAAAGAATTATGATAAAAAGGAGATTTTGAAAAAAATTTACATCTAAATTATATCTGAAAAATATGGAAGAATACTCGAGAAAAGAAAGCACACAGTTATAGGAATTTATAAATCTTCAAGTTACTTGCACAAGTGTGTAATAACTTGCAATATAAAAGCCACCCGGTATACAGCCTCCAAATCTGATGTTTTCTCTAAATCCCCTCAAGGTCACGCGAAATTCACGATTCCAGGCAGTAAAAGGATCTTTCAGAGATCCCAACGATTCTCCTACATATATGTATATCGTTATGGTAATTTCGATCCTCGACGACGCTCGCATGCGCATCGAATTGTAGGGCGACGCTCCAGGTCGACTGCCTGGAATCTCCAGACAACCCTTTCTTGCTTGCCAAGTAACGGCATATAACAATGAATCGCGTATAACTACTGCGACGCCATCGCTGTCACTGTGGGATAATGTAACGGCAGGAAACTATGGAGTATGATGATCCTTTTGTTGTGCGAGAAGCACGGACTACTTCTGCAAACGAGGAGAAAACGATTCTCAAGTAAATGGATTATAGATGGTACGGGCTTTCAAATTAATTATATCATATTTGCTGTCACGGACGAGAAAAAGTTATAAGTTAATTTATGATTCGTAAAATACATAAATATGTTACACGTTGGCTAAATAAATACGTGTACCATCATTCCTGTGATAGAGCCATTTTGAAGAGTTTGCCTGACAAAAATGAAGAAAATGACCAAACTTATTTTATTAGTTCTTACGCGAGAACTTAAGTAGAATGCCTCAGGTACATCGGCCCGATCGATAGCGTATTGCGCGACGACCGCGCGAAAGGAACGAAGTTATAAACGAAGCCGGTGTGGCTCGAATAAAAATCAGCAGGAGTCTCTGGAACTTCCAGGGGTGGCGACTGACGGCCTTCTTGCCATCGCGATGGAAGAAGCAGGAAGCCGAGGATGAAAACTCGATCAGCAACGTCGGGGTTGTTGCACGTCGAGATGGAGAAGAGATGGCATGACAGTGGAAAAGGGTGCGGACGATGAGTTCGATACTGGACTAGACGGGGATACGGTTGTCCACTACCGAGATTTCTTTCCTCAATATATATATATGTGTATATATATATATATATATATATATATATATATATATATATATACTACGAAGGACGTAGAAGGAAAGGGTCGTGGGTTGATTTCAAATGATCCTCGATTTCTCGAGGGTGAATAAAAAAAGAAGCACCCAGGGAAAGTGAAATGAATTTCTCTCCGGCAGAACTTTTCTTTGTCTTTTGTCCAAGGTATCCCCTTTTTTACGTCCGCATCTTTTTTGGGTTAGCCTTTTTACGTCACAACTTTTTGCTTTCTTAACACATCTTAGAGAATTTTGAAACATACATGTACTTTTGGATCTATATAAACGCAATTATAAAGATTACTACAAAAAATAGGTATTTTCTATACGTGAGTAGCAATAAAAAAATCTTTGTCTTTTGTTCCAAGGTATCCCGTTTTTTACGTCCGCATCTTTTTTGGGTTAGCCTTTTTACGTCACAACTTTTTGCTTTCTTAACACATCTTAGAGAATTTTGAAACATACATGTACTTTTGGATCTATATAAACGCAATTATAAAGATTACTACAAAAAATAGGTATTTTCTATACGTGAGTAGCAATAAAAAAATCTTTAATTAATTTTTAATTGATGGAAGATATTATTGCATTAGAATATTAGCTGTATGCTTATATAATTAAAGTTTGATTTGCGCGCGTTTAAAATCACACGAATGAAGCACTAACCAATTTATGTACTAGTCGATTGTTCGTTAACTGCCGATGAATACCGAACATCTCTAACAAACTTTTTCGTTCATTAAATTTGCCGATGCATGCATCCGCAACTCCGCGGAAGCAATACGTAACGTACGTGAGTTGTTGCCTTAGCGCGAGTGATGCGCGAGTTAGATTTCAAAAGCAACTCGTTTGAAACTTCGGCGCCGAGCAAACGAGCCTCGGGAGAAGTACTTTTATATCAAATATCCCACGTATATAGTACAGTTGCACGCGGGTAAAATTCTTCTCCCGTGACCGGCGAAGGAAAAGGTCGCCGCCCTCGTTGCTACCGCCACGTCGAACGAACGCTTCAAAAGCACGCGCTTTCGACAACTCCAAGAAAAGAGAGTAAGCGCATCAAGCCGCGGAAAAATGCACCTCGCAGGAATGTACCATCTGTGTATCATCTGTGGACAAAGACGAGGTATCCGCCCCAGCATACTCCGTAGTAAATAAAGAGTCGGACACGCCAAGTTTTGTAGATACAGTTTTCATACGAAATCTTCGAGAAATGATATTATATTTTAGAAATGAAATATTTACTCGCGCGCGATATTAAAACACTGTGTCCATTGATCACGCAACAGAAAGGTATATAAAAAACTTGATTTTTTATTTTAACAAATATAATATCAGAATTAAAAGTGCAAAGTCTTCCAAAATTTCCTCAAAAAGTTTATATTGAATAAACTGCTGACATTAAAAAGTTATAAAGCATGATATAATTGGCAAATCCAATTTAGATATTTTCATAAACTATGTAAATGATATATCCTTCAACACGTGTGTGGGTAATGTGTTTTTTTAATTATATATTCCCTGGAGTCAATAGCACGTTAAGCGTTAAAATGGTTGAGCTACTACCAAATTATCAAACAACCCTTTAGACTATGTTAGGTTTCAAGCTTAGCTTTGCTTAAATTTTAAATGCCGAGCAAAGTTACCCTAAGTCAGGTTTACTGGACTTAGTCCGGGAATTTAGACCCAAATAATTAACGTCGCTCTGCGGATCTTGGCTGACACGCCTAAGCATATCACGACGGCAAGGAAGACAAAGTACAATCCACGCGAACATTTATTAAGAGTCAAGGGAATATATCTTTGAAACAATAGGAATGATAGTGTGAAAGAGAGAGAATATATAGCAGGGAATATAAATTATTTCAGAGTGAACAAGAATTAATATATTCTGTTGAACGTAACTGTTACATAGAGAAGCAATGTAGCTGCGAGTAATTTAAAACACATAATGTTTAATTTAGTTGATTAATTCAGATAATTAAAAAATTTCAATATTAATTAATTGGTAATCTTCGAATATCAGGATAAATTAAAATCGTTTATTGATTTTTTAATGCCACAATCCTAGTTAATATTTTTACACTATAATGTACAATTAGTTAATTAATTAATGTTTCAATAGTTTGTATTTTATAAATTTTTTCCCTTATCTTCTATTAATTAAAATTTTTCACTTTACAATTCTCTTATCGAAGCACACAAAAATTGTGATGATACTTTTTATTCCTATTTTAAATCAACCTAACATATTTTTCATAAAAATATTATTTATTTTATATAACTTTGTAATATAAATACATTTATTTCAGAAAATATTAATACTATCTGGACATTTTTTATGCATTTTATTATAAAAACAACCAGTTTGGTGCGGTCGTTGATTACAAAACAAATATCACAAAAGAATTATGATTTATTTTATCGTAAATACTCGAGATACAAACATTCGCAGTCAAGATTTTTTGCAATTTTTAAACTTGATTACGTTAAAAGTATTAACGGCGACAAAGCGCACGAATGTTTCTTCCTCTTTCCAGTCTTTTTTGCGATCACTGTTTTTCCAAACGTAATTGCTATCGCATCGCGCCAGGAGTTGCACGTTACGCGTGATTTTTTTTTAACACGGTGTCACGCATCAACGATATGAAACGCCCGCTCGTTCTTCAATTATTTGGAGCACGTGAAATTTTTCGGCCTCGCATAGTTTTGTCGTTCAATCGGATATCTGACATTAAAAGCATTTATAGATCGTTGGAACCACCGAGCGGTCGATATCCGTTTTTCAAACCAGAAAAAAGTTTTTTTTCCCCTTTTTTGTTTTAATCTACAGTCTACAGTCTCTTTTAAACTACCGACAAACGTGCAAGCTCAACGGCGTCAGAGCGTTTTTTATAGTGATTTGTTCAATTCATGTTGAATAGCATAACGATAATCAATATTAAAACAGTAAGTGTTTTAATGAGAATTTATTTAAAACGCGCGTTTTTTTAAATTATAATTATTTAAGTTGATATATATATATATACATGTAGTATATGGGCAGGGTGATATATATAAAGGAATGTTAATGAAATGTGTTTGTGATCAGAAAAAGAAATTCACATTTAATCTTCATTGCGCGATAATACGGAAAGATGCAATTTTCTAATAAGTGAAATGAGACAGTTTAATTTATCTCAAGTCCGTGCCAATTACATAAATTCGTTAGTATTAATCCAAATACTTTGATAGAAACATTTTACATAATGCATTCGGAATTAGGGAAACAACTCCGACATTAAATCGATACGGGAGGAACACGATTTTAATGAAAATAGATTTGCGTATTTTTCGCAACTCAATAAAAATGTTTCCTTTATAAAAGTAAACCACCACAAAAAGCAAAATAAGCAATGTTGAATTAAATTAAACGAGATAATATAACTGTAATATAATTGTTTGATATATTGTATTATTTTTTTGTGAGTTTTCATTATTTATATCTGCTATATGCAATAATATCTAAATAAATACTTAAAGTAGGTAATGTACGACTTAAAAATTTACTGTGACAATTTATATTTAATATATATATAGAGTTTTATTTTAAAATATAAATAAAACTATGTAACTATTTATATGAAACTAGTATTTTCATAAAAATCTATTTAATATTTCTTAAAACTTTTCTCTCGCTCTTTGATTCTTCGAAGAAAACTTTTTTTTTTTTCTTAAATTGATCTGTCTATATATCATTCACCGAAGTTGAAAGCAGTGATTCTCGAAAGCATAAGTACTTCCGTTGGACAACAATTTATGGCGTTTTAGTCAGGACGTTCCGCGGAGCGTTGACAGGAAGGCAGAGCGCGGGAAGAAATATATCCAAAAGCCGAGGATCTTTGACCTAATGCACGCTTCATCGCTTACGAACTGGCGAGTCCTCCTTCTTTTTCCCGTGAGATAATGGCCCCTGGCAAATTCGGATTTACACGCGGCTGTTCACGAGCGATTGGAAGCGTTCCAACATAGCGCGTGCAACGTTTTATACTCCCGACATTTTTACCTTTATTTTCTACGACTATTCACCTCGATATTTTTACAATCGTAGCTTCGCACAGAGATTACGTAAACAGAGCACACGATTTCTCGCGGACTTGTTTCTGCGTACGAAGAAGAGACGATGTAATAGAATGACTTGAGTTCGCGATAAATCGAAGTTCCTGCACTAATATTTTCTGAATATCTTATTTCTCTTCGTGAAACTGAAAATGTATTTTTCGGAAATGGAATCGAATGTTTATCCTTTATTCAGTTGTGTTTTATGTATAAAAATATCAATCTCTCAATAAAATTCAATTAATAACAAATTATTTGTAAATGTAATTATATAATTATAGTTGCTCGATTATCATCACGTACAATATATATGTCTACAAAATAGAAAGTAGTTGCATGCATCTTAAAATATAGAGAAGATACATCTGTTGATTAAAAAACAATATCTTCTCGCTAAATTTCTCGATTTCTTTAATTATTAATTTGATGAATATTATTTACATAATTATTCCATTTGTTAGGTAGTAGATATACCATTGAACTAAATTAGTGATTATTTCGCTAAGCGAGGACACAATTAATATTCCGAGAAAATTGACATTACTCGCGTTGCCAGCACGTCTTGAGGAAAATGACGGAGCGAGCACAAGCCACGACGTTAGAACCGAAGTCAAAGCGGAACTCGGAAAATGACAAGGAGAAACGAGCGAGAAAGGGGAAACGCGTATCGCGCGCGCGGCCGCGCGCAAGTGCCTCTCATCAGTATGCAAAATGCAGGACCCGCTCCTAGGGGATAGGGTGGTTCCCTCGTGTCCTCCATTTGCCCGACTGGGAATCGTACACCCCGTGCGCGACGCGATCCCTGTTGAACTGAAACCACCCTGCGCTCTGCTTGCTCCATCGTTCTCGTCGCGGTAGCGAACTCTTCGCTTCGCTTTACGCCTCTTTGTGCGCGAGTCGCATCGCAGATGCGATAGCGAAGTGTTATCGTACGCCGAGCACGCGTGTCCCGCGCGTCGCGTCGTCGTGACATGCGTGCTCTCTGGGTGTCTGCACCCTGCCTCTCGCACGTAGCGTAATTATCCCTGTGCACGACGTTCCTCCGCTCATCGTGTTGCTCTCTTTTTCTTTCTCTCTCTCTCTTTCTCTCTGTTTCACCCTTTTCGCTTCTTTCGCAAAACGTCGTCCTCTTTATGTCTCGTAAGAGACGTCTCGAAACTTCTTCGCGCTTCGGTACTTTCCAAGACTACTTTTCTCTAGCGATTTTATCTCGCTTCTTCGCGAATGTCCCGTCCCGATCTCTGGCAATTTGTTTCTTGCGAGTTGTGTTCGCTCGCTTTGTATAAGTTCGTGTGCCCCGGAGTACTGATTGAATTACAAGCGTTTCAACGGAGCACAACAGGTAAATGGGCCGCAATGCAGGCGACAAAATTTAAATCGTCCCGAGGATTGAATTTTTATGTAAAAACCCGGTTTACGCTTTCCTTTCCCCATTTTCTCCTAGTTTGATTACTTTGCGGTTCGCGAGCGCAGTGGAAACGTGCATGCGCGCGGCCAACGAGTCGCACAGAGATCTCTTTCCTCTTGTTTTGATCCCATCTCTCCGCAGCCACCGCTACCATATCTCTCTGGTACTTTGCCCAAACATCTTTGATGTTCTAATGAAGTTAGTTTGCTAAGAAACAACGTCGACCGCCAGAGATTCTTGCCCCACCTCTCGGTCGTGCGCGACCAAAAGGGAGGGTTGTGTCGTTGCGTATTATCCACCAAAGCGGTTTTCGTATCTTCTTTCTTCCCTCTCCACGCAAGCTGCTCTTTCCGGTCTTGTCGCCTGGAGAACCTCGTTGTCTCGTATTTCGTTCGTATTCTCGGATTGCAAGAGCGGAGATAGAGCGAATTTTGTACCCTTTTATACAGTTCGTGATAAACTTTTCTCTTTGCACTAAAAAGATGCCGACCCTTTAAAATGTCGCGAACTCTGTGTTGTCGCTCTTTCGCGAGCGCGCAAATTACAACTTCATTTTTAATCGTTCAATTGTGCATAGCACGTACAGCTGTTTCTTCAAGCATTTTAATAATTTTCAAGAATATGTTTTCTAAGTTGAGTGATTTTATTCTGATTGTTTTTTGTCTACATATTTTTCCGAAAAGAATCAACATTCATGATCCTATGTTTAATTTGTTACAACATTAGCATTATTATTATTATTATTACAATATCTCGCTCATTTCTTCTTCGGTATCGTCGTTAAACATAATCGATATTGTGGTTAACTAAATTACGCATCGTAAATTCTGTCTTGCATTCTCACTATCAGACGAGAGCGCAGTCCCGATACACCGAGATCCAGTTAGTCGGCCATCCTTTTGTATAGTACAATAGGAAATACGACAAAGCCCTCTGACAAATTTCGGTCTTCGTCGACTCTTTTTCCGCGGTTATATATAAGAAGGTAAGCAAACTCTCTCTCTCTCTCTCTCTCTCTAAAGATGTCCGCGAAAAGAAGTAGTATACAGATAATGGTAAAAAATAATTGGACCGGTTCGGGTGTAGATACTTTCAAAAATCCCAGAGATTCTATTGAACAGAAATAGAAAGAAAAATATATCCTTGGCCTACATCTTCGATATATCGAAAATTGCAGATATTTCTGCAGGTGATCAAATATTTTCTTTGAAATCATATTTGTAGATAATTCTAATCATAATATACATGTATGTATATATTTTTTAATTCTTTCCATAATTTATTATATAAAAATTACATATGTTCGGAAGATGTAATATAATTTTATTTATTTATATGTTGATACATTTTATATATTCATAAAATTGATATTTAATCGGAGTATATATACGAAAATATTTTTAAAAAGGATCTAGATTTCAATTTTGCAATAATTCAGTAATGTGAATTTAAAATAAAAGTTGATAATAATGAAAGAAGATATTTTCATATCAATTGATCGGTTTCACGCATTCGGAATTGATCGTGGAGGTGAAGAAGATAAAACATCGAGTTTTTCTTTTTCTCTCTGTGACCTAGTTTTCTTTTACATCTTCAAATTGTCGATTGATCAGAATACACCGAATTTTAATTTACGCGGAGTGTCAGAAACACTCGGATAATCAAATGCCATTATTCCCACGGTCGGCGCAACGTGTAACGCAATAAAGGTAATCGATGAAAGCCCGGCGACCCGAGACTACTGTTGGTTGTCGATTAGTTTAGATTAGTCGAGATCAGAATCGTACGTTTGCGGAATTTATAATGCTGTTACAAAGAAACAATATTCAAAATTTACTTCTCGATTAACGTGTGAAAATTTTCGAAATAAAATGTCCGAAGAATGAATTATTTAATTAAATTATTATATACGTAAATCATGTTAAACAAAGAGTGTAAAATCATACAATAATTTTCAATAAAGATATATAATTGTATCAGCAGATACGTAATGTAAATATTTAATGTGAATTTGTATAGTAATAGATGTGTGAAAAATGGTTTTTATATCAAGATTAATAAAATTTACAAATGCATATCAATCTTTATTCGTTTCTGTATTTTAATAGAAGATAGCAATTTTTAAAAGTAATAATTACTTAATTTATACACATAATTACTATTGAATCTATCCCTCAAATCAAACTTTATTTATGAAAGAACGTTCGGAAAGCAAAGTATTTAATATTTTAAAGTTAAATGCATATTAATGCATGCTAATCAAATTCGATAACGTTTATAGACTTTCAAATTTGTTCGTATTGAAATAAAGAATGTAAAATATATTCACCAACGGCAAATAGGCCAATAGGGTAGATTTAAAATCTAGCATAACTCGAGTCGGATTTTATCGATAATTTGAAATTCAATGATTGTATGTCTTGTGATCCGATATCCGTATTTCTTACACGATTATATTATACTTGTTTATCCACTCTTTTAAATTATTAGAAAAAATATGCTATATTACTTGGAAAATAAGCGTTAAATATTACGAATTATTCGAACCAAAGACAATAGTAAAATAAACGATTTTATTTTTTATTCTGTTAGTTATCAATTAAAAAATTACGTCACACCGAATTTTCGGCCGAGAATAGATGCTAATAGACTTCATAATTTTTCAAAGGGAAGCGCTATATATCTTTGCGTAAAATTTCATACCGCGAAGTTACCTGGTCAAACCCTCCGCCGGCAAACATTACCTTCGTAGTGACATTTTTTTTATCCGCGTAGAAATAGGAAAAATACGCACCGTCCGTTTTTTAATCCGATTTCGTTTATCGGAAAAAGTAGAAACTGTTGGCCGGCGCCAGTGTAAAAATTGTTCCGCCGAGCGGAAATGGCACATGGTCCGAGTGTCGAAGAGGATTACGCAATGCACGGTTGTGGGGGTTCGTAAATTTTTCATCTTTTCGATCATTGAGGAAAACTGTCAAGAAGTTTGTTAAAATACAAATACGTATTGCTGAATTGTTATCAATATATAATGATAAAAGCTTTTGGACTGTGCAAACGTGAACAATACCTATATATATATATATACTAAATTATATATAGGCGAAGATTTATGATTATTTTTAATTCGGTTAGATGAAATGTTTGTTCCCATCTCCGTGAAGTAACGAGATGCGAAGTATTTTCTAGAAAGTTTCATTGTTGCACTAATCGTGCAATTCCTGAGTTTAAATGATAAATTCAACTAGAAAGCAACAAGGGAGGATCACAAAGGTTGCCAATCTCGGTTGCGCTCGCCCGAACAACTTTAACCGAATGTAAATCCGAGAACGCTAAGTCGATTTTATCGAACCCCAAAGGACGAACACACCGTAGTCGTTTACGATGAAAAGACGACGGCCGCGATTCTTATCGATGATGCGAAAGTAGAGGTAAATAATTTACCTGAGAAACACTGACTCGATGGCGCCATCGAGGATTTTCTTTTAGTGCAAGCGCTTTCTCCTGATTCTATCCTCACTGTTCCTTTCGCTCGACTACTCGTGACTTTGTCGATTCAAGCAAGCTAGGAACTCCCTTAATTCATTGTGCCTCCATCGACGAACTTTCGCCACCCCTTTCCACCCAGCACGTCTAACTGAAAGAGCAAAAGCACATCCAGGATGGTCGCATTGTGATTCGTCGGGTAAACGAAAAAGTAAATGATGTTGAACGATCCGGATGTGTGAGAACTGTTCTGACTTGCAACGGCCAGACGACGAATTCTTGCAAGGCGTAGAAGTCTTTATTTAGATAGATTCCCTTATTAAAACTTACTTTCGTCGAATTAGTGAATTATAAAAAATTGCGAGCAAAAATTACTCGTTAATCGAATAATTATATATAGTTTATAGAGAAATCAAAAGAAAATAATATGTGTAAAAGAAATTTTTAAATATATTGTACAATTTTCAATTCAGCGCTTTTAATGTTAGCGAAAATAAAATAATGGAGAAGCAATGTAACTGCAGAATAAGATATAAAATAGACTGTGTGAGCAAAGTACTATGAAAATTATAAAATTTGAACTATGGATGTGATCAAATAAAATTTTTTTATTTTTTAACTATTTAATTAACTTTTTTATGAATAAAACCGGCAAGATTTGGAGATAAAACATTTTTAATTTAAATTCACAGATAAACGATGAAAAATCAAGAATTTATTAAGAGGGAAAATATCGAAAAAGTAATTGCTCTTTGTTTTATACCCCTTCACTAAAATCTTTGCTAAATTAATGAAAAGGCTACAAAGAAGAGAATACCTTTCGCCTAACAAAATATTTTGGTTTCATCCTCATCATTATATAGAATAAGAAATAAATATAAGGGAAACGGCCTTTTTTCTCCGAAATGTCCGATTTCAAGGGAGAAACATTTCGGTCGTTGCTGATGGCGTACAACACGTAATGTATAGAGCAACGAGCAAAGTTCGCACGACGGCGACGGGTTTTCTCTACGGAAGGTAGCCGAATGTGGTGGAACGGCGTGCATAAGGTGCCATCCTGCGGAAAATTCCGGTCGAGCCCGCGGTAGCGGGATGCTCGTAAGGTACGGCGAAATGTTGGAACGACTAGGAGCCGTTGCATTTTTATCCCGGATGGTGCCGACGCAGCAGATGAAAGCGGTTATGTCGGCTCTCTATTGCCGTCCTTTGTCTCCCCCACCTTATCCAGAAGACGTTCCTTAACAGCCGTGCGGCGACTCCGTTTCCCCGACCAATTTTCCCTCTCATCCGCCCAACGCAGTCATCTTTTCCGCTTCTCTTCCTCTTTCTCGACCTCAAAGCCAGTTCTATTTTGGACCATCCGAGGAAGGTATATTCAGGCACACTGGCGTACGACCAAATGCCGTGATACACCACCCACGCCGCAACACGCCGTATAACGTGTTGTGCCGCATGGTGAATCCCTCCACCATTCTAATGTTATTGCCGAAGCAACCGCCATCCCTTTTCTCGCGAAGGCTGCATTATGCGGCGCTGCATTCCACTACAGGCGGATTCCTTCGTGGTTACGAGGTATTTTCTCTCGGAGGAAGTCCAATCGAGATTTACATCGAATTATTATTATTATGGATTATGGCATTCACATTCATTTTCTTATGTGAAAATATGTAGATTTTTTACGAGAGAAGCATCTTTTCAATTTTTACACTTATCAAAGTTTGAGGAACTTGCTCCGAAAAACTATCTCGATCTAGCTCCAATTTTCGAAAATAAAAAAAAAACAAACAGTACATAATTACGAGCTATTTATGAGCTCAGAAATTTTAAGCTCGTCGCATTAAGCAGCAATTTATTACTTTTTGTGAATACTTTTTATACATTTAGATATCTTAACATAACGAGGCTTCAAAAATATTAACGAGCCGGTTATTCTTACATTCTCAAATTTTCTAGTATACAGATATGTATAGGTTTTTTTTTCCTAATTGAATTGAATGAATTTGAATTTTTGGTGTAACAAGCCTTCAAAAATTTCAAACTATTATCGTAATTGAGAATAGAGATAATTCTATCAGAGTGATTTCTAGAAGATCACGCTGCGCAGGTTTATATATCCGCATTCGTATATAGAATTGCATATGCAAAAAAATTCTCATTAGCGCTTTAAATTCTTCTGTACTCAATTTGTCACCAATGTGACGAATTCATAATTTTTGTTTTATTTATTTTTGAAAGATGGAGGGTAACTCAACAGAGATCTCCAGGAATGTAAATATAGAGATAATTATGTTTCATCGCGTGCTTATAAAATGTTAACTCAGTTTTCTCCCCTCTGTACATATAATGGAAAGCCATTACTCTTAATCCTCTTGATACTCTTAATACGATGTTTTATTAATATTGTTATAAAATTATTGACACATCCAAAGTGGATTAGTAATTTGTCACATAATATAATTTTACGTAATTAATCTCGAGCATACAATGTCAAATGTGGAATTGCGCAATGTATATATTTCTCTGAAAGCCTAAAATTTATTTCGTTAATAAGATAAATACGATGCATATTTATTAATGTTGATGCAAAAATCCATAAATTAGCTGTCAACCAGTAGTTGTAATACATGAAAGAAGGATCGTGATCGATTTTTATGCTATTATTTTTAGATGTAATTAATTTTAAACATATTTTCTCTTTTTTACTTTTTCTTTATATAACGCATATAAGATGTATAATCTATATATTGTCTATATACATATACTTATGTGTGTGGCATGTGTGCAGGATCCGAGCAAATCCCCTTTTTGTTTAAAATAATTGTTCAAACTGATGCATATATAATGCATTCGCATGTAATTAAATTCTTAGTAACAATTTCCGTAATAATATACGTCATACAATAGTAGGTTGCGCATGGAGCATATGTAAATCCTGCTCGTTTCATCTTTCGCCGATTCTGCCTTGGTAGAATCATTACGCGTTTGCGTATTCAACATGAGAAACCTTTAGTTAATTATAGATGCGCTCGCTCTCCTTACAACGTCGCTTATGCATAAGCACATTATATTGCAAACACATGTCGTACAATCCGCTGGTTGCTTTGTATTCACAAGAACGGTTGCAATTTAGCTGGAACGTGCTTCTTTACGAACGAAAGCAATTTACAGAAGTGAAGCGTTAGGAGGAGATTATTTAATACACAAATTTTTTTTACTAATTATATCTTTGGCAATATACATATATAACAAATTTGATTTTTCCACCTCTCTGGTTTCTTTGTACTCCAAATAGCTTTCTTCTGTTCTTTCAGATTAGCAATGCAAAGATTTATAATGACGCGGCAAAGGATTTATCGGATTAGGAATAAAACGAGATGTTTTATTAAAACTGAACGGCACCCGATAATCAAATACATCAAACTGCGAATCAGACCGATAAAATCGGGAAAAGCAAGTTGCTAGAAAGAGAGAGGGAGAGAGAGAGAGAGAGAGAGCGTGTATCAGTACACTGCGGTATTCCGCCGTCGATTTAATTACCGATTAATCTAGACTTCTTTTGTTCCCTTTGAATAATGTCTACGTTCGCCCGACCAGAGATCGCTCGTGTATCACCGCGCTTGTTTTAATAACGACGATAAATCTCGAGTCCCACCGCCATGCCGACGGAATATTCGAGACTCCGTTGTCTCTTTTTTTTGTCAACCAGATTATTGGACTCCTCGTAGTCTCGATGTCACGTCGATGGGACATTCTCGATTGTATCTGACGATACTGCTAGTGATGAATCAAAGAAATTCGCACGATTTAATTTCTCAAATATATATATATATATATATATATATATATATATATAATCTCTAAATATAGAAAGATTATATCTGAAATTTTTATTTAAATAATTCCTTATTGGATTAACTTTTTGTACTAAGATTAAGAGATCGCCAATCGTTATGCTTGAGAAAATACAATCGCCTTTTAATATTTAATATAATTATAAACAACGATTATAAAAATACATTTGCATAATAATACACCGCAATATGCATCTGTACATCATTATAAGCATCTTTCAATCTATAAGCGAATCTTATATATATATATATATATATATATATATATAATCTTTAAATATAGAAAGATTATATCTGAAATTTATATTTAAATAATTCCTTATTGGATTAACTTTTTGTACTAAGATTAAGAGATCGCCAATCGTTATGCTTGAGAAAATACAATCGCCTTTTAATATTTAATATAATTATAAACAACGATTATAAAAATACATTTGCATAATAATCCACCGCAATATGCATCTGTACATCATTATATAAGCATCTTTCAATCTATAAGCGAATCTTAACTTCGGAGTAATAAGATTAAACTGAAAATTGGCGCAACGCTTGGAATTCCCGTCACTACTTATGACATTATTAAAACCCATTCTAAGCCGACGTGGCGACGGATGTCTCACGTTTTTGCGGCCGCGAATCGATAACTTTTTCGATACGCCGTAGTGGCAACAAATCATCAAGGGTATCATGTATTCCCAGGCGTTCCTCGACGAAACTAATACACGATGAAACATCTCATGGCATAGCCAATGGCAAAATGGTAACTGGGTATAAACCGGAAATGACTACCAGCCGATAACCGGATATCTAATATCCGACCGTTTGGCCGACCGAGTGCCGAAAAATATGAGAATCGGATAAGCCACGGCACACTGTCCAGTAACCATATTCATCGGATTGCATCTTTTGCTGGAGACGCTGCACTCGCAAAAATTTCTTCCTTGTTTCATCAAATGTCCGCTGAGACTGAACATTTTATTAGAATGGTTTCACGAACTTATTATTAAAGAAGACCGACAAGCAGGAACGATTCAAAACTAAAATTTAATCAAGAAATGGACAATATACAATCATTTAATTGAAATAAATGCAGAAAATAATTATAAAGTTATAGAAAATAATTAGAGATCAAGATTATATATAAATAATTTTTTAAAAGAATATTTTCCCCCCAAAAATATAAGAATGATTAATTATCTTGTGTGTAGTGCGAAATCCTCTACATCAATTTTCGTAGTATCTTTACACTGATGCTCAAGCTCTCTAATTATTTGAATTATTTGTTAATTGCTATACATTGATATTGCGCAATATATGAATGTTAATTGATGAAGCAGGACGGTTGAAATTTATTAGTTTAGTAATGTTTTCGAAGTAGGTTGCTTGCGAGACTTTAGCGTTAATACAACGCAGGGGAAAATACAAGAAAGAGAATGAGTAATCAGAGAGAATTACATAGCACTCGGCTGACTTAAAACGGATATATTGTTTGAGTCTCCTAACTTGTCGCGTTTTGTTTAAAAATTCTTAAAAAAAGAGGACGAAGAGAATTGTATTATAATATTAATAAATTATAGACTTTAGGAATCTCTGTAAAAACAGTTAGTTAAATTATATGTATTATTTATGTAAACAGATAAAATATTTAGAAGAGTGTAATAATTGAAATTAAGATTAATAATCAATAGACGTTTAATGTCTATGCTTTATTCATTAAAACATTTAATTTAGTATTTAAAGTAGAACAGAATTGGAAGATTTAAAATCTCTTAAGTAATGGCATTTATGATATAATAAAAAATTCAAATAATTAGAAAAAAATTTCCTTCCAAATAACAGCATTTGACTATTTCATAAAAAAATATATGTAGATCTCATTTAACATTAATTTTTACCGTAATCGATAGAGAAATGTTTCTAAAGGGAAAGAGAATACTGATTATAGGTAATACGCTATCACTGACACAGTATCGATGATAATTAATAATAATTGCGTGCCGCTCGAGTAATCGAGCATCCATTAGCGCCATTACGCCCATCGTTGCGTTACCATCCTACGCGCCGCATGTTCTCGCTTCCGCTCCATTAACTTTATTATTATCGCGTCGTAATGTATTATTATGTATTACGACGTGTTACGTGTTCGGTCGGGGTCGTGCGCGCCGAACGAGGGAAATAAGTCGTACTGCAAGGAAGAGAGAGGGATGTTGATTTACGCGAGGCGAGTGCACGTTCCGCGCGAGCCTTCTCGGATTTTAAGGAGAACGGTCGTCGCACCGATACGACGGGCGTTTGCGGTCTCACGTATCGGCTAAATGACGCCACTCTGACAAATGCGCGTCATCAACGGTGTCTGGCAACTTTACGTTTCCCGAGTGCCGCTATTATCGAGTACGCGTCCAACCACTACCCCTAGTTCGTGCCGTTACAACGAAAGATCCTGCAGGAAGTACAGTTGCGAACCGCCATATTCGTCTCTTATTTACTCGAGATATTTTCGCACTTAAGTAAAGAGTATCATGTGGTAATGTCGGAAATGCTAGGATTTTTATTTAATTTTTTTAAGCATTCGAAAAGATTGTCTTCGTATTTTTTTTTTTTTTTTTACTTAGATTAATTTGTATAGATTGTTCAGATTATTCACATTTAACAAGTCATAATATTAAGCGACAGGATATGACTTGGTATAGAAAAAGTTGCATTCAATTAAATGCACAATTATTTTGTAATTTACTCTCAAGATTTATATGACATTTTAATTATTTTAATTTTAAATTGTCATTATTATATAATTCTAATCTTGCTTTAAAAAATTTACTTCTATATATATATATATATATTTTCTGTATATAATTATCTATAATAAATAAGATAAAAGGTTCGCAAAAGATTAAAGATACATTTCTTAATTGATACATTTCTAAAATTGTCAAGATTGTTGAATGTTTCCTTATTTCAGTAAATTGCATTTCTGATTTCAGGTTTCCTGGATGAGAAGCAAGGACCTCCATATTCTCACTTCGGGATATTACTCGTTCAGCTCGGATCCACGATTTGGAGTCCAGCATGTGCCAGGCAGCGATGTCTGGACTCTCAGGCTGGATAACGCCAGAGAGACGGATTCTGGCAAGTACGAGTGCCAGGTCAATACGGAACCTAAGATCATGTATGCAGTGCAGCTCTCAGTACGAGGTGATTGTCGTCCCACTTCACATTTCGTGCTTTACGTTTGCTCCTCATACGACAATTTACGATAGCAACTCCACATTTTTATACGAAATCACAATTTTTTATTAAAATTTTCACGAAAATCAAATACAATTGAATATCTTTATAATATGATGTGCAAGCACATAAAATTGGAACGTATTAAAAATATATTTATTGACATATATTCCTTAAATTAATCTCTTGAATTGATAAAATATAAGTTATTTAACACACACAATAGGTTGTATATAATTCAAAAAATTAAAGTAAAAAATATGCTAAAAATTTAACTTGATAAAGATTTAAGATTAAGATTTGTGAATTATTACATTTTGTTTTTTTTTTGCATTTTATAACGATATAATTTTGTCATTAAAAATGTTTGTATTTCTAGATCCGGACCAACCGGAGGGATACGATGAACCATATTCTCAGCAGACGCGTATAAGTAAGTATATATATCGTGAACGTAATGCATATTTCTAGCCTCTGCGTTTCTGACACGCATGAAGCGTGAAATTTCTTTAGTTCCAGTCTCTATCGAATCGCTTGTATATTTAAAGACATGACTGAAAAGCGTGTTCCCATTAACGCTAAACAGACTGTCGGCAATAACGGTAAAAGTGTCAAACGGATAAATTAAATCCTGTTAATTATAAAAACTTTGTATATTGAGATTTCTTATAATAGTTTTATACATTTTTATATTTAAACAAATGTTTCATATTTAAAAAAATTCCTGATTACCAATGCGCGCATCGATAAAAATACAATCTGCTTAATTCAAAGAAAAATTTAAATTTATTTACAGACTTTTATGGATACTACTTGCTTATAATATAATAAATGTAAACTAAATAAAAATGTTACGTATTTATAGCCATATTAATTTTTTATTTTTTAACTAAATTTTTGACTTTATTTGCTACATTTTTAGTACTGCATAAATATTGTATTATTTTTTTTAAATTTGTAAAATCTCATATTATATATGTAAATATAGCTATAACGATTGAAATTAATTATTGAAATTTATATGATCATATATGCATATTTGCATTTTGTTGTGGCTCTTTTACTGACGCTGGACTTATTTTACTGTCTGTGATATCAGTGATAATATTTTGCGCAGACTTGCATAATTAATTTCCTGCGTAATCAGCATTAGCCGAATCGAGTGTGCGCGCTATATATAAAATGGACCGCCTGTATCGTACAGTCTGAAATTATATCATGCAAATTATTTTATGAATTTCTTGATCGGCACAGAAAGTCGGACGAGCGTACAATTATGCAATCAAAACTTTGTTGGAAGTTACGCGCGGATCACGATAATGCGGTCGGTTAAGAAGCTTTATTTTTTCTTTTTTTCAAATCCATCTGTTTCTGCATTTTATCGATATATGTGCCATGGATGATGAGCGTAATTAAATGTGCGTGATGAACATTATCTCGCAATAAAAATTTTCGCTGATATAAATCTGTAAAATGCTCTCTGGTGCAAAGATTGACCTAGTTACCAAGAGGTTTGAAAATATAACTTTCATCGCGCAAGCGACTGGCAATTTCCGCTTTGTTTTACCACTTGGAAAGTAGCGGAACCGAAAGCACTGGTTGAATCGTCGTTAAGATTGCATCAGTTGGAAAAAGCGCGATTAATCAGCCGCGAGGTACAGCGCTAAGCTTACTGATAATTATCGAGCGAAGAAAACGCGCTTTCTTGTAATACAATCGTTACAAATGTAAGGTATCACTGTCGCCATTAATTCTGTTTTTAGTATTTCACCGACACGACATAGGTAACATGATTAATACGGCTATACACTGGAAATTTCTAAAGAAATTATATTTATCGGTTATCAAATTATTCGTCTTTATATTTTATATCTATAAATATAATATAAATAAATTTTGAGTATATATTTTTTGTATTATTTATTTTGATATATGTAATAATTTATTTAGCAAATGTTTGTTCAATCCTTATTTTCACATTAATTTTAATAAATTACAATATATATATATATGTGTGATTTTTATTTTTATTGTGTATTATTACTATACTTGTAATGGCTGAATCTGTTATATCTATTATTCAGTTGTTTTACATTTTTTAAAACTACACTATTTAGGTTTATGGAGATTTAAAAGCATGTCTGTGAAATTGATCGTATTGGAAATTGCTTAAAGCTATGTTGGTCACAACACTCACAACTATATCGGAAATATATAATAAAATCCATAACCTGTATAGGATAGTCAATACTATAAACGCGAGATTAACTTGAACTTTCACGAGTGGTGTTACAACGTATGTTCAAAACTTGCGCGATACCTGTTTACCGCTTTAGATGGCGAACTTTTGAACGAGGAACCAACGTTATTTCTGTTGTTCGCTGTAATACTCTATGAAACTTTAGTGGGAGTATTATATGAAAGTTTATTATCATATTTGCGCATATCACATGTGCGTAAGCAACTAACAATAAGTACTTGGACCGTTTTGAGTCTAATTCTCAATGTTCAGTGATTTGAAAGCAATAGTTTAACGTCCATCTAAATGCAGGGAAAATTATTTCGCTTATTCGTAATTGTGTATTTTCATAAAACAAAAATCATATAAATTATCATCAAAGTTTCGTTTGCAAGAAATATAATAATTGGAAAGTCGATATTAATGACGTATCACATCTTTTATAAATATATCAATAAACTCAGAGGCGCGGCTCTCATCTTAGTACACCGAATACCCTTTAAAAAATCATTAAAAGCCGCTTTTTATTTTTCCTGCAGAACCGAACGACATCAATCACTTAGGATAAGTGCGACACCGTTCTGGCTTTGACGCTCGTGATCCGTCGTCGTCGATTCTTCTTCTTGCGAACTTTCTTCAGTCGCTTCATAATTCTTTTTAAGTAATGTCGTCTTATTTCAGACATATCGTCCTCTCTTTCCTGACGCCTTCGACGTTCTTGAATTTTTGCTTTTTCGTTGATGTTCAAACGACAGATTACGGGATATCACGTTCTCTCATTGGAACATATTCTCTTGGTATCATCTTTCAAAAAATTTGGTTCGGCAAAAATTTGCGAAATTGCCGAAAAATAATACACATATTATTGGACAATACGTTTTTCGACTTCTTTTCAACTCTCTTACATTATTTTTAATTTTCATGCACAGAAATCTAAACACACAATAAAATTATTATATTTCTTCGCATATTGTACTCTGAAATATAGTTGCATCGACTTAATAGCAAAGTTGCAACCAAGAATATTTCTTTTCGTATTACGACGTGTTTCCGCTCAGAACACTCCACGTAGTTTCACTCGACTAATAAATATACTCGCGCCAAGTTTCTTCTCGCTTTTGTTCGCGATATATGCAAGACTTAAAGATGGTCTCAGATCGCTGCCAGCTATATTGTCGAAGTTTCGCGACAGATAAATACAAGGGAAACAAAGCAAAGGAAAATACAACGCGCTCCGCGCGTACACGAATAATAATATGACATAATGGCACAGTAAATTTTTCCTCCATGCAATTTTGCTCGAGATACATATATATGTATATTATTGCACCAATAAAACTATACATTATTACGATAATAAAATATAATTTGTTAGCTTACAATTAACAATGATTTTATTACAATTATAATATTATTAAATTTCTTCTGATATTTAATTTTAAGTAAATATAAATTTTGTTATTTATATATATGTATATTCGGATAATCTTTTTTTTGAAATTATGCACGTACATATATTCGACATATCGACATTTAAGAATTGTTACTCAGAGAGGGAATGTTTGCGGATCACGAGAGAATTTATCCATAAAGTTTTCGGCAAGAAAAAGACAAGCGGGACCGTACTCAGGAAAGAACCGTTGGTGAGCGAGTTTACAGTAATAACAGCATAACATAATATTTCGCTAGAGGGAACGCAGTCGTCACCGGATTCATTTAAGTCTAATAGGATTATCCTTAATCCCGCGGTCCCACCGTGGCTTCTCCGTATCCTTTTCTTCGTCGTCCACCGAGAGTTCAGAGTTCTAAGGGATAGGAACGGTCCGCTAAATGAGTCTCGACCGCAGTTCTCGTGTTGAATAATGTATACGTGCCTCGATATTTTTATACAGGGCACACCGAGAACTCTACTTTCGACCATTTTTTTTTCTTTTCTCTAAAGGTAATGATGAATTATTAATCTATTCGGAGAAAAGTTACAATACATTAGTAGTCAAGATTACTCACGAAAAATATGTACAAACAGTATTGCATTGTACGAAATTATTTCATTATAATTAGATCCACATCATGTAACTATAGACATATCTGTTCCTCATTTACATTATTATTTTACGACGATATAAACATTCTATTTGTATGTAAATTCTTTTTTATAAAAAGGGAGTCACACATATTTTTAGATAAAAATGAGCGGTCTACCGTATATAAACACTCGATGCACTATGAAAGGAAAATGAGACTTTGTTTCGTCAAGCGACCAAAGTTTATAACTGGAAGCTCTCTCGTAATTTATCATATATGTAATGGGGAACCGAAGAGTGGTTTTCAAGGCGAGGTACACTTTATAAAAGCTGATGCACATAGTGATGCGTGGTAGCTCGCGCGTATTAAACGAGTACTTGTCCCTGCTTTCTAAATTAAAATGTACAAGCCTGACAGTACATCTCTACGTATGTGAGAGTGTGTTACTACACATATTTCTTGCTACTTCAGCGTACTCTACTTTGTGCCGCGTCGGCGGAGCACCGGCGTAACGAAAGTGGATATAACCCTGGCATTAATTAAAATCATTGCATAACATTCGTCAAGTGTTCTTGATGGAACGCGCTAAAGCGCCCATCCTCGTATCGCCGGGTTTCTTTTTACCGGAAGAGGAGGAAGAATGTAGACTTAGAATGCGTTAATCCCGCTTGTCGAGATATTAAAATCGAGGACGGATTGCGTCAATTAGAGAGTATTCGCGATACATCACGCTCGCTATGACGCTGTCAATTAAAAAATTGCAAATCCTTTTGCATATGCTGCCGTTTGTTCACCGTTTCGACATCGAACGAATCTCGCTGAGATTTTTTAATAAAAGTCTCTTTACAAATTAGAGAAATATTACATACATATAGGTGTGCAAATATCTTAAAAATAATCTCTTTTGTTTACAAACTTATATTGGTTTTGTGGTGTACAGCAAATATAAATAATAGAACACCGATTAAATTCATGTTGAATATATAATGGATTCTACTACTTGTCATATTTATCGTATTTTTTTAAAATTGCAAAGTATATACAAATTTTTTTCACTTAGTTTAATTTAATCGAAATTATATTATTCTTTGATAACATAATGCATGCATAAAAATATATTAATTAATTATGCAATGCATAAAAATTCAATTAAATCTTTAACAGAAAATTAAAATCAAAAAATTGAATTTTCTACAAGAATACTTGCATCTCCATTAGACTCACGCGTCCGCTACGCTGCGCGTCTCGCGCGCGACTGACCCTCACCACTGTCACCGTTCTGCGCAGTGGTGTCGTCAACCGATGACGAAACAACTTTACAGTCGCAATGACGGGATCAGTCAGCAGTCTCGCGCGAGACGCGCAGCGTGATGGACGTGGGGGGATTTGCAAGTTTAATGGAAATATAAGTAGGTATTTTGATCAAAAGATTCTTGTAGAAAATTCTATTTTTTTATTTACATTTCCTTGTTAAAAATTTAAATATTGAAGTTTATACATTGCATAATTAATTAATATATTTTTATGCATGCATTGCAATAAAAATTTTTTATTTATGCGTTGCTTGTTTTAATGTTTTATTATCAAAGGATAATGTAACTTCGCTTCGCGCGCGTAATTATATTCGATTAGATTAAACAAAATAACGAAAAGAGAAAGATATATTCTATGTATAGTGCACATCTGATGCTGAGTAATCAAATATAAGTTTTTATGCGGAAATATTATGATTTAATGTATTTATAAAATAAATAGTCAATATTATATGTATATATAGACACATCAAAATAATATTTTTGCAAAACTATATTGAGCTTCGTAGAGCTAAAATTCCAAAGAATTTTTACATGAAAATTTATGTGATTGGTTCTTATAAGATCTTGCAGTTTTTAAAGCAGAGTGTCAGTTAAGGAACTCTAATTACATTTCTCCTCGAAGCCAAGATTCCGGGAAACTTCGGATTCGGTTAGGAAATTCGCTGGCGCTCTGCAGCGCATTATGGTTACCCTCAACCATCGGATATGCGCGTAATCTCGTCACGACGCGGTCATTCAATTGCTTCTCACAGCCACCGCATGATATTTGTCCGAACATGACTTCCAGGTTACGAGAGTACAGCTCCGGTGGCGAACATAATAGGACCCCAGGAGCAAAGGGTGCCGTCGGGCTCGACGATCACCCTGAGGTGCGTCATATTGTCGCCGTATCAGACCCGTCCCATCAGGGGTGTACAATGGCTTCGGGATAACAAACTCCTAACATTCCAGGTAATGCAGCCTCAGCTGGATACGCGGGGCCGCACTAATGAAATTTCTGTTTGACGACCGAGAGAATCGGAAGGGGAGAGAGGAAAAAAAGGAGCGATCATATATCATGAACGCCTGACGCGAAGGGATATAGGTCACATGGTCCCCATCGTCGTGTCTTTCACATTTTGTTTGCGTAGTAGCCTGCGTCGGCTGTTTCTTTCAACGCGATACGCGGTGGTTGGAAAGGTTGATCGATTTGACAGTCGATGTGGTTTTGTCGCGATTATCTGGTATATACGTGCTTGTGTGACGCGACGTCTTTAGAAACAGCTGGAATCGATTTTCTTTAGCTGATATTTTTTCTCTCATTATTTACTGCTTGTTATTATTAAAACACATTTCATAAACTTTATTTTTATACGGAAAATTATAATATATATTGGCATATATTTATGAATTTTTTAATAAATTAACTTCTGACGCTTCAAAGTTGCTAATTTGTGTAAAGTACCGTAATGTAAAAATTTTTAAACGACGTCGATAAATCTGATATTACAACTTTATCTTGGATGCACGTACTAAATTTTATTATTCCCTCGAATGCGTGACTCGTAACTTGATGTATTCTCAGAGAGAGAGAGAGAGCTAGTTTATCATATTAAATAATTTTATTTTTATATATTGATTTATAGATGTGTAGTCTGAATAAGTTTATATTTATTCTATTGATTTGAATGATAATATAAGTGCATTTACATTTATTGGCATATATAAAAATATGGATTGGAATTAAAATAACGGAACGTCAATGTATAAATGAAATATGATGAACAATATATAGAAGTATATAGATATAAAACACATATAAAAGCAAACTACTCATATATTTTCCTCTGATTTTTTTAAATACATGGAATTATATATGACAAAACTCTAATCTACAGAAAAATAATTCTATGTATGCAATTTTTAAATAATAGTTCCGGCGAGTAAACATTTTTTAATAATTTTTAAAATTTTTTAATGTCCGATTTCAGCACGACACTCGAGCAAAGGGTGTCGTGCTGAGTATATATCGCAGTTCTAGGAAGAGTTTTGGCTAGTTCTCGTAGAGTTCTATGCTCTGCAATTATTATTAATAATAGTTCCGGCGATTAAACATTTTTTAATAATTTTTAAAATTTTTTAATGTCCGATTTCAGCACGACACTCGAGCAAAGGGTGTCGTGCTGAGTATATATCGCAGTTCTAGGGGGAGTTTTGGCTAGTTCTCGTAGGGTTCTATGCTCTGCAATTATTTTTAAAAATAGTTCCGGCGAGTAAACATTTTTTAATAATTTTTAAAATTTTTTAATGTCCGATTTCAGCACGACACTCGAGCAATAGTATAGTTATCGAGTGTCGTGCTGAAATCGGACATTAAAAAATTTTAAAAATTATTAAAAAATGTTTACTCCCCGGAACTATTATTGAAAATAATTGCAGAGCATAGAATACTACGAGAACTAGCCAAAACTTTCCCTAGAACTGCGATATATACTCAGCACGACACCCTTTGCTCGAGTGTCGTGCTGAAATCGGACATTAAAAAATTTTAAAAATTATTAAAAAATGTTTACTCGCCGAAACTATTTTTAAAAATAATTGCAGAGCATAGAACTCTACGAGAACTAGCCAAAACTCTTCCTAGAACTGCGATATATACTCAGCACGACACCATTTGCTCGAGTGTCGTGCTGAAATCGGACATTAAAAAATTTTAAAAATTATTAAATAATGTTTAATCGCCGGAACTATTATTAATAATAATTGCAGAGCATAAAACTCTACGAGAACTAGCCAAAACTCTTCCTAGAACTGCGATATATACTCAGCACGACACCCTTTGCTCGAGTGACGTGCTGAAATCGGACATTAAAAAATTTTAAAAATTATTAAAAAATGTTTACTCGCCGGAACTATTATTGAAAATAATTGCAGAGCATAGAACTCTACGAGAACTAGCCAAAACTCTCCCTAGAACTGCGATATATACTCAGCACGACACCCTTTGCTCGAGTGTCGTGCTGAAATCGGACATTAAAAAATTTTAAAAATTATTAAAAAATGTTTAATCGCCGGAACTATTATTGAAAATAATTGCAGAGCATAGAACTCTACGAAAACTAGCCAAAACTTTCCCTAGAACTGCGATATATACTCAGCACGACACCCTTTGCTCGAGTGTCGTGCTAAAATCGGACATTAAAAAATTTTAAAAATTAATAAAAAATGTTTAATTGCCGGAACTATTTTTAAAAATAATTGCAGAGCATAGAACTCTACGAGAATTAGCCAAAACTCCCCCTAGAACTGCGATATATATTCAGCACGACACCCTTTGCTCGAGTGTCGTGCTGAAATCGGACATTAAAAAATTTTAAAAATTATTAAAAAATGTTTACTCGCCGGAACTATTATTGAAAATAATTGCAGAGCATAGAACTCTACGAGAACTAGCCAAAACTTTCCCTAGAACTGCGATATATACTCAGCACGACACCCTTTGCTCGAGTGTCGTGCTGAAATCGGACATTATAAAATTTTAAAAATTATTAAAAAATGTTTAATCGCCGGAACTATTTTTAAAAATAATTGCAGAGCATAGAACTCTACGAGAACTAGCCAAAACTCTTCCTAGAACTGCGATATATATTCAGCACGACACCCTTTGCTCGAGTGTCGTGCTGAAATCGGACATTAAAAAATTTTAAAAATTATTAAAAAATGTTTAATCGCCGGAACTATTTTTAAAAATAATTGCAGAGCATAGAACTCTACGAGAACTAGCCAAAACTCCCCCTAGAACTGCGATATATACTCAGCACGACACTCTTTGCTCGAGTGTCGTGCTATAATTATCTTATTAATTATTTAAGTTATTTACTGTTAATCGACAGAACTATTATCGAAAATTATTTTGGAGGTCAGAACTATCCTAGAACTCGTAAAATGCGCCCAGAGAAATAGATATTTCTACCAGCACGACACTCTTCCGCGATGTCGTGCTATAATAGCTTATTAATTAATTAAGTTAATTATGGTTAATCGACAGAACTATTGTCGAACATTATTTTGGAGGTCAGAACTATCCTAGAGCTCGCAAATTGCGCCGTGAGAAATGAATATTTCTATTAGCACAACAAGATAAAATTTTTACAAATATCGTTTAAATTTTGTTTTTTAACTCGTAGAATGCATAGTTCGCCGGAACTATTGTTAAAATCTATCAGGAACTCTAGATCTCGTCGAAAACTATCGAAATACATGAATAAAAAATTTTTTTTGCATAAGTGTCGTGCTACGGGAAGTTAGCACGACATTTTTAAAAAATTCGTTTTTTGACCTTAAATTGACAGAACTATTTGCGAAACCTATCAGGAACTCTAGAACTCTTAAAAGTGCTACTAGAACTCATATGTTTTTTTTGAAAATCGAAAAAAGCCGTGCCAACTTCACAGAGTCCCCTCACCACTGTCACCGTTCTGCGCAGTGGTGTCGTCAACCGATGAGGAAACAACTTTACAGTCGCAATGACGGGATCAGTCAGCAGTCTCGCGCGAGACGCGCAGAGTGATGGACGTGGGGAGATTTGCAAGTTTAATGGAAATATAAGTAGGTATTTTGATCAAAAGATTCTTGTAGAAAATTCTATTTTTTTATTTACATTTCTTGTTAAAAATTTAAATATTGAAGTTTATACATTTCATAATTAATTAATATATTTTTATGCATGCATTGCAATAAAAATTTTTTATTTATGCGTTGCTTGTTTTAATGTTTTATTATCAAAGGATAATGTAACTTCGCTTCGCGCGCGTAATTATATTCGATTAGATTAAACAAAATAACGAAAAGAGAAAGATATATTCTATGTATAGTGCACATCTGATGCTGAGTAATCAAATATAAGTTTTTATGCGGAAATATTATGATTTAATGTATTTATAAAATAAATAGTCAATATTATACAATATGTATATATAGACACATCAAAATAATATTTTTGCAAAACTATATTGAGCTTCGTAGAGCTAAAATTCCAAAGAATTTTTACATGAAAATTTATGTGATTGGTTCTTATAAGATCTTGCAGTTTTTAAAGCAGAGTGTCAGTTAAGGAACTCTAATTACATTTCTCCTCGAAGCCAAGATTCCGGGAAACTTCGGATTCGGTTAGGAAATTCGCTGGCGCTCTGCAGCGCATTATGGTTACCCTCAACCATCGGATATGCGCGTAATCTCGTCACGACGCGGTCATTCAATTGCTTCTCACAGCCACCGCATGATATTTGTCCGAACATGACTTCCAGGTTACGAGAGTACAGCTCCGGTGGCGAACATAATAGGACCCCAGGAGCAAAGGGTGCCGTCGGGCTCGACGATCACCCTGAGGTGCGTCATATTGTCGCCGTATCAGACCCGTCCCATCAGGGGTGTACAATGGCTTCGGGATAACAAACTCCTAACATTCCAGGTAATGCAGCCTCAGCTGGATACGCGGGGCCGCACTAATGAAATTTCTGTTTGACGACCGAGAGAATCGGAAGGGGAGAGAGGAAAAAAAGGAGCGATCATATATCATGAACGCCTGACGCGAAGGGATATAGGTCACATGGTCCCCATCGTCGTGTCTTTCACATTTTTGTTTGCGTAGTAGCCTGCGTCGGCTGTTTCTTTCAACGCGATACGCGGTGGTTGGAAAGGTTGATCGATTTGACAGTCGATGTGGTTTTGTCGCGATTATCTGGTATATACGTGCTTGTGTGACGCGACGTCTTTAGAAACAGCTGGAATCGATTTTCTTTAGCTGATATTTTTTCTCTCATTATTTACTGCTTGTTATTATTAAAACAAATTTCATAAACTTTATTTTTATACGGAAAATTATAATATATATTGGCATATATTTATGAATTTTTTAATAAATTAACTTCTGACGCTTCAAAGTTGCTAATTTGTGTAAAGTACCGTAATGTAAAAATTTTTAAACGACGTCGATAAATCTGATATTACAACTTTATCTTGGATGCACGTACTAAATTTTATTATTCCCTCGAATGCGTGACTCGTAACTTGATGTATTCTCAGAGAGAGAGAGAGAGAGAGCTAGTTTATCATATTAAATAATTTTATTTTTATATATTGATTTATAGATGTGTAGTCTGAATAAGTTTATATTTGTTCTATTGATTTGAATGATAATATAAGTGCATTTACATTTATTGGCATATATAAAAATATGGATTGGAATTAAAATAACGGAACGTCAATGTATAAATGAAATATGATGAACAATATATAGAAATATATAGATATAAAACACATATAAAAGCAAACTACTCATATATTTTCCTCTGAGTTTTTTAAATACATGGAATTATATATGAGAAAACTCTAATCTACAGAAAAATAATTCTATGTATGCAATTTTTAAATAAAACAGTTTTGGCAATTTATCAAAATCTAAATACTTTGAATCTTGTCGTAAGTTTTGGAAAATATGAGTTTTGCTTCTATCTTTCAAGTATTCCAAAAATTTCCCGTTACTTACTTCATTTGTACATTCTTCCTCCCTAGGCAGCGCGCGGAGGAATAAGTGTGGAGACCGAAAAGGGTGCGGCACGTACAGTATCTGTGTTGATTTTGGCGGCGGTGACACAAGATGACATTGGAAACTATTCATGCAGGCCGACGGAGGGTCGATCAGCTACTGTCACTTTGGTCGTTGAGGAAGGTTAGTCACAATCTTTTTCCACTCGCATATCTTAAACCAAGTAGTATCCAAATAATTTATATTTATTAATTAGAAGTATCATTTTTTCCTCTATCTTTTTATATACGGTATTTTTATTTATAACCGCAATTTTCTCTAAAAAAAAAATATTAATTTAAAACAATATTAGACAATGAGAAAGAAATATTTTTTTTTTCCAAATGTAAGTTTCGAGATTAATTTATATATGGAACTTAGCGATCTCAAACCAAGAGATACAGTTCCGAATAATTAATTTTTCGTGCTTTGGCTCTGTTGGCCGATTTCAAAAACATCATATTTATATTAATAACAGACAAGTTAATAAAAATTGAAGATTACACACGAGACACAAAAAATGAAAAAAATATAAAATTATATATAAATATATATTTTGCGGGGCATAATGATGTAATAACAGTACACTTACGCGCGCCTCGCAATCTTCCGGGAAATCTCGCTGTCGCCGGATGTGCCCACGAACGTAGCCGGAAGCCCACCGCGGGCGCACCGATATTCCATTTCCTCCTACGCTTGCGTGTATCCTCGACGGGGTACAACCATGATGTAAAGTCGTGCCTTAGGATTACTCGAAACACTTTAAAGTTTTAAAGAGGCGGCGGTATTTCACGCCGGAGCTATTTGTCTAGCTCAGCCCCTCAGTCGCCGCGACGGGGGATGAAAAGGAACGGAAGAGGGATGGAAAAGACGGAAGACCGCTCGCTCGAGAGTGTGTATACTCCTGCGCGCGAGAGACGAGAAACGGGAATGTCCGAGGAACGAGGAATGAGGAATCGCGGAAGGAGAGAAATTGCGGTTCACAGGTAGAAGGACGGTGACGAAGAGAGAGTGGAGTTTGAGAGAAAGGAAGAAACTCGCGGAAGAGGAAGCGGTATAAGCGGAGATTCTTCCCTTTCTTCTTTCCCCGCGCAAGTTTCTCGTTACACGTTTTACTATTTTGTTTTCTTCTTTTTATCTCTCTCTCGCTCTTTCTCTCTCTATGAAATTGAAAGAGTAAATGTGAAACTAGAAGAAGGGAAGAAAATGAAAGTAAATAGTTTTAAGCACAATCGATAAAGCCGAGAGAAGAAAAAGAAAGAGATTGTTTGTTCTTCCTCTCGTTTTTACGTCGCACATTCTTAACACATTTTCTTAAAGCTAAAATACAGATTTAGATAAACTGATTGTTTCGTCGTTTATTTCCGTCTCGGAAGATTTTTCAATCTTTCTTCGCGCTCACCAAATGCTCTTCTCGTCTAAAGCAATAGACTGAAGAGAAAAATATTGTAATAAAGAAAAGGGTCTGAAAAATTATGAAGACATCAGCAAAAACCGAAAAGTACATAAGAATGTGCCAGGGTGGAAATGGAACGAATGGCACGGAAAGGGATGAAAACCGACGAAGAGAGGAAGCAGACACCGGAGGATCGTAGGGACACTTGCATGCGAAATTCACATGGGTAGTCTCTATTATCGTGAATTTCCCTTCGGAGGTTATTGCGAGGAAGCGCCCGTGGCTCGTCGTGTCGCATTTTTCCTTGAACGAAAAGCGCGTACGTACGCCCATGCCGCTATCTATCCCTTCCGCGTGTCTATTCGCGCGCTAAACGCGCCCCACGTGACTATAAATCAGAACTTAGGCAAACTCGCGGCCTCGTAGATTGCGGATTTACGCGGTTTATATGTCGCGCGGGCGAAGAAAACTATCGCCCGCGCGTAGCTAAGCGAACTGCATCGTCCGATTTTTACGAGCGTATATTGACATAAAAATATCGCGAGATACGTGAAAATGAATATCGCGCGAATCGGGGTGAAGTTTGAGAAAGAAATATGAAACATGGTAGTAATTTAATCAACCAACTCTGGCTATTTAATAATCTTTATTTAATATTCACGACGTTTCGGCCCTTATCAAGTGCTAAAACACAACTTTCTGTATAGAAACTTAATTTCTGATCTTAAAATGTGACATGATATAATGTGAAACAATTAATTATCAATATGAAACGTGAACATGAAATATGAAACGTTTATATTTTCCATTTTTTTGCTCTTGCACAATCATTTTTTTTGAAAATTAATATTTATTAAATTTGCCACGCGTATGTTAGGGGAAAATTTTATATAAAACAACAAAAGTATTCAAAAAAAGGCCAACTTATTGAGCAATATTTAAGATGTTGTATCCAATTGAAATTTATTTCATAAACAAAATATTAAATTTACAAAAAAAACCTTCCATACATATTCTCCTTATGTCATCTTAAATATTGCTCGATAAGTTGGCCTTTTTTTGAATACTTTTGTTGTTTTATACAATACACGAGCGAATAGAAATTTTAATTGATATTTTATATAAAAATTATACAAGAAATAATTTATAAATAATGACATTGTAGATATATTTTTTTAAATGACTGAAGAGAGGGAGAGAAGATTACTTTATAATAAAGAACCTTGACACTTTGACACTTTTTAATAAAGGTAAGTTTAATATATTTTAATACTGCGAATAAATAAAATTATAAATCCAAACAGCGAAAACATAATAATATTATACTTGACATAGACTTACGAAATTTCTTATTATTATTTATACGATTGTAAACACTGTTTAAATACTGTATAATACGACTCCACGTAGAATTCTCATGTTATGTCGGTGTAAATCTCCGAGAGAATATAAAATTAATACCTACGTTGCGCAGAATCGCATGAGCAACACACGTAATAAATTATCCATTTACTCGTTAAGCCAGCCCTTAATTAGTGTAACCAAGAGAAAAAAAGAAACAAGCAATTAAAAATTTATTAGCTTACGACTTGACTTAAATATCCACTATATAAATGCTGCATACAATATATAAGGTTCATTATTATTATTACGTAACTTATAATACGTGAATTTATCGAATCGCGAATGCACTGAATGCATCCCGAAGCGAGAGGACGGAAAAAATAGCGCGCGACGCATAGGAACCGCTTTTAATTCACTCGCACGTATCGCAAAACTGAATTTTCGTCTGATTGTGAGTCACTTTGCAGCAGTCACTTCACTCATGTGTGTATACGTATGCGTACGATACATCAACCGCAGGCACGATACGCGACCGCGCGAGAGCCCGGACGATAAATCAGAAGTCCGGCCACTCGTTTTCCAGTTTTGCAGATTGCGAATTCGCGCAGTTTTTATCGGTACGAACGAGCTGAGTCCGAAGAAAGTGCCATTGCAATGGGATTAAACGGGACAGCGGACATTTTTATGAGAGCGCGCGCCTGCATAAAAATATTTCTGTCGGATGACACGCAAATATCATGTACCTCGGAAAACGATATTAAAATTACAAAAGTTTCTTATTAAAAAAGATTAATAACTGAATTGTGGCAAAATAAAAAAAAATATGGTCGAAACTTTATTCTGATTTTTTTAGTCGCAGATTTATTTCGCCGTATTCAAAATTAAAAGAATTATGAAAGAATTGCGATTATTCAGCATTATTGGAAATACTTGCAATAATTTCCTCGAATCTCATTTTTGGAGCCAATTTAAAAAATGTTTCAAAAGCAGCGCACGCTTTTTCCGTATATATAACAGTGTCTGGTGAGATATCCAAACTTTTATTCTTCTTAATATTCTTATCGAAAAGCCGATGGCGGAGGAAAAGAAACTTTTCTTTTCTATCGTCTAGCGCGAGATTACCGAAGGGATAACCATTAATTGATCATCTTACGATTAATTATTGGCATTTATATCGATAGCCGGAATTAAACTGATAACTATTGTTATCAAGATTAGAAAGTTGAATTAAGATCATTAAAAACCATCGATCGTTAAAGTTCGTACGATGAAACCACGACGGCCGAGGTATTTTATTGAATTTTATTGGGACGGGCGCCGCTGACTCAATTAACAATTTGATGAACGCGCTCCGAAATATGAAAATACCTCGTGGGATTTGTAGGAGGTGAGTTAAAATAAAACACATTGGAATGTTTTCGCACGAGCTCTCGCTCGAGTTTTCGGATCGATCTGAATTTATATCGGTTACTCGAAATAAATGATCTGTGTCTTAATTAAAATACCAGCATCGCTCATGGATAGTTAATTAGTGCGAGATACTGCATTAGAATAAAATTACTTTTCTCCAAATTTAACTTTCTCATTTTCAATTTCGTTTTCTCATAACAAATAAGTAGATCATCATAGAGAAAAAGAGGAAGAGATTAACTCAGATAAAATCAAGATCCGCATGCATCTTTGTACGATCATCTTTCATTAATAATTCATAGATAATTTATATGTTAATGTTTTAATTTATACAGAAAGTATGGCCATTTATTACTCATGATGCTGAATTCGTATATAAGAAGAAAAATGATCCGAGTCAAGCGAATACATTTCTCTTATCAAATATTGTTTTCCTTTCGCTGTAATTGCCTAGTACATCAGATTCCGATCTCTTATTAAATCAGAAGAGGCATTTATGCGACGCAGTCCTTCGTTCTCGCATGCATCATCTCCTCAAGTATCCACGAACGTTTCTACCCACGAACATTCGCACGCGGCAAGAAGTGCCATTTGCGCGCGATTTGTCGAAAGCGGCGCGGGATTTAACGACTTTTGAGGAAGCCAATGCGCCGCGCGCAAAAACCTCTCGAGTGCAGTGCCAGTCCGCGGCTGATGCCGGCTTTTTGCGACGGCTCTTGCCGAGGGATGGGCTTTGGCGGCCGTCTGAGCTAATTCTTATGCGATCGTAAATAATGTCGCGCATATATCAAAACTTACAGCGACTCCCCCTATTCCGGCATCGCGTCGCAGTCGACGTTGCCATCTCCTGCGGCACTCCTACGTGTATCCTACCATCCCCTTATACCTGTATTCTCTTTCTTCGAGTTCCGAACCGCGTTTCCTTAACCAGCTCTCCAGCTTTTTTTTCTCCTTTTTTTTTCTTCGCTCTCCCGTCACTTTCCGCTCGTGCGATAGCGCGGCGTCTATCAACGGCACTTATGGTTGTGGATTTAAGATACAATTTTGCGATTCTATTGTATTAATTAAGAAAGTTAATTACGTCGGAATTCAATTTTCCTAATTGCCACATCGCCGAGTTTTCGCGCTGCTTGCGCGCCCAGAGAAGAGATCTCGCCGGGATCTGCTCATTTGCTATCCGGCTTCGTCCAGAATGACAGGTGGAGAACGCCTGAGGAGAGGGTCGAGAGAGTTTCGTTCAAAGTTCCTCTCTCTCTTTTGACCTCTTTTAATTTCACTATCTCGATTCAAACGCGGCTCTTCCTTCTTCTTGTTTCTCTTTTTTCGCTTGTCTTCGAGCTCTCACCATCTTGCCGCTCGTTCTGCGGACTTTCGATGATGGCATGAAAAAGATTCTAGTATTTAATACGATTCTCGATGTTTGCATTTCTTTTACCGCGATTCTTTCAAACATTCTCTTCGTGCATAAAAAAAATATATTACACAAACGCGAATAAAAAGAATACATTTACGACAGAAGAGAATGACATTTACATTGCAATATTGAGGAGATCGATTAAAATCGTTTACGAAACGACAAGAGAGGTAAACATGCGTTAAGTAGCTTCGTAAATCGGGACGTTCCATTGTAGCGAGTTATGATATCACTTTCCGACATCCTATGAATCCCTGGTGCCTCGGTACGTCGCCGGTTCAGTCTAGACGATTCATGGATACTTCCACGATATTTTAAATATATATCGAGCACGACGGACTGCGGAAGTTTGCAGTGAGTTTAATACCTAACGGCTCCCCAGACTGTCGTTTATACCAGCTCCAAACTCTCTGCTCTTCTGGATCTCTCTTCTCGCTCCTTATCTCGCGCTCCGTACTTCTCGCGGTGTCTCGTGTCCTCTTAACGCATAATATTATTAAATTTCCTATCCAAAATACTCGAACAAAGTGAAACTCATGTGTTTCGAGTCTCTTATACGAATTTTTCCGCACAATATGAGGATTTGTAAATTCCATGGAATTCATTTATTTCATTTGATACAACAATACGCACACTTTAATGGATATATCTTCTGAGCCAGTTAAAGCGCTCGTATTAGTCCAGATACAGTATGGATTATAGCGGCTCGACAAATGGATTTAAACTAAGGCCCTTGATCCTTTAACTTTCTCGTTTATTATGCGAAGAAATCTCTGAAAATATTTTATATTCATTATATTTATCTATCCGAAATTTATATTATATTAGCCGGGTACAAAGTAATTATTTTTAAATATGCAGGCAGAGAATGGCAAAGCGGTAAATCGCGTATATTAACTAAAGATTTCCATTTTTAAACAACTTTGTACTCTTTTCGCCTCGCTTCAGGCATAATTCTGTAAAGCCAGCCAGCAGTTTCCGAGACACTGTCTAAAGGAGTTGCTAAAAGCGGGCGGATGAGCTAAAGTGCAACTTACTTGTGAACTTTCAACGCTCGTAGATCATTATAATTTCGCACGGCTATCATGCACGTTCTCGTACTTAATATATACTGATATTTCATTAAAAAATCGAGTCGGTAATTATATAAACGGCGCATGTAATTTAACGCAGCTTCAATCAGAGCACGGCTACATGTTAATCGCATAATCACACGTATCTTTTAATATTGTATATTGTGTAATTAAATTTTTTTAATTAGTTACGGTCAAGGATAGCGCACACATTGTTTTTTTTCTTTTATATTATCTCTAAATAATTCCGAAAACATTATTGATTCACCAGAAGAATTATGTACTCGAATACTTTGCGATCTGTACCTTGAACTGCTATCTCAGATTGAAAATTAATTTTTAATATCGTTCTCGTTTCCACAGTCTGCTAATCAATTCTTTTATAATAAAGCGTGTGTTATTTTATAATATATTGAGATCAATTTTTAAAATAGAAAGCTTATAAATACTCTGGTATGAAGAGCGACGCTGAATAATAGAAAGTTGCAATATTTGAGAAAACGAAAAAGTTGAAATAGCTGGAGATTAATGGAAAATCACGAGCCAGACTTTTTTTTTAATAAAAAAATGATAATGGAAAAATTCTAATTATTTATCATGAATTAGCCGTAATATTCCAAAGTCGCATCTTGCTTTAAGTTTTAATGAATCGCAGAAGGCAAAAACATTATGCAATCTTAATTGTCAGAACTGCGTTTAACAATTATTTATAATCAAAAGTATCAATTTTTCCGTTCTCGGTTATTTTCAAAGAAATTGAGTTACACTAGTTTTAAGATTTCATTTACAAAATTCTTCATAAAATAAAATAAATGTATGCTAAAATAAATTTTCTTAGATTCGAAATCATGGTTGAAGCCGATGCTTTAAGTTTTAATGAATCGCAAAAAGGCAAAAAGAAATTAAATTACACTAGTTTTAAGATTTCATTTATAAAATTCTTTATAAAATAAAATAAAATAAAATACTCTATTAAATGATGCATGTATAACGAGATTCTTGTATAGAAGAATAAAACGTGTTTCGCTAAAATGAATTTTCTTAGAAACTCGGGGAAACGGTGGTTGAAGCCGATGCAACAACACACTCGGTAATATAATCAAGCACACACGTTTGCGCGTCATTTGCATTCTACACTGTCCATGCGAGAGGTGCTAAGTAGATATCGACTGTCAAATGTTACCGTATATACGCGCACTCGCGCAAACTGCTCGTGATAGATCCTCGTCGCCCTACTGCTGGAGTACGTGTAGATTCATCACACGTGCAAGGATTTTGCTTCCGCTTTAATCGACGCGTACAGTTACGACGCGTATGCGTGCTGCGTGCCGTAGCACGCGTGTCGCATTCCCCGTTACACTAACACGAATGCACGGCGTTCATGGTAGTGATCGCAAGCACGCCTCTATTGAACGCGCAATTCATATACGGTTAATGACGCCGCTGCTTTCGTACAAATACCTGATCGGGCGCATACCCGGCAGTACGCAGACATGCTTCGGCAGCATATTGTCGCCTGGATTCTAGAGATCGCGCTATTGATACAGTACCAGCCGATCATTATCGATTCACATCGAATTCTGCGCCACGCGTACCGGTAATTATCGCTTTATCGCGTAAACTGCGTTTTAACATAACGATGCATGAAATTGTCAACAGATTGTTAGCAGGAAATGTTATTAAATTTTCAAACTATGTAGCTATGGGAGCTGGTAAAAAATTTATGCTCACGGGAGAGAAACGTTAAACTAATATTGTATATTGCAGTATACTGCAGTATACGCATAATGTATATAAGAGTTAAAAGATATATTCTTCGCAGGAAATAAGCAAAATAATAACGAGTTTATACGGCAATCATAGAACTGAATTTATATCTCGTAATATCTTTGTTATTCCGCATATTCATACCACGAAATTAATAATTAATCTGGAATTAGTCGGCACACGTGCATGAATTCAAATATTGGGTTGGAATATTGATGATCACATGCTTATGATGTGATCGATCGTATCGATAACTTCATGTCCTTCTACTAAATGCGCGTGATTCATCGAGAAGAGATCTCGTTGTTACGCTTTGTATGGCTGCCTTGTGCGGACTATTACTACTGCCCATTCTAATCAATTTATCCTACAATTAATTAATAATAATAATTAATTGATTAAAGGGTATCAAAATTGCCTTTAGAATTTAACACTTTGTAATAATTCTTTTATCATAAAACACATTTAAAATTATAAACACTTCCTTTCTTTTGAAGATCACGAAGCAACACGGTGAGTTTGTTCGCGTACCGCGAGATATTCTTACCATTAAAAGATCAACGCTGCGTAATCGGAGAAGAAGTCGTTAAAAGCGTAATTTCAGAAAATAAAGTACCTGTTAGCAGTTTCTCTGTAAAGTTCAGCTCGTTCTCGCCGCGCGTTAATGGTCGTAAAGAACTGTGAGAATGAAGGCGCGATTGGAATCTAAGCTTCAAAGGACCACCGGCGGTTCGAATTAAGGTTTCCTCGTCTCATTAAGACTTTAACTACTTTCTACATCGGCCAGCGACGCGATCGAGTATAGATACATCCCGATGCGTAAATGGAGAACGAAAATGGATTCGTGCTCGAGATCAAAGCGCGAGAAACATTTCTCCTTTATTCCCTCCGCTCTGCTCCGAACGCCACGAAATAATTTATGCTCGCGATGGCAGCTCGATTGAAATATTTACGACTCTTTTGAACTTGCCGGGATGTACGGTCATTCGCCGTCGGCGCCTTCCTGGAAATATTGCGGATTGAATCTTGGCAAAACTAACCGCCCTCGCGTGTAAGCACAGCTGAATGCGTCTACACGTGCTAGGGCGCCATATGTGCGAAGCATGTTCTTTAGCATCGGCTATGTATCATTTACATCGTACATTGTACGGAGAGTTTGTGAACACGTCGTCGATATTTTTGGGGTAATATGCAGATGCCAGATATCAGACCATTTGCAAGTGTTTTGGAGTAAAACTGTCATATGCGGTTTAAACTGACTGCTTTAAATTGGACAAGCAAGTGCTGTTTAATTTATTTCAAAATGTAATAAATTATATCATCTTTTTTGCAATTCAAAATATATTTCGAAAGATTCACATATAAAATAGAAAAATGTGACGTTTCTGTAAAAAAATTTTCGTATTAATTATATTTACAAAATATATGTATATATATATATACTGCGGATGTAATTAAACACTGTTAAATCGATCTTCGCAACACATGTCGAGTTTAAATAGCGAAGAATGAAGAAATAACACGGAAAAATGCGTATCGACATCCCTCAAACAACGCGATAATTAATGGATGCCTTGTAACATGGGGAAACCTATAATCCCATAATCTTGGAGTGACATTGATTTACGAGTGTGGGTAGTGTCATTATTCTCAAAAAGTATCAAGATTTCCAGCGTACGCGCGATATACAGATTCAATATCCTAATACGGCAATTTTTCAATGTCTATTCGTGTGAAACGTTCTTACTGACATGACACTCATTAGATGATATCGCGTAAAACCGCGTTAATTCGATATCGCGCAGTCGTAAATATTCATATCACGATTACGAGGGCGATACGAGGATCGCTGACGAGTGTAGCACTGCTGACGCTCGGTTTTTCTTTTTTACTTTTCTGTTACAGAGGAACGCACGGAAGCCATGCAACGTGACGCCGGATACGTCTCTTCCGGAAGTAACGTCAGGCACTGGCCCGGACTTCTACTTCCGGTTTCGTGGCTTCTAATACTCGCGCGCAACAGCCAAACTTTCTTGCTCTAGCACACATACACACCCGACAGTATTTCACGCTTATTTCTTGCCGTTTCCAATGCTAAAATGTACCTAAAATGTGACCAAGCCGATTTAGATCGTAAGATAGATTTGTAGATCTTAAAAACATATTTATAAATGTGTCGCGATGTGATACATGCGCAAACGTAGCAATTAAATTCGTAAAATAGAGATTACGCACTCCAGAGGGATTGCGATAAAAGCTACTTATATATATTTTATGTAATCGTGGATGAATTTATTAAGCTTGATTTAACTCGGTCAATTTCATAAATATTATTGTATAAATTATCGAAGAGAATTTTGCAATCTCGCGCACGCAGTAATAGAAATTGCAAATGTTTATGGTCAAATTAATAAGTTATATCATGATAGGTAAATTAGATTAGTAATTATAAATAATATAGTTCATTATAGTATATATAATGCGATCGAGGGCTTGAAATATTGTAAAATGATATATGTATGTTACATGAAGAAAAGTCAGTTCTCCTTGTCCTTCAAAGCATCAACTTTTCTTTTGCTAATAAAAGTACAAAAAATGTTGTATATCTTCTCAATTCCTCGATCGCGTGTAAGAAGATGATAAGTAATTTGTGGGAATTTCATACAAATGGTGATGGAAATAAAGACAAAATGTCCTAGCACAACATTCTTCGTATACTGTCTCATAAATTTAGGTTTGCGCAAATAATTCATTTCATTAAATGACTTGCGATATACTCCATTTGATCTCAATGTTCCGGAACGTTCTTTTCGCCCTCGCAATTCACGATATTTCTTTGAGAGCGTTCTTTAAGTCAATGGGATTACAGAGGCCACATAGTGCCAAAGGATGCGGAGGTAATTTGATATCGTGTATCGTGCTACATCCTTTTGTTCGAAGAGACTTTTTCGGAGGATACGTCATGAATTTCAGGAAATTTTAGCAAATAAGTATATACAATGTATTACTTTATTCCGTTAATGTTTTCTGTATATATGTATAAATATTTAAAAACCCTGTTTCTCATCAGATTATCGACTAAAGAAAGTATGTATTGACGAAAAAAGGTATGTATTGATTTTAATGGGTTACTTTGGTCTTTATATTTTTCTTAATTTTCAGAAGAAAAAGTCATATACCGTAAACAAAATTAATTTTATATACACGCGCATATATATTATATATATATATACATGCATGCAATCAATTTTTATTTGGCTTGCGTAGGTATTTTTATTGCGTGGAGTAAATACAGATGACATAATCGCTGTTGAATTATACGTCAGTCTTTCTTATAAATACCAAATAAGATGTTTACTTATTCCTGCTTATTCCGATATGTAAAAGAAAATCATGTCGCGTACTCGAATTTGTCAAATGCAGGAACTTGTATTATAGCGAATGGCAATTTCTCTTGTCACGCGCATCGCGAATTCTGAAGACATAATTCTCCCTAAATTCGCAATTCCACTGCTACGCCGTTAGTACTCTTTGCGGCACGGCTTTGATATGTTATAAATTATAAATAAGATGAGCAAAAAGTCACAATGTGACAGGCAAGATTACATACTTGAGCACAAAGCTGAATGATGTGCACGAAGAAAGAACTATTAAAGAAATAGAACGACGAAAATATATTTAACCATATAATTTTTTAGCGCTCAATTTAACATACATAATATTTTTAGCATATATAATATATAGAGTTGCATTATTTTTTTATACGCGACGTAATATAACTTCACATTTTCTAAACGTTTCATAATTTAGATATGACAAAAATCGCGCACGCAATTAAATATAAATATTTATTGTCGAAAAGTTGAAAAATGAGTTACATTTTACATTTAATCTGATACTAATATCTGTCAATTATATATACAGATAAATGATGTGTTTATGGATGTCATAAAAGAGAAGAACACGACAATTTCGTGCTACTGAATTTCGCGTCTGACTATACGTATCCTTTACTACTGAATGTAGAGACAAATATATCTTTTACTATTGAATATCGCTTGACGTACATTGCAAATTTAATAATGACTAAAAAAATCAATTTTATTATAATTTTAGGATATTATTATAAAAATATCTTCTAATTTGAATATATTGCAAAATAAAAAAAAAATATTAAAATAATCTAATATACGTGAATACATTAAATGACGTAATATTTTCTAAAAATATCTTTTACATGTTTTTTTAAAATGTTCAAGTTTATCTTCAGTTTCAGTTTGATGGTTCTTGTAAGTACACGACAAAAAACACCATAATTGTAGACTTAAATTCAAACTGTACCGAATCTATAAATAAAAATGCGATAACCGTGTTTTCTGTCTAGACTTATACCTGTTTTGAAATTGACACGCCCTATGCGCATTTTATATTCAGGACATTACTTTGTGTTGAATTATTTTTCAACTTCGGACAGGAACACTAGTAGCAATAGTGGTAACTCTTCCCGGACGCGAGGCTCCTGTCGTCCTGTCTCAACCATCCCTTCTACTTGCTCACCGTCGCCGGAACGAATACCAGTTCAGCTTTCCTCCTAGTGTAATCGTATATAACTGTCACTCCGCAGTAGAAATGATACGAAGTGTAAAACTCGGCCGACTATTTATCAGTTATTATAGCATTTTTGCATATCAAAAAAATTCTGATATTTTACAGTAATGATTTACGTCATTATCCTCTCGAGACTGCGTAATTTTCTTAAGATCCAAAATCAGAGTAAAGGAAATGTAATAAAGTTTAATATCGAATAAAATTAATTAATTTGTTTGACGCGTGCAACTAAATTAGTATAAATGTTATATTTCCGATTACGCGACAGACAATTGCAGAAAAATAGGGTGCGACGATTTCTTTGCGTCTAACGAGGCACGATGCAATTCGAGCGACGCGTCGGGGATCGTTAAAAGTGCCGCTTAAGCGACGCTGAAGCAAGAATAAAATAACACTAAATTTACGGCGGACCGTGAATCAACATGCTTTATGATTGTTCGGGTAGAGGATGATAAAGGATGAGAGCACGCGCGGGGAACTAGCTGGCCAGGTCGAACAGGGGCTCGAATGCCTGCCAAGGGTGGGGGATGAAAATTGGAAAACTGCATTGTCCACCCGTTCTACTCCTCTGGGACACATTCGTTAGTGGGCACCGTTCACCAACAATAAATTTCACGTATCTTCCACTTTCCCGTCTTTCACCTGGGCTCAAATTAAAGATCAGCTCGATCGTGATTGCTCTCCACGCGCGCGGCTCTTGTGACTCGATCTTTATTCAATATTTTTCGAATAGCATCGAATTATTAGCAGATTATTCTATATATATATTAAATATAATATTACTCATCTTGTCAGTAAAATTATTTGAAGCGCGTATTTATTGTCGCGTTCCTGCTTACGAAGTTAGCTGAGGCTAGTCTTGAAACGTGATATGATTCAATATACGGATCTTGAGAGTCAATGTGATATTCGTGATGTTATATTTGCAACCGCGATACAGCAGAGGAACTCGGATGAAACCAATTTTGAGAGACAGCTTTGAATCTCACACGATTCAATACGTGACTCTTGAGATTTCACACGAGTAACTATTACGCCTCACTATTCCGTCTATCGCGTGAACTCAATCTCAATTGAACTATATTCGAATTGTTGAATCGTTTGCGTGACAAGATATAAACTTATCAAGCATTACAAATAGCTTGCGTGATATGTGTTTCTAAAAATAATATCAAAAGTGATAACTATAAATATAGCTTTAAGCGATAATTATGACATAAGAAAGTGAATACGTATATCCTACAATTTAATTAAAATAATTATAATAATTGTAATAACAAATAACTAACATTTATATAATACATACGTAATTAATTATAATTTTAATAATTATATATTTTAATAATAGACAAATTTTCTCGATATTGCAGATGGACAGGAGAAATATAGTTTCGATAGAAAATAGTGATTTAGAAAGTGCTAAAATATCTAAATTTAGTATTGATACTGAAATTAGAACATTTTCTGCTCACATGTATCGTTATATACACGCACGCACACACACATACAAATTAATTAAATTGCATGAAGCACTATTGAAACCACAAAACATATTGATACGTTCAATTCCTGCGAGCGCTAAATTCACAATATCATACTAAAGCGCATAATAATGTGGAATTTTGGAGTGAAACATGTTAAATTGAACATTCTCTCGATATAACAAAACATGCAGAGAATTTTGTATATAACAATTTTATTTGTCATTGTTTCACGCTTTATTCAATGCAATTCTTTTTACATATTTGTGAGAGCTATTTTATGGAAGTATGCTATTTTTCCCATTCTTTTTTTTTTTCAAAATTTGTTTCGTTTCCGTGCGGATGGACGTTGTCGAGAGGTCTCGATAGACGAATAGACAAACGGCGGCTAATTTTCGCAGATCCGCCCCTGCGCGTGACTCAAACAAAAAAGAGGCCGCTTTACTGTAAAAAGTGTTTGCGATCTTGCTTTGTTAACGGGCAATTCAACTTTGTTGCTTCGAATAAACAACGGCCGGCCAAACGAATGTACCTTCCCAATAGTGCGCACCAACCTCGCTTTCAGTGAGCCTTTTCACGCAAATTGCCATGGAAAGCTGAGCCAGTTAAAATGTTTACGAATGTCAAGTTTATCGCGAGGGATACAGTCGGGCTGGAAATACGCGAGCTCTTACAAGTTACGGCAATAAATTACGATGTGAGTTTTGCTATAACGCATTACGAATTTGTGAATTTTTACTATAAATAGATTAAACAATGTTTAAAAAAGTAAAGTTAATTAATATAATTAATAAACAATGATTTAATGATCATTTTAATAAAAAACTCCGATTTGAATGAATTTAAATTTATTAATTTCTTCATAAAGTTCAGCTTTTTTATGATGCTGTACTATATTACCATCTCAAAGTATTATGTGTATACATATAATCTTGTACGTAGAGTGCTGCAGCAAATTAAATTGCTAACGGCGACATTAATGGGTTAATGGGGAAATTTTTTCAGATTACATCTCTTCTCACACCAACGATCACTTTGCCAAGCTACATTTACGAGATGCCAAAGGTTAAATAAAGATAAGATTCTTATTTCGTTATTTTACGTGATAAAATAAAGCAATATAACCGACATTGCTAAATAAAATACAAATTAACACACGTAATAATTTGCATTTTGTGATAGCTTTCTTGTTACATATAAACATGCATGTAGATGTATATTATAACTATATCATTATTTTACAATAATGTAGATATTACATATTTATTTTGGATAAAATTTTACAATAAAAATTATATTTGTAAGATTTTATTTTTATAACGCTTTTTTTAAAATAATAATGAATTATAAACGGGACGAATTTTTTTTCGAAACGTATGCATTATACAAAATAACGTACACCAATACGAATAAAAATTTAACATATCAGATCAAAGATAAAGTAAAAATACTGACTTTATATAATGTAAATATTTGTATAATTTTGATATTATTTCGTACAAATACTACGTTTTGTAATGTAAAAAAAATGTATTTACGATCGTTTCTAAACGAAAATATCGATAAGAAGTTGTTTAATGAATATTGTGCAAATTTACCATCACGTAGCAGTGCGGTGCGCAATTCTATACCACGCAATTAAGCCGGATATCGATCCCGTCAAATTAGGACGCGATAATATAAAGACATTGGCAGTGGAGCGCGGCAGTCATGTTCAGCTGTGCCGAAGAAATATTTTATGTATTCACGTATTTCACTATTGCACTGCAATATTCTATTATCTACACTTTATTATCCCGTCCAAAATACATTATTAATTGTTCCAAGTTTTTCTCCTTCAATTTCAACAAGCACTATTTAAGACAATTAAAATATTTTTACTCTCCACAAAAAATTTCTCATTAAAATATCATATCGATACTTTAATATTTGATATTTATTATTTTGTGTTTTGACTATTTGTTAATACACACAACTTATTGCCATATGTAATAATTGTCACAGTCAATTGGTGACACCTAATGCAAATATTATTGTTAATTATGAAAATTACATGCATAGATAAGCATCAGATATTTCAATTAAAAACTGAATGCGTGATTATATTTCTGTTACAAAAATGTGTTACATGTATACATATATATTATGCTTCATATATATTTAATTATGTGAAGTTGTTTGTGCAATTGAAAGAATGATTATAAATTAATCAATGTGACTGACTATCGGTAGAAATTTGATTAAAATATATGCACATTTTAATAGTATACAGTTTCAACAAATTTACATTGGAGTTTGCTTAAATTTGCATTTAAAATGTATTTGTTGAAACAACCTTCACTTCGATCTATATGTCACATGGATAGAGAGATTCTATTTGATATATATCGACTTTTTTAACAATATTATAGTGAACTGAAATTTATCTTGCAAGCATTATTTGATATGAATAATGGATTTATCTAATTGTCATCATTCTAGATTTGTAGATTCCAAATACAAATTTTATTTTTGTGATCAGTCATAAATAATTCTATGTAATCGTTATTGCATCGTCTATAGTTATTTTATACGTGAAATATTCAGAATTAGCAAAATGCCAATTTAATTCATTTAATTTACACATATTAATATTATCGATACATACATGTCGAAATTTTTTTACCCGGAATGAGACCGGAATAATACAAAAAGCATTTTGTAGTAGACAATACATATTTTTAAGATTAGATAATATATTAATGTGCCTATTATTACAAGAAATGAATATTTTGACAGTATCAATATTTTGACAGTATCAATATTTTAATAATATCATTATCCGCGTGCATGAATGACACCTAATAATTTTAACTTTTTAATTATTGCTTTTCTTTATTTCTTTCGATAAAATAATGGCATATGCAATCATTTTTTAAATAGATACAAAAGAGAATTTTGTATAAAATAATAAAAACATTTGTGAATACGTGTATTAAAATTAATCACTTTACATGTGTTTTTTTTATATCTGTTTTGAGATTTCAGAAAGCTGCACACTACAGATACAGATGTGCTTCGTTAACAATTGAATGAGTGCGTAATATGCTTGTAGCTTAATATAATGCAAACAGGAACAGCTGTTATACAAGGCTGAATACAGATATGAAACTGTATATAAAAGGAAACGGTTGAGTAGTCTGGTCTATCCAGTTCGTAATTCGATCTGGATTTGATTTGCGACGAGGATGATCAAGTTAGTTATTCTCGTCGTTGTCAGTGCTATCGTCCAGCGTAAGTACACAAAATCAATTACTGATCAATATACAAATTATATACGTACGAAAAAAATTTATAAATATATATCTTTGTGTCACAAGTTTGACAAAACAAAAATTTAATATATATTCTATTATAATAGATTCATGTGTGCACATTCTTACGATACTTGTGTGTATATTTTTAAGATACTTTTTATCTATTTCTTTCGTTGAAGAAAAAAATTTTCAGACAAAATAATTTCTATCTTAATTATAATTTATAGATGTTTGCTGCGATGAGCCTGAACGAATCGTCGGCGGTGATATAGCTGATATTGGTCAATTTATATATCAAGTATCCCTTCAATTTTATGGCGAGCATATTTGCGGAGGTAGTATCATTAGTAGTACGCACATTCTTACTGCTGCTCATTGCGTAGATGAGTTCTACACGGATGACTTGGTACGTAACAGTTTTATATTAATAAATATAGTTTCATTAATAATAAAGACAATTAAAGAATACAATTAGAGAATTGAGAGCAGTTGTTCACTACATATTTTTATTAAAGTTAATTAATAATATGTAAAGAAGATACATATTATTAATGTATAAAAATATATTTACAAATAATTAGAATAATTATTGCATATACATTATATATTTTGATTAGGTTGCTCATAGAAGATTGTGCTCTATGTCAAGAAAAATAATGACTACTTATGAAGAACGGAAAGTAATGCGAATAATGAATAATGTGAATATACATGGTGCGAATAATGTTCGAAAGTAATAAGAATTTGATTCAAATAACAAATTAAATAAAATTTTATTCGGATAATGTACCATTTATGTAGTTATATAATTAATTTATTATTTATATGGTTATATTAATTAATTACGTAAATTAGTGAACCTTTACGTGCGCTAAGTCTTTATTTAGATAATGTGAATATTTGAAGATTTAATATTTTTCTCTTACAACTGTACTTGAAAGATATTTAAAAAATCTAAGCTCTCAAACTTTTAAAAGCTTTTTTAGTTATGACTAATGTTGTTAAGTTGGAAATGTTTTTTATTATATATCCGAATATATCTCTCTCAGTTCTAATTTGCATATAGTATTTCAATATTTGAAATCACAATATTTGGAGAAATGTTCAGTTAATTAAAATCAATTCTTATTGAGTTGCTTTACTTAATCGGATTTTCGATATATCTGACATTGCTACGCGCTGCGATTCCAGTAAAGGATCCGTTTCGTTCATTTAAAATTTTATTTTCAGAATTGTAATAAAACTTTTATTGCTACTAAAAATATTTCTTTAATCATTTCTTTTTTTAAATAAACTTTTATTTAAGAATTTTATTAGTTTTATTAGTTTTCTAGTTAAATAGGAATAATATAGGAAGAAAAATTGTAAATTCTGCGTTCTGTTATTAATTTTTAATAAACTTTAAATTTTTAATTCTGTTTGTACTTTCGTTTGCAAATATATTCCGTTCGAAAAATTATGCTAATGCTATTCAAATACTCAAGTAAAATTTATTCAAATAGTTTTCTGATTTTATTATTCTGATGTCCAGACGACACCACGTTTCAGCTATTATTCTGATATTTAATACCAACGTATCTGCTTTTTTAGTTACTTTTCTAATCAATACACGGATATTTAATATCTGAACAAATTGAATAAGTGCAGTATATTTCTATCAATCAGACAATAAAAGCATTATATGATGACATAAACATATTCAATATATATTCAATATATTATACATAGATATACATAATTGACATCATCTACTTATTTATCCATTCCTTATTTATTCGTGTATATCGCTCTTTCCAATTAAATTTCTTTTTGTGTCATTTTTTTATTTTAATCCTTTTTTTTAGCTCATTAAATTATTTAATTTGCAGATTGTCATAAGTGGAACCAATAGTCCGAGAATTGGTGGCGAGAGACACGACATTAAATGTATTCGGATGCACCCAGAATACACCGGTGAAAAAGAGAGTGGTTGGAAGGACGATATTGCTGTGATTACCGTAAGTTTATTAAATTCTTTAAATAAATGAAACATAAGTAAAAAAATTTACTTAATTGCGCACTTGTTTTCAGTTATTTTATGTTATAATTTCGCGAATGTTTCTTTTTATATATAGTTAAAAAAGCCGATCAAAATGAACAAGCTCCAAGGTCCGATTCCTTTAGCAAGTAAAAACTACATTAACGGTGGCAAACGCGGCATCGTGTCCGGATGGGGAAAAACAAAAATAAGTGGATCATCTTCAGAGATACTTAAATGGCTTAGCGTGAATGTCTTGAGCCAAGAAAGCTGTTTGCTTGGTCACAAAAATCCACGCACCAATGAAAACCACATATGTACGCTGGAAAAGGTTGGGAAAGGTGCTTGCCAAGTGAGTATCTTTTAATTTATTTTATACATCTTAAAAGTATTAAATATACTTGCATAAAACAAAATAATTGCGACATGAATTGACAAAATGTTCCAATTATTTTGGCGCGTTATTTCATCGTCTATGCTGTCATAAATGAGATTAATTAAAAGTACATTCCCTCCCGTTACACACACTTTAGGGTGACAGCGGTGGTCCACTCGTTGTCGATGGTGAAGTCATTGGTGTCGTCTCTTGGGTCTTACCTTGCGCTTTGGGCAGATCTGATGTGTTCACTAATGTTTACAACTATCTCGACTTTATCAAAGAATCTCAGTTATTGTGCTAATAACAGAAATAATCACCGTTAATTGATAATTTATGTTCGTGAAATATTATGAAATTTTTTGTAAATAGCTTGACACGTATTTTCCATAAAACGAAAATGAGAATATTATTTTCAAAATCATTTTTAATAAATACAAAAATAATGAGAAGAAAAAATCAAATATAACATAATGATTTCTTCATGTGTTATTTATAAAAAGTGGAGTGATTTTATTTAATAATATAAAGGTAATATAAAATATTGTAAAATAATTAACAATGTTAATAAAATCAGAAAGAATGTTAATAAACTTTATGTATATATGCTTCTACCCAACAGTTCATTAAACTAATAGAGTGTGTATTATATTTTTTAATTTAATCAAGTATTTAATTTGATAATAGTATTATATTTTATTATTAATCTTTCTCTGTAATGTGACATTTCATTAATCCATCACATTAATATTCTCACAACTGTAAAAATTATTTATTAATCTAGTTTATTAATCTCTTCTTTGATATAAAGGAAGCCGTTTTAGTTGATAAAAGATCTACAACCGCGCGAAAATAATGACTTCTGATCGAGTTCACCCTTAGCACTTTAGTACAAACCTCATAGCGAACGTTCACGCCCAACAAGATGCCGACGAGTTGGCTGAGCAGCTGATAAAATATCAGTCGTCTATCGAACTATGTTTGTCGATATTTTATCCGTTTAATTGTTTTTCGATAGTCGAGAACCCCGATCCGGCTTTTTGCGCACGATTGCGAGAGGTCAGCGAGACGTGGAAGGCTCGGGTTATTCGTTACAATGAAATTGAATTGCACGTTAACCGATGCAAGATGGTAAAGTTTTTATTGGCAGAATAATTTTTTGCACACGTTGCACCCCGGAAATTAGCTGCCGCCGCGCAATTTCGTGTCAATGCTGACGTAAAAGCTCGCTCTGACATAGACGAACTGCAATAGTCCATTGCCGAAGAAGAAACGCGAATCCGCCGTTACGTGTCCTTGTTCTTTCCGCCGTAATACGCTTGGACAGTTTATCTTTGTCAGGAAAAGCCGTTTATGCTTGCATGTGTGGGTTATGATGATGTATGCTTTTGTGCGCCTTTATAGGACACTATAAATGCGGGAAATAAAAACACATGGTGGAAAATACTGCTTTTGTATCAAAGTAAATATGCTAAAATTTTTTAGCTATAGACTAGCTAAAGTAACTCAAGAGAAAGAATCTTGCACGACTTTCGCATTTCTTGTAAAAATTTTTTTTAGAGGCACATTATTGAAATACGAGAGTTTAGACCAAGAGTTAATAAAACTACATTGTCTTTGACAAAAAAAAACAAAGTTTTGTATATATAAATATATTCATAAACTAAAATGAGATAGTTTATGGTATAAAAGTGAAAGAATTAAGATATATTAAATTTAAATAGGCGACATGAAAGTATTAATAAAAAAATTAATGTTATTAATTCAAATCGTCGTGCATAAAATGATAAATAGGCGCATCCAAACTTCAGTTTCAATCATATTAATACATAATTTGCAAAGCAAAATATTATAAAAAATAGAAAATAGCAGATTCTTCTTACATAATTTTTTCCTAAAACTTTCAAGTTATAACAATTATATAATAATATACATACATATATGTATGTATATGAGTATAAAATATATTTAGTCTATATGTGTGAATATGTATTGTGAGATTTAATTCCTATAAATACATTATTTTTCAGATTATAAGAATGTATTAATTTAACAAAAATAAATGAGCTTTACCTTGCAGTATTGTCTCTCGCTATATAAAATGCACATGATTAATTCGGGAGTATTATGCAAAATGTTGAACGATAGTAATGAAAAGTGCTCTCGCGAGTAAATATCATAAAATAAGCAGCAAAAATGTACAAAAAGGAAAAAGCATTGAGCGTGATGAAACAACTGTAAGTGGTGAGCCATTCATATAACTTTTATTATTTTTTACTTGTATTACGTGCTCATTTTTATCTATATGACCAGTATGGTTGGGTTAAGTTATTTCGTAATATAATGCATATATATAATATTTCCAAAATTAAAAATATTCATATTAAAATACATTTACATTTATTAAAATATATTTATATAAATATATGTAAAAATGTTTAAAAATTATATAATTATTTAAATTGTTTAAACAAAAATTAGAATTAAATTTTTTTATCGTACTTTTACAAAATCTAATTTCATTATACATACATACCTATTGTGTAAAATAAATAATATTTTTATTATTAATTTTTTGAAAATGTTTTTAGTATAATATTGTGTTTAATGAATTTCAAGATATAGAATCGTACATAACATGCAAAAAAAGAAAACAATAAATTCTCTTAAGTTTTTTTTGAACACATTTATCAAATATTATTTCTCGTCGATTTCGACTTTTATGCATCTGCCTACCGTTGCATCTTGTTTAATTTTGGAAATTCTCATATTCTCGTTTCGTTTTGATGCTGAGCAAAGCAATCGCAGTACGAATTGCGCGACAGCTCGCCTGATCCGTTGCGTTCGTTCGTTAATTGTCGCGGTGGCGAAGTTGGAAACAGCCGGGTACACGTAGTAGATGGCTGGGCTTACCGCGCCTATCGTGTTTAATTGTGCTGCAGTTTTCCCGCGCGCTCTGCTCGCCTGCCACTACCTGGCGCAAAACATCGCACAACATGCGCCGGGAAAGAAAAATTGCGGGACAATGCACGAATTCACTGTCTTTAAACGTCCGAAAGTCGCTCAATAGTTGTTCAATGCATATGCAATTCAGCATTCGTTAAAAATAACAGAATCATATATTTTTTTAAGATAGTAACATAATATATTTATAGACATGTTTCAAATAAAGGTAATAATACGATTTGTTTTTAAAAATATAGAGAGAATTAATATATGAAAATATATAGAATAATGCACTTGCATGCATTTATCACCTGCGTCTTTTTTGATATATTATAATTAACACATCAACTGAAATAAAATAATTACAATTGTTCTCGCACATAAATCAAGATAAGATGATTGATTTTGAAAAATTTTATGTATATTTTAAAACAGTTTTTTGTATAGTGTTAATCATATCTTTACATTTTCTTATGATTCTTTTCTAATCATTGCCAATAAGTAGAACTTTTTAAAACATGCATGAATATGTTCTGAATTATACGAGAATTATTTTATATAAGGTAGAATTCTCGAAAATCAACTAACATTTCAATACATGTGTTTGCCTTTTCTGTGATTATTATATTTTAATCAATGCTTTTATTTTTTAAAAAATATAACTTTTTTAGACTTATGTGGAATTATAAATTGTTAAACATTTCATCAAAAGTCATAAGGAAATTCTCGCAGAACAAAATGTGACACTTCGTATACTTGGAGCCTCAGTATAGTTTGTAATGCATTGTCTTTGTTTTAATGACCATTTTGTGGCCAACTATTTAAACTATCCAAAACTATAAATTTATTTAAAGCCAATACTCTTAATTTATGAACATCTACGAAATGATACATCAACTTCAGACACATCAGTAAAATTAATGAAATTAAAGGTTAGCCGTAGTTCTTCATTATAAATATTTCTGCAAATTTTAAAATTTCTATTTAACGAATTTCGAAATAGCAACATATGCATACGATAAATAAAGGGCGCTTAGTGCGCATGTTTCACGCTAATAGCATGTATGTGAGTATTTTTCCAACTACTATTTTTCACGCATAAAACTGGAGCGCATTGCACACATGCGACACATCAGAAAAATCGATATATATGGGTACGCGTACCAATTAAAACCAACCATTTTCGTATCTAATTAAAAAAAAAGACATACTCATTAAATAAATACTTTTATATATAAAAAAAATGTGTATATCACAAAATACTTTTATATATACAAAATTCTTTGTAATCTTAAAAACTATACAATATTTAATATAATAATTTTAATCTAAATAAGATAAAAGATTGAATGAAATATAAAATTCCAATTCATAAGTTTAAATTTACAATTCCTGTAAAGAGAGATTAAATTTTGAAAAAAATTTATCTTTGTGATTGACAACTCTGTTATTTTCAACTATATATTTTTTCGGGCTTTGCTCCCTTTATTTAAGCGAGAAATTTAAATCGTTTTTCGTCTCTATCTCTCTCTCATAGTCGATAAAAAATTTGAATGGTTTCTAAAAATATCAACTACTAAAAAAATGTGGCAAAATGGGACGGGACTTTTAAAATTAGCAATATTGTTGATATAATTGTAGTTTTTGTTATATAAAAAATATGTAAGCTAGACAAAAAATATCTAACAGGAGGTGCAAATAGAAAAAGTCTGTTTTTTTATATCATCATTACATTTATTGAAACAGTATCCACGTCGATGGGTATTTATACAATATAATATTCTATATCGCATTTTTGCGCATTTTTAATCTTGTCTTTTTTTTGATTCATGCTTAAGTTTTCCTATAACATAATATATTATCGATTATGAATTGTATATGTACAATGCAGTCTAATCTTTTATCTATATAATGTGCAACATTCTCCGTAAATATGCGAATCGCGGATGTCAATTATCTAATTCACAAATAGGTATACCCTTCTCGATATTTTTCTGTTTGATCACTTTTTACGCACATGAGTATTATTATTAAATGTTTTACAATTGAGCCACATATTTTCGCTATGAAAAATTACAATAGAATCTGTGTCAAAATGAGGAACATTGCAAATATATATTTCTTTTATTGCATTGAGCTTGATTAAATATGTATTTGGGTTTTGCACACATCAATTGCTCGATGAAAATATTTTTCATTTATAAAATTCGACTTTTTGATTCATAAAAAAATTTAATTTTTCACTTTTCACTTGATCACTTTTTATATGATCGCACTCCAAATCAGTCTCTCCGCACCATAGTGTGATTCGCAATTTTGTTCACAGTACATATCAATTTTGTAATCGAATTTGTTCATTTATTTAATATATCAATATAAATTACGATATAAATTATAAAATGATAGTACTGCGACATTTCTCCCCCGATTTCAATTTTTTCTGAAGTTTCAGAAATGATGGACAATCTCGGTTGATCCTAATTTGCATTTTTCTCCGAGCTACAACGTTATAAAAAATCTATTCTAAGAAATCGCATCTTAACATGTTAATCATTATGATATATTTTTTTTACTTGTGTTACATTATATTTTGTAATAAACCTACTTCTATTGATTTACCACTATATCCTATATTACGTACATTGGATTATTTAATGATCAGATCTAAGGTCTTGTTTTCTCTCTCGTATTTTTTTCTTTTCGGAGAAGATGGTTTGAATTTGCAGAAATTAATTGAAAAGATCATTAAAAAATATTCAACTATTGTAGCTTAGATAATTAAGACTTAATTAAAATAAATTGAGAAATGAATAATTAGGTATTTATCTTTTATATTTATCTTTTGTAGAATTTGACGAAAATATGAAATTTGCGATTAAATCGACACTAAAGTCGGAAGACTACTATATAATTTAATGTTAATGAACAAAGTTTATGATCAAGTTAATGAAAAGTGAAGTTTTAATAGCGTGGAATTATGTCAATTATATTAGACAAACTTACGTTATAAAACGCAATAAGTAGTAAAATCTATAATTTTTTGCATAAAAAGAAAAATTTAGATTGATATTATGATTTTAACAATATACAATAAATTAACTGCGTGTAAGTACAATCTTTTGAAAAATTTAAATGAGTTATTATAAAGACCAGTTTTTATTAGTTTTGCCAAAAAATTTGTATTAAAAAATTTTATTAGTTTTTCAAAATTTTAATTTCTCTTATACTTACACTGTGATCTCTCGAATTATACTTTCCGCATATCGTATCCGACGTATGTAATATTATTAGAATATATAATGCGAACGCTTATTACTGATCTATTTAAATATATGTATGTCTTATCTTTTCATTCTCTCTTATCTGTACAAGAGCTTCATGTTTAATACGCCTCCAAAATGTAATGGTCATTATCGATGACCGATCGATGTTAATTTGATTATATTTTGATTGATCGGAGAATTTATTTTGACGCGTTTTGATTTTTGAAAAAAATTACTTTAATATCCTCAGAGTTTGAATGAATTTCTACAAGTGAAATAATATATGATTGGAAAAATACTACCTGTGGCATTTTGATTATCAAACAAGAAAGCAAGATATGTATCAATCTTGCGAGTCATTTAGTATTTAAAATTACTGCTTGCAATAAACAAACAGAAACATATCGAGAATAGACCTATCTACTATCATTACTAAAACGATCAGTTTTCACTTTAATTCGCTCATTTTTTTATGAGATAACCGCGTATACTGTAAACATTCTCCTGATGTTAAAACAATTATATTTTGACAACAATTATATTTTATAAATCCCTTGTAATAATGTTTTATAAATTTTTAAGAATTCATTTTTGTTTTCTCATGCGTTGGCGCGCGTCTATTTTATTCCTTTGACTAATTCACAATCAATTAATTTATTATTTAAAGTTGGAACTAATAGTTTTAAAATGTAAAACATTAACTCTTCTCTTTCTTTTTCTTTTTAAGATAAAAACTTCATAAATTATTTTTTTGCATTTTTTACATTTTGAAAAAAAATAATTAGGTTATTATCTGTAAATAACTTTAATTTTGTATTTGCAATAATTAATTAGAATTTTATACCAAAAGAATAAAATATTTTTTTGCAGATATTTCCAATTTTTTTAGATGCAATATAATTGCGTTCAAATTTAATTCATGTCTTTTTACGATAAAATATTCTTATAATTCTTCAAAAAAAACAACATTAATGCATCATACTTGCAAATTATCACAATCAATTTATCTTAATACTGTTTCTTAGTAATATGTCTAATGAAAGTCGAGTCGAATCTGGGCGAAACGTATAATAAAGTATATATAAAACATTTCTGACACGATCGAGATGCTGAATTATGCCCAAAAACAAAGTTAAAAATTTTTTATTAAAACATATACTCGTTTATATTATTATAACTAATATAAAATATACAATAGCCCAGATTAAACGCGCGACGGAAAATGATGGTTGGTCACGTAACAATTCTCGCACATGCATTGTACTGTACAACAAGGTCGCGGTAAACCCTATAAGTTCGTTAATCGTTTTATGTACAAGAGAGCGTTAACTATCTGACAATTATCACCCAAATAGTTGATAATCGTTAGATTATTAACTTCAATTTACGTAATAATTATCTTATAGCCGATAATTATCTCATAGCTTCGAATAGATCCAGCCATCGATCCATACTCAATTTGAAAAAAAAAAAACATTGAAAATCGCGACAGATCGTGTGACCGATCTTATTTTGTGCCGAGCACATTACGACTCTATTGATCGATGTGGAATATTTTACGAGGCCCTTATTAAGTTAATTAAAATATAAATCCTAATTGCTCTCGAACGAAATCACGAGATGAGCAGTTTCTTCATCACTGAAGAGAAATCCACGCACATTCGTTGAGCCACACATGTCGATTTAATAAAAAGCACAAGTGCGAGGGAGTTCTTTTTTTTTTGGCGAAAAACGCTCACAGTACAATCGACCATGGCGTCATTAATATGTTTAATTCTCGAGCGATCGTCTGGGCACACTTCTCGCATTTAACACGACGATTTTTCATACAAAAGAGGGGACAGTCTAAAACAGATTTTCGTGTTAAAAACGTACGTGTTAAAGATTTGTCCGCCACTGCTCCTCTCACACAGAACTCTGGTCCGCTGCACATCATCCATGCTGTTCTCTCGTTCGTCACTTCCGAGCACTCTTGACAAACGGATACGCGCAGCACGTGATAGCGACGCGTGAAAAGCGTTAAGAGCGATCGCGATCGGTGATTTTTTCGATTGTTCCGTTTCACAAACGCATCGACCGTCGCACGTTTACTTTCGACACTGTCGCGACCGTCTCGACACGTTTGACACTTTCTTGCTTTTTTCTCCCGTTTAAGATGAGCGATTCACAACACGGCTGCTCACCTTAACAGATTCGCGACTATGAGGGTGATGCTGGCGAGCAAAATAGTCGGGGCCACGCCGCAGCTACCGCCATGCTGCATCGCCGCTGGATGTTCACCTGTAACAGAAATGGGCAAAACCGCACCTTTTAATCCGTCTCAATTTTCTTCCGTACATTAATTATCTCGTTCGAGCAATTATTCGGTAAAAAGGAATATTTGTTACTTGCATTTTTATTTCTTTTTTGTAGATTTTGAAATGACGCGTTTTATATTAAATGTTACATTAAAAAAGATAATAATCTTTGGAGAGATAATAATTAATAAAAAAGACCAAAAAAATGGAATATTTTTATGCATACTTTTCTGATAAGTAATAATACAGATAATTTGATAATCGTTATTTATTGTGGGAATGTAGATAGAAAATTGTTGGCAAAAGTTAAATCAAACTTCATTATCCCAATAACTAATTCTAAATAAACTACGTCACAGACTCGTTACATTGAATATTATCTCGGGTAGCTACATAACGCAAGAGTTTAATTGCGCAGCCCTAATTAGATTCACAATGTAGGTTAATCGTTCGTATAACGCGTTAAACGCTAAGCAGGAACTTTCCAGCCTAATGACAATCTCGTAGCCTAGGTCCTGTATGAAATAACCAGAAAATCGGGAAAATAAAATGTAATTTAACTCTTTCTTTCCTTTCAAAATGATCTAACGTATTCGTACATGGTTACAAGTAAGATACATTTCACAATAAATATTGTAATACTTTGACTGATTAATAATTTAATCACCCTGGTTACGTATCATGCATATATATTATTACAAAATTTATTCTTTATAAATACTTTTTGCTTAAGCAATTTCCAAATATATATTTTTCAGTCACATTATCTTTCGCATATATAAGTCACAACGTTTGCGATAAATTTAAAAATAAAAAAGTGTGCGATCAACTTTGAAACGTTCATTGTAAGGTTCAGAAAGGAATAATGCGTTTGACATAATGTTTACGCAATGTGCGTTCTAGCAGGATGTAAAATGTGTCACAGCACGAATTGCGAACGAAATATCGCTCTGTTCAGCAATAACTGCAGCTACGGTGGGCACCGCATTCGGGAGCGAAACAGCAATTTCTCGCTCCATGACGACGGCGCGCGAGATATCGCCGTTGCGCCCAAAATACACACACACACACACACACATATACGCACACGCACATTTGATGGCAATAAAGATAATCACGGGTCCAGCGGTAGGAACATAACGGCGGTCCCGCATCGCGGTAACTAGTCGCCTGCCGGTCCCGCCGGAAAGGCCGCAATTTACGAGCAAATTGAAAATCTCATTTGATGAAGTTATATGAGCGTTATACCGCATTTATCTGGCCCGTTATCGAAAAATGACACCGACCCTGGCGAAACGTTGACGACGCGGCGTCGGTCGACATGCGTAATTGCGTTAATGCGCAGATAGTACGTGTTGGAACGGATAGCCCCAGGGTCGCCCCGTACGGGTTTATCGGAAAATAATTGAAATTTGCGGTCAATTTTGCAGAGTAATCAGCTGTGTTTGAAATACATTTCGATGGCCGATGCGCCGACCACCGCGACCGGGTGCGCCCCCGTAAATTAATTATGCAGACGAACTGCGCCGCATTAATTTTCATCCGGTACCGGAAGCGGCCGATCCGCGAGGAGCGAAGCGCGTGCTCAGCCGGGCGTTTCCGGACGAAAGTGGGTACGATCGATGGTTCGAGGGTGGCAAACGCGCCCCCGCGCGGTCAGGGGTGGAGAGCGGACAGAGTGAAAGCGTGGAAACCGTGAAAACGTCGAAGAAAGCTTGTTAAGTTCTGCAATTCGATTGCCGTGCAAACGCGCGATGTACGTGGCGGGAGATCTAGTTGCCTAGTTGCCGAAGGGGTTTGTTGATTTTTGTAGCACTCCGACATGGGGCGCTTCGATTCGAAAACATTAATTTAATCAGGGGTTGAGAGGAGAGACCAGCGGTATTGTAAATTTATTGCGCTGTTGGCCAGGATGCTGCGTCAGGCTCGAATGGAGCGAAATGAAAGTGCGGAATATTGATGCAGTGTTTTTTTCATTCAATATTGTGCGAACGCGGAGACTACATCGTATCAATAAAATGATGTCAATGTAGTATTCGTGCAATAATTATCATTATTTTTCTATAATTATTTCATTAAAAGTCATTTTTTATAATTTCTCAAATTTATTTTTAAATATTTTCTGTCAATTAAATATAAAATTAAAATTCTGTTTAAATGATATATCCTTGTTAAAAAAAAAATTATAATTATACTACAAGTATTATTAAAGTAAATTTAGGCATTTCTAAAATTGTTCCATATGCATTATTTTTTTGTGCAAAAAAATCTACAATAATCGAGATATTTTATCGAGAAAATCTATAAATATTTATTATAGTCTATAAATCTTTCGACTATGGGTGCATGCACGGTAGGATGCGCGAAAGTTGTCAATTTCGAACAGCTGCAACGAGTTTCGCGAGATGCGCGTGCCAGGACAGCAAGCTCGCAATGATTGACAGCTTGGATTGGTGAACTTGCCGAACAAGATATTACATGTGTTATCGCGAGCGCGCTGTGCCGGCTGACAATAGATCAAAAGCGAGAGTATATGCGTGCGGAGTACTTGCTGCGACTCCAATATACGAACCTGTCAAACTTTATGACGGAGGATTTCGATACTTGATGAATGAACGCGCGTCGTCTCTTTCGAATGTCACATTTCAGAAGCCTGGTTTCCTGTCGCCAAACTCGCGCCGCGCATACATAAGCGTTTATTGATGTGAAATTTGTCGGTCATGTGAACACAATCTAGAAGCTGCCGGAAAATTTTCCTCAAGGATCCCTCTTATTGAACACATTTTTTGTCAAAAAAATCACACGATCGTAAAAAAGATAACGCGCGAAATTTCTAATTTGTTTTCAATAATTGAATGCAGGACACTAAAAAAAAGCTAAATTTAGAGATATATGTTTAATTAAATGTATAAAAAAAGGATTAAAACTTGGACATAACATATGTATATATATAATCGGAGACATAGATAATGAACATTTATATTTTAGTAGAGTAGAAATAAAATATTTGCTTTAGAAGTAGAATACAGGAAAACTAGAGAGACAGAAAAACATAGGAAACGGGAGAAAGAGAGAGAGAGAGAGAGAGAGAGAGAGAGAGAGAGAGAGAGAGTACTCTTTACATTAATTGAGTTATAATTAATAAGTAGTTAATTAATATAATAAATAAATTAAAAAGCCAAGTAATTATATGATAATAATGTGTCAAATAATTATAGTATAATTAAGAGAACTATAATGTATTTCAAATATATACCTTTATGTGTATGGTTAAACAATGGACGTTGAAATGAATTATCAATCGTTATAATGTTCATTTATAATATTTCGCTTGCAAAATGCAAAAATGGAATATATATATATATATATATATATATTCAAGCAAATTTATTAAATCATTAAATTATTGAAATAATAAATTTGAATTTGCTAAAGAATGGCTCGAAGATTTATGTTGAGTATGGCTTTAATTTTATCTTGATATAGAAATAAATCATTACAAAGTTATTTTATCAAATATCAAAATTTTTTATACTAAATGATAATATTTTATAAAACATTTTTATAAATATTATAAAATTTATTTAAGGTATTATAAACTAGATCTTAGATCTAGAAATTTTATTGTTAGATTTAAATATGAGCAATATTATACATATAAATGTATTGATTGTATGTGCTAAAAAAAACTTGATTTATTTTTGCATATATTTATCAAATTGAATATGCAATTATTCATAAATATATTACAATCTAAAATGTTTTGAAAACAATTTTTAAAAAATATTTTTTGAAGCTTTTGTGGAAACTTATTTTTGAGACAAATTCAATGATTATATATTATACGCTTATAACTTTCAACTTGCTTTATGATGTTTTACTTTTTAAATAATATACATATTTCAGTATTATATTATTGAAAATCAATCATTATTGAAATTCAAATGTTGGGTACAGCGAAATACGAAAGTCAATGCATAGTTGTACATTTAATCGAATAAACTCGCACGAAACTAGACACCGGCAGAAATTTTTTCCAGATATCTCTAAAAACGAATATCATGCAAATCCGGTTGTAGTTAATCGAAAACAAGCGGTTAGCCGCGAGTTCTGATCGAATCGTGTGATATAGTGGACGTGAAAATGCGGCATTACAAGAATGCCGACACGGAAATGTTTATATGCCAATGCTTGGGGATTTTTTCGCGTGCGATGGCTCTTGAATGTGCGTGTGCACGCGACGTTTATCGAAGAGTGGTGCACATGACGCAGCAACTCGACTTGACTCGACTTGATTTGCTTCTCGTGCTTCTCCGTCGCGTCGCGAAGAAAAAATGAAGTCACGGAGAGAAGAAGTGGAAAATTCGACCATATCGAGATGATATATCGAATTACGTGACGCAAGAAGGACTTTACGTGCACAGTTTATGCAAATAAAAGAGAGAAAATGAAAAAAAAAGGATTCATTCCATTTAATTTTCCGATACTGTGCAACAATAAAGAATATAAGAGTACCAAAGGCTACCAAAACTCAGAAGATTAGCAAGACTCCATAATATCAGACAATAATATCTAGATAAAATATTGAAGTTTGATATTTCTATTGTTTGGATAATTCGCTTGCATAAGTGAATTACATTGTAGCGTGAAGCGTGCAAATTGTCGGAAACTTGCCTCCGACTTTGTTTATCGAGCGAGAGTCTCAATGGTTTGCAAGCGGCATATCGTGTTTGCTGAATAGAAACTAATTGATCTTTATAAAGCAGTAAACTTTCAGTTTAAATGTCATGCAATTCGATGTACATGTAATTTAATTTGCATCATATTATGTTGCTACTCTCTCTCTCTCTCTTTCTCTTTCTCTCACGTATATGGAACCAGTGAAATAAATGAATAAATTTAAACTCAGTGAATAAAAAGGAACGCACTCGGCGAGATATGTCTAAGCATGAATATTTATTAAATTCGTCATATTTGTCACGATAAAATTCGTCACATAAATGCAACGCATTTGCATGTGTTGAAAATTTGGCAACTTATCGCATCGTATGGAAAGCGGCTTGGTAAGATAATACTAGTGATGTATGGAAGTTCTCCCCAGTGCCGCGGGTTATCTGAATATTTTAACCGCGAATATTCAGACGTTTTCATCGCGATATGTCATTAAGCAGCCCTGAGTATCCGAATATCCGGATTTCCTACTGCCGGGTACGTCGCGAGGCGAGGGATGATGGACTGCCGGATAAGTCCGCGTCATAAAAAAATCGCTTACCATTCAGCACGTGGACCATTACGCTCGCTGGGTTCGCGTTGCTAGGGATGCAGGTGTAATTTCCGCTGTCGGTCAATCTGGCCTGTGTCACCAGTAGTCTGCTCGTTGTGCCGGTATCCGTTTTCTCCGTCTCCAGGGAAACACCGCCCCTGCGGTGAACACTGAATTATCGCAGATACTTTGACGTCGTTCTCGTCACACACATCGCTACTTTGTGATTAGTTCTCTCTGCAGAGAGAAGACGCAGTTTACAGTTACGCGCGAAACAACGAGCGTGATCGCGACACAAATTGCGACGCAATTGCACGCAATTGCGAACGTTTGTGGACGTGTCGGAACAATAGATCCGACGCGTTCACGGTAGAAGTGAAAAATTTATTCGCATCAGATGTCTCTCCGGAAAACTGATGTATATAATTTACGCTAAAATTCCCGACAATTGCGAAAGCAAAATCTGTCACACGATGATTTTAACGACTCGCATTATATTATACTTTTCGACAATATATGTGACACATCTCGTCATCGCTGCAGAGAGAAAAAAATTACAGAGAATAATTTTCATTTTATGAGGAGAGTCATTTTTGTGGAGTAATCTGAAAATAATTGTCGGATCAAAGAATATTTGCTTTTTCGACTCCCCATACTTTTCGAAATTAACGTGGGCTTAAAAAGGATTGAAGACAGGATTTTTCAACGTTTTCAGTTCGATCAATATGAGACCACAAATAAAGTAGCGACCCGAAAAATTAACCGAAGTTTTTCTTTTTGTTTGTTCAGGCGAGAAAATGCGCGAAACATGTTTAGAATCTCGTTTGATTATGTGATAGTAGCGGTAACATCCGCGATCGAACGAAAACATGTATATGTGTGTGTGTGTGTGTGTGTGTAAAGAAGAAGGGTTGCAAGAGAACGAAACTGAGAACTCGATTCTCGCGGCTTGTACCTGGGACTGTCGAAATCCACCACGGCACTTCCGTGATGCCACGAAACGCTGCTGGGAGGCGTGCTCCGTACATTAACTTCACACGTGAGGCTTATCGTGCTACCCTTCTTCACGTAGACGTCTTCAGGTCCCAGGATTGTTGCCTGAGCAGCTGCAACATACGTTAGAAATCATACGCTTAAATATTCCGCATTCGTGTTCATGTACCATATATCTACAGTAATTAACGAATCGAGATTGGAAACAGCGAATTGTGTCTTGATCGATACCCCAAATTCATATTTCCTGACATACCTTATAATAAAATTTTATGGGAATTTTCTTTCGGTTTGTTTTACTACGTGCTTCATACTTTTTTACTATTTATGCTTGATATTTTTTTAGGCAATGTGAATATTCTGTAATACGATGATGTATGCTTAATATCGATAAAACTAAAATAACGATAAAATTGATATATTTTTTATATTGCTAGAGTTCGTTAAAAACTTGTTCATTTACCATATTTATATTGTTATTGTTATATAAATGGTTAGAAGTTTTTTTAATTCCTTTTTTTTGTGCTCGCAGATTTATATTTTTGATACAAAAATGCAGTGTCACATATTTCAAAAAAGTATTTATTCTATCAATTCTATTGTACATTATAAAAAAATTTTTTATAAGCATAATTATTTTATAATAATATAATACTAATTATTTCTCTTATGCATAAAGATAAATATTATTAAACGATAAATATATACAAATGCATACATACATACATACATACATTAATATAATTAATATACTGCTTTAAAATATATTATGGTAAAACGAAAATAATATAAAATTCTGCATTGCCATCAATTCCACTAGTTTACCATGTCATACTTTTAAATTAATATTATTTTCATTCTCAAAGGCCGAATATTAAAGTTTTCATATGTCATGAGTTAAATGTCACGTCAATTAAACATTACTTCTTGAAAATATAGTCGACAACACATTTCGATTTAAACTTATAAAATAAGCACGATTAAAATTTTTGTGACTTATAGAAAATAATTTATATTAGAACTAAGATAAATTAATTTGTAAAAAATATATAGGCATATACATAAATCAATTTAATATAGCAATATAATAGAATTATAATGTCATAGAATGTTAGAAGTATTAATTTTTTTTAAAGTGCATGATCAAACTTGTAAAACATTAAAATCTGTCAATGCTATTAGAGATATATTTCAATTAAGCTAACAGTACTCACTTGCTTTTCTTCGCAATTATTTTGAAAAATATAATATGGCAAAAACACATATCAATAACATGCAAAACTTCGAAAGATTATTACAGTCGAAACATATATTTTCTAAATTATGAAGATGAATGCAACTCTGTTTATTAGAAAAATATTTTACACATCGATAAAAAAACTAACATTTATATCCACAAATCTAAATAAGTGGAAGTCATATTCAGTTGTTATCCAAGAGAGATTTTTGTGTAAAGTTTGCGTCGATTTTTTATCGTTTCAGAAACAATACTCGGTTGTCGAACGGTTCGCCAAACATTTAACGCCTCGTATATTTACGACTTGCAATATTACGGCGGATAATTAGCACGTGTTAACGTCAGCCGTATTTTCCAAAAAAAAGAAGTATTTATTGACAGCTTCGAATGTTTCACGTAACAATGTCTAAACGAAAAGCGGTCTATCCTTTTATCCCTGCTATGACTTCAACTCACTTGACGAACCAGCGAGTTTGGTCGTTAATTTGCGCTACGTACAGAAAAAAACATCCATGCACTCTATTATCACACACGCAATTAAATATTTATTGCAAATAGAAAACTTCTAGCTGGCTAGCAAATTTAATATTTAGCTTGGAAAAGGGTCTGCTCTTGCGTGAGTCTAACCTGAGTTGAACGTCCGGTGAATGGCGTTCGGTGTGGTGGTGGCAGGGACAGGGGCACTTTCTGGAATGGGAGGACAGAAAAGATATCGAGTTAATCGATTTCGTCGAGATCTATTGTTTCGGGGCAGGGAATTGAACTAACGTCGAAAGCACTACGGATATGTACATATATATATATATATATATAGATATATATATGGACCGAGTGTGCCTGCGAAGTTTTGAATAGAGGGATAAAAACGTTGTCAACGAAATCATTTATTTATCATTCTGTTTTCTTTCTTTTATTGTGCCTTTTCTGCACGTGTGTCGATATTATGGAGCTTTCGCGATTTCTAGTTTAGTGTTTTGAAGATTTTTGTATTAATATGACGAAAATTAATTTATTTTATTAAATTATAATTGTATTTAATCCTGTTTAAGATCTTTAGGAGTTTAAGTGGCAACCAAATTAATGAAATTAGATTTATTGATAACCAAGTATTTCGTATTAGAAGACGCGTCCAAATAAATTCTTTTAATGAAAAAATTTTAATCGTCGAGATATTTAAATATAATCGTATATGTACATATAAGATATTTACATATTTACATATTGAAAGACGAAATCGATACAGTGCGCTGGTGATCAAAATGACTGCGATTACTCGATTGAAAATGAAGATGCAACAAAACTAATCGATACTTTAGAATGTTTTTCACGTGACAGACATGCAAGCGAAAGCATTAATCACTTTAGTCATGCTGGTGCGTAATCGAATATCCAGCAGTGTCTTTCCTGATCAATCAGGTGATGGACACTTACAAAAGCGTTCACGTATTTCTTCATCTATCGTAAATTACGCAAAATATTTACAGCGGCATAAAATCATTACGTAATCTAATTTAACCCTTTCATAGTTTCTTGCTTGATTTAATGAAAGCAAATATTGTAAAATTTAAAGTGGGGATTAAAATATTTTATTACATTGCTATGAAATCAATTAGTTTGAAATATATTCAGAAAATGATACTGTAATATAATATATATACACAGATTGTATAACTGCTACGTTAAAATGCATATTAAAATCTACATTTAGAGTATATTAATATATACATGTATATATTTTTAATATGTGATTGATTCTTTTCTTTCTTAGAGAAAGAGAGAAAAAGTGTGTGTGTGTGTGTGTGTGTTTTTGCGCCATAAAACTTATTCGAAAATTCATATGTATATACATTTTTTTTTTTTTTAATTAAACGATCCATGAAAGGGTTATCTGATAAATTTCTAGAAACTTTACGACCTTGATTTTACCTTCGACTTTTAACATGAAGGCTAAGTTCATTTTGGGCTCGGTGTTAACCTGGCATTCGTAAACCCCGGCGTCTCGCGGTTGGACGTAATTGATCTTCAATGTCCATTCGTCTGATGGTTCGGGGTGCTTAACGGAAAATCTTGCGTCTCCAGTGTAAGCGTGAATTGATGACGTCAGAATATGCAAATCCCTCTTACGTATCCAGGAGACCTGCAACCAAAGTGAATGCCCGATTAGATTCTATCCGCCCGAAATCCGGTCATCGATTTGCCGATTCGAATAATTGATACGATTATCCAAATGTTGCACATCTATTTTCCTAAGGGAATATTATCCGTGTTACAAGACTGCAAAACATTTACGAGATTGAAATAAATTATATTACGTTATAGATTAATACTGATATATTGTACATTAATAGCGTTAAAGAGCTTCAATAAAACAAGTTGAGATATTATATATTACTAGTCCGATAGAAAGTAAAACTTGGAAAACTTCATAAATGAATGTTAATCCTTCATTAACGGGCAATTTGAATCATATTTTGATTTATTTATCAATGACGTATAAATAATATGATTTACATTATTAGGTCGATTTTTTGTCCAATTAAAATATTTGAAAAATAAAATTGAGAAAAAACTGAATGCACTAATATACCATACAATATTTTGTTTATTTTCTATCGTGATCTAACGTTTTATTGCCTCAAGCAACTTTGCTGCCATTCAATTTTTAACCGTAATATTGTTCTACCATATTTCCGGAACGTATGTTTTGAGATCAAAATACACAGCGATTGTACAGGAGCAATCGGAGTCGATCGACCTTAATTCATCAAATGATAGTAATCAGCCGATAGCGCAATTAATCGACTCCCAGTTAATCGGTATCCAACTATCCATTTATTTGATCAATTATGTCAGTCGTCATTAACCCCGAATACTGCCACCTGATTTGCTTTAAAAAGCAATGTTCGCTTCCGGTCGTTTCAACTGTCATTCTCGATTGTTAGCGCGGAAATATTTCGAATTCAACAATAACTTTCGTGACCGCGTAAGCGTGTAATGCGTCGACGATCAGTCCGACCATTGTTGCAATGCTTCCTGCATAAACACGCGTAATGTGTAACGTTTTGTCCACGTAAACGTTAAATATTGTCACTTCGTGTTGCATATAAATATTACGTTTTATCGATGTCGTCATCAATTGTTGATCGAATAAGCACGTCGTTGTGATGATAAGTGAATTATTGCATCGACATACATCAAAATTCGTAATCCGAAATCGTCGCAACTTGGGTGGGTCATACAGGTTTGTATAGCGTTACAAACAAGATAATGCATTATCGCGGTTTACAGCTTCGTCTGTTAAACATTGTTAACTTTTCTCATTTTTTTCGGACTTGCAATTGACACATAATAATCGCGGCTGTGTCAAAGGATACACGTATGCAATCTTGTATGCATTTTACACGCTCAAAATTCTATATTGTTTTGTTAGAATTATTCCAGTAAAGATTTTTAATAGATATGTGAATGAAAGATTTAATTATAATTCAATATTTTCACGTCATTTCAATATTTTTCATGTTATTAAATATTTTCACAGTTTTTAAAGTCGTGAAAGAATAATATATAATTCAAAATATCATTCAATTTTTTTATTTCACAATTGAACAATACCTTGTTTATTTTAATGTCTATATTATTTTTTCTATCATCAAGTTTAATAAAAATTCGGTTTCTTTCAAAATTGAGTCACATATGCCATTTATACGTTAAGTTTGGCCGGTAGCCATAAACTTATCTTGCTTCAGAAGATAATTCCATCTAAACTTTTCATCCATCTATATCAGCTGATTCTTTCTAAACTTTTCATGTCTATTTGTCTCAATTTTCCCATGTTATTCTCAATGTCTCTTTTTGCGATTTGTCTTTCTTTGATATTTCTTCTTCTCTCATCAAATAAAAAAGAATCATTACATATATAAATTGCAGAGTGAACATGATTTCCGTTTTCATATTTTTTCAATCACGCAATGTTTCTCTTAAAGAGACGCTCTATAATATAAATTCGATATAAAGCAAGAAATTCATCCACTCGAAGGAAATCTCTCAGGGCGAAGTATTTTCTCGAATTGCTCGAATTTCTCGAATGCCCCGAGCCGATACGACATCGGTATCGTTTAATCGATGACGATGGCGCACGTATAACGACCGGATTGGAAAAACGCATTAAGTCTCCCCCACAAGGGCGGCGTACGAGATGGCCGTTAAAGGTTGTCTCCGAGCCACCCCAACAATTATAGAAGTACGTGCCTCCGAGGAGGCACACCTACAAGGTGGTCCTCGGCGTCCCTTCGCTATCGGAGCGGGCACTTCTAACCCTAGCAACCTGGAGGGGATCGTTAAACGTATGTTCTTCCCCGGGAAGAGGACCTCTCTCGCCTCCCTCATTAATTATTCGTCGCCGCATCCTTCTCCTCTCGAGAGGGTAACCACCTCGGATCTAGAATGACATGATCCTTCTGTATGGAGGAGAGACGCTGGATAGACAAAGTTCTAGGGGGTATTAAGCGGCTGATAACGATTGATTTTCTAATCCGGAATGTGATATGTTAATCAACTTAATCCGTTTTTTTTTCTACTATGTATTATTGTTGAATCTCGCGCTTCAAATTTGTTCATTTGTGCAAAACATGAGATGTTACGAAATGATCTTCTTTCTTTTATTTTTAGAAAATTTTTAGAAAATAGTATAATATAAAAAAAATATATGGATAACGATATATTAGACCTTTTGTTATATTTTGTTTCAAACTGTATTTATATACTTGATTCGATATTGTTATTATAGAATGAACAGATTGAGCAAGTGTTACAAATAAAGTGTTTCACAATAACTATCGCAAAAATTGTGCTCATTTATTAAATGTTTTCGATAATTGCAAAAAATGGGATGTTATGAAATGATCTTCTTCCTTTTAGTTTTAGAAAATTTTTAGAAAATAGTATAATATAAAAAAAATATATGGATAACGATAATATTAGACCTTTTGTTATATTTTGTTTCAAACTGTATTTATATACTTGATTCGATATTGTTGTTATAGTATGAACAATTTGAGCAAGTGTTACAAATAAAGTGTTTCACAATAACTATCGCAAAAATTGTGCTCGTTTATTAAATGTTTTCGATAATTGGTACAGTTATTTAATTGAAATTTATTAAAATTTATACAACAAAAAGTGCAATATGTGAAAATATTTTTGAAAAAAAATATTTAATTAAAGATCAACTACATATCTCTCTTGTTTAAAATCTTTATTTGGTACATTAAATTCTGACATTTCCAAATTTAAACAGTGTCTATATATATACGGTACAATTATCTCAAATTGATAGCAATTGCGAAAGCTGTAATTTTTCCGGAAGATTAGGAGAAGAAATAGAGGGCTTTTAAATATAAATTAGAAATACGCTCACTTCCTCCCTTTTATCGTTTATATACATCTCTCCTTCATCCGTGGTTATCGTTTCGCGCCTTTTATATCTATAGTGCACCTCCACCGGAGAAAATTAAATATTCTTTAGCTTCTACGTTTTACCCTCTGGGTCAGAAACCTTCATAATTTAGCCACGAAAATTTTATAGTTCCGAACTCTTAACTAACTACTGAGATTACGAGAACAGGAATGTTACGTGCTCGACGCGTTATCGTGTCATATTATTACAGTGATAGTATAATAAATAAATGGCTTAAATTTGATGCATTGCTTGCGATCGTAACGATGTCTAAATAAATATGGAAAATAATTATTTTAACGATAACACTTATTGTTAGATAAATTATAAGAATAATAATAGTAAAATAAATTTTACACTTAATAGAATTAAGGTGAATATTAAAAATATCTTTGAAAATATATATTTATGTATTTACATATATTATATTCATTTTATAACTTGATCAAAACTTAATTAAAATATTCTGTAAATACAACTTTGAAGCAAATCTCGTTTTTAAGTATTTTATCGTTGAAATTAAACTACCTGAGATTGGATTAAAATCTTCGCGCGGCACATCTCTCTAAAAACAATCAACGCAATATGCAGCAAGATAACCAAATTTGTTTCAAAGTTTCCAAGCACAAGAGATGCGCTCTTTCTGCCGCAAGCAACGAGAAATTACGAGACAACAAAGGATAGTACTGGCAATGTAGCGGTGCTCTTAGAAATCAACGCGTCTCTGACGTACGAATAGTGAAAGGAATGAAACGAAAGGGCAGCATCCTTCTTGCTTTTCTCTTGACTTTTTGCTCATCTCGTCTTGCTCATCCCACAGGAATATCCGATGAGAGAGAGAGAGAGAGAGAGAGAGAGAGAGAGAGGATGAGAGAGAAAGAGCGTGCAGGTTTACGACGAACTGGATGGTACATAAAACATTTCTAAGCACAATTTGCCAGACGGTAACCGACGTAAGCGAGCTTTCAAAGCCTTTGGCCTTTTGCCGCCTGTACGAAGATTTGCCATTTTCTGCTTAGGTCAACCCGAAAGCAGCCTTGAAACGCGCCTCTTGTGCAGTTACATAATAGCGCGCCGTTCAGCGATCTCCATTTCCTTTTAATTCGCAACTGACGTATGGATAGAATGAATTCTAAACGCATACAACTACAGAGAGCGCATGGAATCGAGTGAAAGTTACATTGCAATTTAGCGTAGATTTAAACTCTAGAAGCATGGAGAATATCCGCGTTCAATTAGATCTTTTTTTAAAAATAATAGGTACTCTAATGCGCGTCGTTTTCAGTCTAATACCACTTCATCAATAATAAAGTAACTGGTGTTCACTGAAAACGACATTCATAAGATATGGAAAATGATTGCAATTCGCGAATATAACGTTTATCATTATTATGCAAAGAAGTTTCTACATAAAACTCTCGTACTTTCGACGTTTTTTTTTGTATTCCCTTTAGTGTAAATGCTGACGTTTTCGAACTGTGAAAATTCCATCAATACGAGCGCAAGTTTCCTTAGCCATTCACTGTAATCTGATGATATAAAAGGTTTTCTGTGCAGATATGCCGCGCGACAATTTCAATGTGAGTGTGTTGTACGAACTGCAGATAAATTCTATTTACGTCTCGAGACTCGATATACAAGTAGTCGCACTTTTACACAAGTCAGTCGACATGTTGTGCCACACAGCTCGAGTTCTCCTTTCTTTTTCTGGTTTTTTCGAGTTTTCGTAAGATCTAGGGACGCAGTCGGGCATGTCGATCAATTTGGCCAAGACAGCTTGTATCCGGTCGGTTTTGTCTCAAGCGTGAACTAACAGACAATATCGACTGACGCGAGTAAAATAAAAGAGGGGAAAATAAAAATTTGGAAAAAGCTGCTTGAGAGCTCTGACACGATCCATTTACTCGTCAATTTTTAATAGCGGCGCTGACACTTTCGTTGTGTCAAAAGCTTTTGTACGTGTCATTTAATATAACAATGAGAAAATAATGCAAAGATAAATCTTACAATTTACTTGTGCTGAAATGTCATATATAAATAAATATTAAATAATCTTCGAAAAAGAAAAAATATATAGAACACTTAATTTTTCATAACTAAAATTTATATAATATAGATATTATTTTATCAACACGTTATATTTAAATTTACACAATAAATAGATATAGAGAACGAAAAGAAAAAGAAAAAAATGTTGTTTTAATTTAAAAAGTTATACAATCAATTAATATATACATATCTATATATATCTATATGCGCGTGTGTATATCATACATATATTAATATTTAATACAACATTGCAATGTAAATTATATTGTAGATTATTTTTTATTATATCACATCTCGTTGTCCCTGAAATAGAAACTATAAACGCACATCAACAGCACGTAAATATATGACAGGAGGCGTTGGGATATTAGCGAAATTCATCCGACCGAAGCTGCAAAGCCACATTGATCACCATTATGACGCACTCGCAAAATTGTCAGACAGCCGCGTATAGCGCGCGAATCATTTCGCACGCGTAGCAACATTGGCGTGAGACACACGGTGCGATTATTTTATCGCGCGATAGTCGCTACGGCGGAGCGATAGAAATTGGAGGTACCAATTAGCAGGTGGTATCAATTTAATGGCTGCCCGGCATCGTTCGTCATTGCTGTTACTGCGGCGAAATGCGTCCGACATGGGTTGATTATCGTCGCCGTCGTTATCGTCGTCATTACTTGAATACCCTATCGGCCGCTTCAACCCCCGCTTGCTCCTCCCTCATTTCCCTCCGATCCATCCTCTTTCTCTTGCATATCCATCCGATTTTGTCGCGACAGCTGTCCCTCTCTCCCTTAACGAGAGGAGCATGCAAATAATATTCGTTCGAGATAATAAATCATAATTTTATGTACAAATATAAATTGAAAACATTATTAGGACATCCTGTTTGCGTAATGTTTTGTAACTAATTTTATCAGTGATTTTAATGTTGAATTTTCAGTGAGAGTTTGTATGTTTTTGCGGATTGACGAACACAGACTGCATCACGCCGATGCGACGGCATGTTAATTTGAGAAAATGGGGTTTGTAATTGACAGTTTGTGAACGCATGGTCGATGAGCTGATAGACAATTTCAGTCATGTCATTATTTTGACATGGAAGTTGAGATGAATTATATAACAGGGGCGTTATATAAAGGAAGAGAAACATTGCTCAAACTTTTATCGTTTAGAGAAATGATTATTAAAATGCTTAAGAATTTAATATCGTGATATTAGGGAGTGAAACTTCATAAAGCAGAGATTTCAAATAAACAAATGTCATTCGAGCGAGCTGTCAAGAAGAAGCGAGATTAATACCAGATAATCGGACAGATTTCCAGAGAACTGTCGGAAGTCACTTAGGTGTGGCATGAATCCAAATTCGCGCGAAATCTCACTAAAAGGAGGCAAAGAATGATTGGTATCGAGACAAACGGCGCTTCTCTTTCAACAAAATGGTTCTAGGCGAATTCTTGCCTGCTATCTATTGTACCGTTCGATTATCACACCGAAATAAAAAAACGTAAGAGAGAGAGACAGAGAGCAAATAAAAGCACGAGAACGATTGAAACAAAGGACCCTATTAGATTAGTTGTGAAAAGGGAAGCGAGATGACTAAGAAGGATGTACGAGGAATTGAAAAAAGCAAGAGCAAGGTTTTGATAGAACATGAAGAGCAAAAAGGATAGTGTAACGAAGCTGTGTTTAAGGAAACGAGGTTGTTGAGATGAGTTTGAGATAGGATCAGATATAAAACTTAAACAACAGATAGGAGATAATAACAAATTGAATTAGGGAAGAAAGAGCAGAGAAAGTTTCTGTAGAGCACAACATTATATTTGAATATAATTGTTGTAGAAATAAATTTGAACTAAACTTTTATATATTACTTTTAAAAATTAATTGCTATTATTATTAAAAATTTAGAATTAATAATAATATAAAACGAAAAGATATAAGGCTCTTTAATTAATTTTTAAAATCAATATATAAAACTGATTTTGATGCTTAATAACTCTGGACATATTTCTAGATATATTTGATAAATATATTAAAAAAAAAAAAAAACATTGTGGAATTACGTTGACACAAGGGAGGAAGTCAAAGAGTAAAACGAGAAGGAAATAGCGAAATATCTAGAAAAAGACTGGATTCAGATCAGATAGTCGAGAAAGTAGAAAAAGACGGAAAGACCAGACTGGAGCTATCGGAGAGTGAAAAGAGATGAATAGGGTGGTACAGACGAACAGTCGACTCGAAGAGACGGCAGCTAATTAGTATTGGAGCTCGGTACGCCTCTTTGCAGCGCAAGGGCTGCCAACCCACCGATGGCACGATGGATCCGAAGGTGTTGCTAGGGGTGTCTTGGGGGTAGTTCTCGTTAATGAGTCTCCGGTAACGACGCCTTTTTCCTCCGTGGCTATATATCCTGTCGAGAGGCGCGGTTCGTACCACCCGACCTGGAGCATTCTCTCACCATTGCACTTCCCTTTACCGCACTAGATCATCCCTCGTATTTTATGGCGCTCATCTTTCCAAGAATCGAACGAATATTTACGCTGCCGCGAGGTCGATGCGGCGAATAAAAAATTCCGGGCAATGGAAAAATTGCGATAATGATCATTTTATGATAACGACGTAAAACAAATAAAATAAGGATAATTGAAATGTTGTATAGAAGATTAGCAATATTTTTAATACTATTCGATTTATTATTTAATTTAATAACTTAATTATAATATATTATTTAATTTATTGTTTAATACCGAAAAGTAAATAATAAATTAATTAAGATGTGAGTGTCGCTACATCAACTTTATGGTATACGATTACATAAAATTAATAATATTTCAATTAATTCAAAATTCTATTTAAAGTCTAATGGAATTATGTAATTAACTTACGTGCAATTTTAATTATAATTATACAGTTGACTACGTTTTATATGTATAATTAATGAGTTATGTCAAAGAGACTGCTTCATTATCATTTATACGCGTGAACATTCAGCTTAGTTTTCGGCTACACGGCGTGAACTATTGTATTATTGTTATGAAAATTGCGGCAAATGTGAGATTGGAGAATTGATTGAAAACTCAAGATTTTCAGCGAGTATATGTCAGCATCTCGCGTGCGATTTCTCGCTTTCGCGAAACAATCAACGCGCGGCAGCATGCGGGAAAACTTTCCGCGGAGTTTCTGAAAAACATGCACATCCTGCGTTATACGCGGGAATATGCTCGAAGGCATCTGCAGCAAAACTTGCCTCGACTCGACACCTTCATGTTCGCGAGCGAAATTCCGCAAAATCGCGCTCACGCACTCGCATGCACTCACGCGGCGCGGCTTATGCTTCGTAAATCTAGCGAATAGTTGCGTGCACTCGATATCGACATGCAGCGAATAAATGGTATACGTGAATTGCATCAAAATATTAGTACGCGACAAAAAACTGTTATGATATCAAGAATTTAAAAGAAATAAAAGATATATGTGCGAAATATGAGAGAGTAAAAAAAAGATGGATAAAATGAATGACAATCAAAAAAGCGTTGCCTGAGAAATCTAGAATAATATCTCTTGATATTAAAGTCAACTATCATAGTTTAATATTTTTTTTATTATAAAAATAAGAGTAGTATTGTTTATAAGAAAAACAGAAAGAGAGAGCAGTGCATGAGAGAAAAATACGTAAAGATATCTAAGGCGTGCAAAATTCGTGACTCATAAAGATGAGATCAATTCATTACCTAATTTCAAAGTAAAAAAAAAAAAATGAAGTAATTTCATCGTTCATAGTTCATTGATATAGCCGACGGCAGTGGATCTTTCGAAGTTGCGACGTTTCCGCGCGAGCGAACATTTCGGAGCACCGAAAACCGTTTAGTAATTTACCGAGAGAAATCGAATTAACTGTCATGAATTTAATGTACGCTTTCCCCCGTCGTTATACGAGTAACCTAATTTTTCAGTTTGGTACTGCTGCGCTAGCGGCGGCGGCAGCTCTTCGATAGATTGCGCGCCTAGCCGAAAAGCGTTGTGTTCGCTCATACACACACACACACACACACACACACATTACTCTATAAATCGTGCATTTTCCCCGCGAATTTTCCCCGAAATCGGTCCCGACCATTACGACGAGCGAGCATAGCGGAATGTATGCATGCATATATGTATACATACACGCATTCGCTCTTCGTATATATCGCTGCGCGGTGACATAGTAACGATGGCTGCGGAGAGACGGCAAAGTAAACACATGATCGATATTGTTTGATTTATCTGCAGCAAGAGCGCCGACGGTCACTGTACGATCACGGAGTGTTTTCAGAGTCTGCGTCCATGAGCGATAGCCGGGGATGACGAAGGAAAGGGACAGAATTTGCGTCAATGTAGCTTGCACGCTGATACGCATCCAGGGAGAGAGAGAAAGAGAGCGAAGAACTGGCTGCCTGTTCCGAATTTCTAATTTTCGATATTGACAACCGAACGAACCGGGCAACGTCGCGTATGCCTTTTTGCCTTTTGATGTGCATTTGCTTTCTCTCGTGATTCTCGACGATCGGATGTTTGTTGCTTGCGGTATAACACGGCCGACAACAGAAATATCCGTGCTATGTAATTCACGTGATTTGTTTACCTCGTGTAAAGCGCACTGTATCGTATTGACAAAGTGTATCGAATTGTCTACTTGACTGGTATTGTTCGTATAATCGCGTTTGTTCTGTAAACGGTCTATTCCTTTCTTCAACTGTGATGTGCTATGCTGCACCATTTATATCAATTTATATTTCGCATTTCTCCTTCAGCATCGAGTATTTTACAACAGAGAGAGAGAGAGATCTTAAGGGAAAAAACTTTGAAATTTCATAGCTTTTATCTTCGAGAGAATTGAAAGTTTCTCTAAATATACATCAAATTGATGTTATACAAATAATGTATCATCAGTTATTTGTTCACGGTATAAGTGCAAATTAAATCTATATATATTGAAATTTAAATATTTAAACCCCGACACACACATCATATTTCGAACGAGTGATGTGCAGAGAAAAAAAAATATAAAAAGTTCGCACACTGCATTTCTGAAAAACAAATATTGCGATCCGATAAAGTGCACGCATATATATATATATATATTTTTTCCATATTTAAACTTAACGATTTAATTTTTTATATACACACCTCCCGCGTTCCTTGTAATATCCGGCTGACCGGAGTATAAATAGGGTAGTATCTCTGTAATACGGTTATTCAAAAGGCTCCCCGAGCGCTCTTCTCAGGCAAGGCGAGGCAGTCGACCGCGATCTCACGTAAATTGCTCCTTCTTCCGCGCATTTTGCAACGGAAGTCGAGACCGGGCGATTTCTCATCCCGGGGATGAAGAGTAACGCGCGTTGGGTTTTCCGTCGGTCGAGTGCGCCGCTAAATATACGAATTCGCCGAAGAAATTCTTCTTTCTCGGGCGGGAGCTGATCGAAATTAATACGTCATGCGACAGAGATACGTATCGAATCCGTGACATAATTGCGGAGCGAAACGCGCGACGCGATGCGACCAGATTTCATCCGCGGTCCAATTACATTGAATTTCACGTCCACCTTGTACGTGACATCTACATTCTCCGATGATTTATGTAACATTACGTGATGCATTATTTATTGGGCCCTTTTAACCGAGACGAAGACGCGAGCGACCATGCGTGGAATTATTCGTCGCGTAATAATAGGCTGTAGATTCTCCTGTGTCATTCGTGTTTTCTTAATTTTTCATTTGCCTCTTTAAAATGCACGTGTCGCAACAATTGTCCAGTTAATAACAAATTTTGCAAACAATGTTGATTAATTTGAAACTTTTAGGGATGGTTTAAAAGTTTAGTGGAAATTTAAGTGTAAAAAAGAAAAGAAGTACTTTTTTGTATTCTTTGTAAACAGCTTTAATATTATTATTTATTTAAAATAAAAAAATTAAAATGACAATGGCAATAAAAAAACAATATGTTACATAAGACTAGATGTAGCCGTATAAATTAATAAAGCTTCCAGACAAGATGTACGACATATTGATAATTTGTCTCATCTTCATCAGACATCATCTTATCTTGTTATGTTAATTCAAACTCTCTAGTGTGAACAGGTTCCGAGATTACTATTTAAAAAATCTAAAAATAATGACTGTAAATCTGAATTTATATGCATACCTATATATGTATATATATATATCACAAATAAATTGCGCAAAACTGACAGGAAATACAATCTCTTGAATTATTTTAATGCACACAGAATCACATCATCATGATAAACGCTTCTGAGCGTAGCTTGAAAAATTCTTTGTGCTAAGAGGAATATATCGCGAGACTTGTCCAAGAGAAATCTTGGTGAAGCTTGCCAGATATAGGCCATCCTCCGCTCAGTCGAGAGGGTGGATTTATTATTCCATTCTCAATCTTGACATTATAAATTTATATCGCGCGCGCATCGTAGCTAAATCGAAATCCGAAGACGATACGTCCTCGCTCGGCGGCATCGTTCTCTTTCCCATTAAAGGACTTCCCACTAAAAGATGATCGAAACGATAGTACAGTCGCAATGCACAAAATAGAAGGAAGAAATCTGTAATAGAAAGAGAAATGTCATGGACTATTTCATATATCTCGAATGCAATTTTAGCTTTTCTCGTTGGCATAACGAGACTTTGATGAAAAGCAAAGATAAAAAGAATATAATAGAGCGTGTATTTTCTATCATTCGAAACAATTCTTTTGACTTGTAATATTCTGACAAAAATATTTTACGAGAATTTGAGATATTTTATAGTATTGTGAATTTTTATTTTTTATCATTTAAACGACAAAATATAAAAAAATTTTTATAAATATATAAAATTTTCAATTAAAAACTTGCAAAAAAAAAATTATTGTAATAGACAAATATGAATAGTACAGATACAATTATATCCATGCATTTCTAGCCCTTTTATTGAAAGCTTTCCATTAAAATCTTGATAAATCGATCATGTAGACTTTTTCATATTACTGGTATTTTTGGCACTACTCGATCAATCAGTTCGCTCTGTTACGGTACAAAAGTGAAAATACTGATGGTAGATGGAAAAGTTATGTGTCTGACCACAGGAGTGCATCCCAACGTTTGTCGAAACAAATATGCACCTGTACAGATTTATGGAGTAGTTAGTAACTTTGTACAACGAGCCTCTCTATTTGATATAAATTTTTGGTATTTCTCGTCGCGTCAGATATTTTGTTGTAAAAACCATTTAATTTAATAAAGAATTATTGAGTACACGTTATTCACACGCACACACATACACACACCCACACACGCGATATATAATTTAGAATATTTTAGAAAATGTATATTTTTCGTCTATTTTTTCAAATTGCGACGTAAACATTTACACATATTCCAAAAATTGATTTTAAAGAGACAAAAATGTTTATTTTAATATTAAACTCTAGATAAACTAATTTTATTAATAGGTTCTATTTTATATTATACGTAATAAATTTGTTGTAATGCTTACTTGACTAATAATTAGCCGACTTATTACACACATAGAAATTATTCGTACGTTTGCAAACTGTCTAAGCGTATTTGCACGAATCTATTAGTGAAACAGGTAAATGTGTATAGGTCAGAGGGCTTTCCGCGCCGCATATCGAATGTGAAATATAACGCCAGGATGTAAAATGAAACTAATCGCGTATATGCAACGGAGATCCGCACACATTTGTTTAACGTAATTAATGAACGTATTGTCGGATTGTCCGGATAGAATAAACTAGAGGGCACGGCACGTGCATTCAAAGAGATCATGTTATTTCATTATTTGTGAATTTCGCTCGGTGCTAAAACAAAAGTTAGTGCAGCGAGAAATGTACACGTCGAATGAATAAAAATCGAATCGCTCTAGATATTTCAATTCCGATAAATTCCAATAAATGTGTATATAATTAGAAAAATTTTATTTATATAATATAACTTTGTACGATATTCTAGATAGTTAAAGAGACACTAGAAAGGGTTGAGAAATGCTACAGCTTATCTTATACGGTCGTGTACAAACGCTTGTGGGATTAAGGGTGAATAGTAGTACATCGTATACTACGAGTATGTTGTGTAGTATAAGTAGACGTGTAGGCTTCAATAATGGCAGGCGGTTAATTAAGCTTTAAACTGTGTCTAGAATCATCGATCTTGTTTAGAAGTACGTGTGAAACCAGTTGAAACGTTGTTTACACAAATTGATCATTTTCATATCAGTGACATAATATTCTTAAATAGAATAATTTTAATTACATTTAAAATTCTTTTCTTTTTATTAAAATACTAGTTCAAAATTTTATTTTAATCAGACTTACATGGCTTTGCAAAATGGATATAGTGTTTTATTACGGTATAAAGTAAAATTCATAGAAAAATTGTCATGGAATTTTATATTAATCTTATTTCTATTAACCCGATATTTCAATTTTCTGGAGGATCTGTTACAAATCTCGGTCGTAACTTTATACTCCTGACTTTCCTTTAGTTATCCGATCATCAAGTATCGAGAGAGTATCAATTGATTTACGAGAAGGGAAAATGTATTAGAGTAGTGCGTAGAGAAGGATGGTCGGCCAACGCTTTAGATAAAGTTAGTGTGATCTCTAAGCGAATCGTGGAAAGGAAAACCGGCATGAAGACGCGGCGGCGTTTCTTTAGGATTAAAATAAATCCTAATCTAGGGTAGGTCGTAAAGTCAAGAGGATGAGTCCACCCCACAAGTCGAAGGAGAGGCGTGCTCGAGAAGAGAGACTAGGGGACGAAATAAAAGGAATCTGTGTGTGGAACGCCGGACGAGAAAATGTTACTCGAGATACACTAACTTCCTGCTTCAGTTCCGCCATTTCCAAGATCTCCAGACGCCTAGCTGTTGTATAGATATTAGTCCCTCGTGAGATGAACGGTTGTAAATTTTCGAGGACACACTCGGTGTATATTCGAGTCATACGGAGAGGCCACGAAGATTGTGCTGTGTACATGCGCAAGATTCAGAGACATATATTTAATGCCTTGGATGGATTTGATAGCCGAGAAGATGGAATGCTATAATATTCCTGGAATTTTATGATATTCTTATCTTTAAGACTTGACACAATAATAATGAATCATGTAAAACGATAAAAACGCGAATAATTTTGAGATTTAAAAATATACTATACCAACTGCATAGAAGAGGAAAATAATAAAATTATTATAAAGTTATTTTATTTTTTTAGTTATCTTTTAGTACAATAAATTAATCATAATAAGATAAATAGAATGTGATTAATTAATAATTTTAAAAAAGTATAAATATATTGCAATGTAAAACTTATAATTAATAAATTTAATTTTATTGTAATTGTATAACTTATTATAATATTTAATTTTAATATATGAACTATATTATTATTTTTATAAACGTAAAAATTGTAATATACTCTTCTCCAGTTTATAGTAAGCAATATGTTGAATAATTATCATTGCAGATTACAGATTTTAACAGCTCAAATGTTAATTAAATTATATCATTTCCTGAAATCTTTGAAGCATGAAAAAGGTTATAACACACTTGTTTTTAATATAATTCAAAAATAAGTCATATTTTTAAAAAAGTTAGATTTTATATGCGATTATATAAAACGCTAATTTAATCTAAATTATTTAATTTGACTTAATTTAAATTAAATTGAAATAATTTATTTTAAATTTTATTTAATTTGAAATGCAACGTATAAAAAATTATAACTCTAAATTTATATTACAAAATGTTGAATATTTCGAAACTATTATATAACAAATGGATTGTCATTGTCGGTATTTGGCCTTCGTGTTACGGCATGTGTACATATATATGTACATGACATACGTATACGTAGCGCGACGTAAGTGATGTAATCTTGCCATTTACGCGGCGCGACGCGAGCGAGAAGGTGAATTATTCCGTGTGTCACTGTGTTATTCTTCGAGACACAATAGTGACAAGTATCACGAGAAAACGCAATTATTCTCTACAAAGCAAACGATCTATATTAATAATTTCACGTAATTAAGGAATCGTAAATGTTGTTCATATAAACGTATCAAGACGACAAGTATTTACCGAACTAAATTAGCGCTATTTATTCATTTATAGAAAATAGAAATCAAAACGAGATAGAGTTAAATAATTATAAATGATCGTTTCATTGCAACATATTTACAAGTAATAATTATTTTCTTAATGATTTACATATATACACATATTTCTCATATTCGAATATAAACTTGTACCGCGATCATTCGAGAGAACGACCAGTAACATAATTAATTTCTAATACACTGAGAACATTTCAAACATTCGGCATTTATATTATATAATTTTACAATGTATCTTATATAAGTTATTTTTTAATTTAAAAAGTTAATTAATTGCTTGTTTTTTTAAATATATCTACTTTAATACGTATATAACATCTCTTTTAATCGAGGAGAAACAAGGATGCGCGATGTTAAATAATACCTTTCAATTATAAAAAAAAATTCCAAATTATATACATATACATAGATATATCATAATCATATTATTAAATACAAAATATAACTTTCCCAATGGGTACATTTTGACGTTGGTGGGAGGGCTTAGTACCTGAAGGGAAAGCTAAGTACCTAAACGGTTTTTCTCGCGATCTTTTTTAAGAGATCTTTCTTAAAATTTTTTTTTACTTTAAAATGTATCAAAAGATACTGATCTATTTATTCTCGATTGCATAATTCGCTTAAAGTCGCACGTTAAGAAATAAGTCGAGCATCCAATTTCCAAAAGCAAACGCTTTGTTGCATCTTAATCAGTTTAAATTTCCGGAATGCCATTCAAAGTGTTGCGCGTCCGTTTGCATCGTACCGCGAACAGTTCATTTCATTTTAATTATTTCAGAAGTGTCGTGCAAAGTGTCGCGCATCAGTTTTCAGTATGCCGCGGACGATTGTCATTAACATTTTCGCGAGTGAGTATAGTGCGCGAGTGTCTGACGAATTCTGAAGAACAACTTGAGAGGAGAAGGAGACGCATCAAGTGACAGCGAAACAGCATTAAGGTAAATTAGTTCGTATTTATATATTATTTTTAATTAATTGCGCGCACAAGTTTATTCTCATTTGTTAGGATAATCCATCAAATTCAAAAAAAGAAAAGAATTTTAAAAAAATATTTTATTAAATATATTTGATAAATTTTATATTTAATTCATAGTAATTTTTTGAATTTTGTTATAATTTGAGTTTCATATTTATATATTACAGATTGATGGAGCTTCTAACTAATTTAATTCCGTTGCTGTGCATCGATCGGTGAGTGAGACAAACTTTAATATTACTTTAATGTAATGAAATCTACAAAAAATTTGTCGCAAATAATATATTTAGACATATGGCCTTTGTTAGTAGTAACATAAAAATATTATACAGATAGAAAAATAAAACATAGATCTCTCTTACCTTAATTTTCGGATAATGCTATGACAACCGCACGCACGGCTAACTTTAAGTTAATTTTGATTTAAAACAATTTTTTGTACCAGAATAAAATTTTATATATTGAAATTTAAATGTATTATGTTTTTAAATTCTTTTTTTTCAAAATTACTACTTGTACATAATAATTATAAAAATAATAATTTTTATGATTAAAACAAATGACATTTATTTCAATTCTGTACGACAATTCTGGATATATGAAATATTTGTTTTATTTCGTAAGTTATATAAAATAGTTTTAAAGTAAAGATTATGTTTTAAAATACAGATAAGATCAACTTGACGTTTTTCGTGATTAAAATGGATAAGCTGAAATATTATAGTCTAAATATATATAATTTTTCGTAATCTAAATGATATACACAAATTACAGATATCTGACAGTAATGCTAATTGATTGATAGTAAAAGGATTTTTTCTTTTTTTCTTGATCTGGCTAAAAATTAAAATATTTTTATCTTTCTTAAAATAGTTTCCTTATTTATTAATTAATTTATATAATAATTTTTTAATCGCACTATACAGATTACATATTTCTGTATAATATTTTTTTACGATATAAGATTGTATTTTTATTTAATTGATTGAAATTTATGTTTCCATTGCGAAGAAAATATGCGAGATGACATATTTTTTGCATTTCCTCTCATCAGTGAATACGCCATATTTGCATATGAACAGTGTTTTGGAAGAGAAAGAGAGAGGGAGAATATTCATAATTAATTAGTTATACATTAATCTCCTCTACTTCTTCCTGCTTATTTTGCCAAGACCTTTATAGCACACATGTGCATTAATATTTAATAGAGAGGATATTTAGTAGGAGATTATAAAGTTTTGGAGGAATAGACTAAACTTCATATAAAAGCGAACATTTCTGATGGAATGACCAGATGTTATCGTCATGTCCTCTTTTATAAGGGATAGAAAAGCGGCTCACGTATTCATGGGTTCTCGAAAGAGAGAAAATATTCATAATCGTAATATGCTATGAATTTGTAAACAGATGTGTGATAAGAGCACCCGTTTGAAATCCTGACAATTGATAATAAAAAGACGCGGATTATAATATTGCAGATACTATTATACATGTAAAAAAAGAAACAATATACATACATTTATTTTCAAAATTCTATACCAATTTATTAAAATTATGGTATTGAAAAAGATAAATAAATAATTTATATTTTTATTAAAACTTGCATTTTTCAACTAATTTAGTTTGAATACAAATTAAGCCCGTTATTTTATATATGTAAATTAATATTAAAAATATATTTATTATGTTGATAAATCTTTTGTACAAGCTTTCAAAATGGACTTATTTTTTAGGGAATTAAAAAGTAATCCTTTCAGAAAAAGAAAAAATGAGAGAAAGAGAACGACGAACCTAGAAAATTTCGCATCCTCACAATTTCGCATTCACGCAATTTTTTCCACAAATTATACCCATCTTAAAATAACGGAGCAGAATCAGATGATATATACATCATTATCACACAGTCGCGAAGAAATATTTAGAGAGTTAGATATTTTTCATTCAGAAATGCGCATTCGCTATAGGAACAAAATGCCACGTTCTTCCGCGCGGATGCATTCCGGATGCAATGCCACCGGAACCGGCCGAAATGCAGTAAGCAAATACACGATTTCCACAGCGACGGTGGAAGTAGCTTGTAGCTCATCCGTACGCCGCTGTACGTTACATGGTTTCTCGGCTATAGCGGGGTTAGTAATGGTCGAGCACAAGGCAAACAAAGTATACCCTTGCCCGCTGGCGGAGAAGGTGGCGGTTCCGGGGGTTGGATTTGGTTCAGGGATGTTGGGTTTGGTTAACGCAGCAGAGCCAGCAGGGTCGAGTGTCGTATGATATGATACTCGACCGCTATGGCCGAGCGAGTGTCTCGCAAAAGTACGTCGCAAAAGTATCCTCTAAAAATAAACACCGCTCCGCAAACATGCCGTCGTCGACGACCAACCGGATGTTGCGCTCACTTTTCTCACGGCGTAGCGGCTTGAAAATCCCTATATCGTTACTCCGAACTTGCTCTCTCTTACACAGCGAAGTTAAAATGAAGTAATTTCGAACTGAAAGGGCGACGGAGAGTTGTTTTTTCATTGGTTCGGAAATTACTTTCTAGACCTTCCCTAGATGCTAGATCGAATAAGTTTCAGGTGATTTTGTATGATGACGGCTGTCTTAGATGTGCGATTTTAATACTGCGTTTTGAAATAATAACTCCACTTTGTTTTTCTCTTCTCAAATGATTAATTACTCTCTCTCTCTCTCTATAAGTTTATTATATAAATCTTTTTTAAAAGGCAGCTAAAAAGGTTGAGATTTTTTTTCTTTATATTACTTTTCAATTATTAGCTCTTTCATTTTATTGAAAGTGTAATAAACTTATAAAATATAGAAAATGTAGAAAAATTGAATATATATATATATATATATATATATGTCTTAAGTCTTAAAATATTTAATACATAAATGGAAACTGCAACTTATATATATATATAAATATATATATAAGTTGCAGTTTCCATTTATCTATTAAATATCTTAAGACATATAATGTAGTAAAATATTGATTTTCTTTTAGTTTTTCTCGAGCAAATTTTTTGTTGTGTTCGTAATTATCTTCGCAACAAGTAACGCGGAGACAATTTTCAAAATTAATATACACCATAATTCTATTTCTTATTGCTTATTTTTTGAACAATAAAACTCATTACGGAAAATTCTTTTTAAGAGAATGAGAAAACTTGCTTATTCGCAATTACTCGATAAAAATTGGATCTCTTTTTATGAACGCTGGACAATCGCAGAAAAGAGAGTCTTTGACCAACAAACAATCGTCTATTATAAATGTTGGCTTTTATAATCACTCTACAGCCCAAACAAATCAATCGCCGGTAAAATTCTTCTACCTCCCGGTCTCTGTACCGAGCCAAGCAACCGTTGATTATATTTTTCTGTTCCAAAGAGTATCGCCAACTACTCTCCCGCTGACTGGTATTTTGTGCGAATTATGTCCGGCGATGCTTTTCATCGCAAATATGAACTCACATTAAATTTCAACTATCAACAACGTTTCTTTTAAAAATACTATAAACACAAACTAATTAATAAAATAATATATTAATAATATAAAAGTAATATTATAATAATATTGATAAAAAGAGCTATGACGAGTATAAAACGAGGATGTGATTTCGTTACTTATAATTTATTACAATAAAAAACTGAATTATGTCTGGACGTTTCGACCCTTTTTTTGGGCCATCTTCAACAAACAAAAAATACGCAATTAATAAAACATTATGTGTAAAATTTGTTTTCTAATCAAAATAAATATAGTCGCAATAGAAGAAAAAAATATATGAACACAGACTACTTTAATATTATAATATAATTATTATTTTAATGATTGAAAATTTAATATATAAATATATTTACTGATATATGAATAGTTTTTTTCAGAATAGTCGCATAATAATTATAGAAGAGATTCTAATTTTAAAAGATCTTAAATTTAAAACATAAATCTTAAAAGTTCTTAGAATTCTTCCTGATATCCTATTTTTACTCTGATCTCGAAACAAATTATATTAATCATTAAACAAAATTTTTTTGAATATAAAAACAATATCGAAAAATTACTTTATATCAATACTGGAACCATATTTTTATCCATAAATTACGCTGAATGTCTTTATGAATACACATGTGTTAAACTTTGTGAAGATTACAAGAATGGAAAAAGTCCTCTCTCCATTGCAATAAGTAGTATAACTCGACGATCACTTCTACTATTTCATCTCCTAGTATTGTGCCGATGGCATAATAGCCTCGAATGGAAAATCAGAGAAATTAATAAAAAAGTACGTTTTGAGAAAGATGAATGAACGACAATAGTGACGAAAATACAGATGCCATAGAGAAGGTAAGGTTTCTCTCATTCTTTGGTCATCCCTTGAATTACTTCTCTACGTCGCCATTCGGTCATCAACCTCAAGAGCTACAGAGACGCTTTTTGTCCTAACAGAGAAATGGCTTCTCTGCGAATCTAAGAATGCCCATAATAATTATTGCGGCGGCTTTCTTTTGAAGATCATCGATCTGTGAGTAACAAATGAAAAACTCGGAGCGTGGGGTCGCTGTGAAGAAAAAGAGGTCAGAAGAAGCAGCAGTGATTGACAACTTTTAGGGAGATCGATTCGCATCTTCAATTATACGAAAATATTACAAATAAAAAGAAATATACATCTGTAATCATCTTCTTTGATTAATTTATACGATATATTTTTCGTTGACCCTCCAATCAGTGTTAAATAGAAAGTTTTATAATAAAAAAAGAGAAGAAAAAAATAGGTGACTGCTGTAATTTGCAAAACACTGATTGAAATTTGACACAAAAGTGAACGCAATCAATTGGAACTGTAATATTCGCAGAGTCCTATGACAAATAGGAGAACAACGTCGTCAAACATGATTATAGTAATAATAGAGAGTCGCGTAATTATCCGGTCAGATAATAATAGTTCCAGGTCAGCACGTTTATTCGAGCTTTAACTTTGAAAAGCTTTGTGACCGGCTGTACTACGCCCGAGTGGTCAGAAGACAGGGATTCACTAATAGGCCTTCAAGAGCAGGAACGCGATCCTAGAAAGCCCTAACAACGTACTCGATTTATCCTTCATCCTCTATACTCCGTCACCTTTATTCCGGATTTCCAGAATCTCCGAATACGTCTTCCTTGAGCTGCGCGACAATCAATCGACGAAATGAGGATTTCAGTGATCTAATATGCCACTCCTCTAATCATGCAGAAGATTTCACTGCAGGCATCGATCCTGTCTTAGTGGAATTCATAACGATGTTAATTGAGCGCTGCGATTATACCGACAAGATTATACGTAAAGTTGTTAATGATGAAAAATCTATAGCTATTATATATAATAACGCATTTTGATAACTTTTAGTAAAAAATGCTAACAGGGTGAAAATAATTAAGAGAAAAATGTAATGAAAAATACTTCATTCAACACATGTAAGAATAATAGAAGAGAGATTTTGATGAAGAAGAATAATAATAAAAAATGATTTTTTAATGAAATATAATTGGCAGAGAGAAAAATTATTTTTCATAAAAATAAAAAGTGATGCATTTCGAATTTGCATAATAATGTAATTATTCTGGCAGAATTGTACAACAGGTTAAACAAATATTTTTAAGTATAATTTTTTACAAATTGTATCAATAACGCAGGGAATCGAATATAATTAAATTTTTCAATGAAATCAAACATATTTTATCAGCTCGTTTCGCAAGGTTCATAGGGAATCATTTGTCTGACGCAATCTGTGTTTGAGATTGTTGAGTTAAAATCAAAGCTGAAAGGGCAGCGAATGAAACGATATATTCAGGCAAAAAATCTAATTGGCTCTTTATGACATCAGCATCGATCTGGGTTAAGAACGCACAGACGTACCGTAAAATTCAAATAATTTCCTACGACGGCCGCGTCAAGAAGCGGCGAATGGCGGTAGAAAGCGCCAACGATGAAAGAAATTAATTTAACCCCTTACGCGCGGAGACTGTAAAAAAATGACCGCGAAATTGGAATTAATCCGACTTCTCGTTGCTACAAAGACCTTCCTTTGAGTTCGGAGCCGGGATTATTCGTAAAGACTCGGGGCTTTTCTGAGCCTCGAGCATGTCCCGCTTAATTATATCAATGTTCACAATTTTTCAATTTTGCGCAAATTATATTATTTCCTTCGAGTTTGCGATGCCTTTCTTAATTTGTTTCCTTTTCCGCTATTCGCGCGACGCCTCCGTGTATATCCAAGTACGTCACGTGGAGCCAAAGTCAAGGTAGTTTGCGGACTCGTCTTCTCAATAATCCCCAACCGCGCGACTCGGAGTAGACGTCTACCGGAGCGTGTAATTTCCGTACGTAACCGCACACACACGGATACGCACACGGTATGACGCGCATTATTGTGCGAATGCGTCCTTTATGTAACGGGCAACCCCTGGCGCTTTCAACCCCTTTCAGTCAGCCGAGACGACGGCGACGACGGCGACGGCGACGACACCACCACTGGCGAGATATACATCCGCCGAAGTCGCAGTCAACATCTCGCATTCCCCGAGCAAAGCTTATGGAAAGACGGACAGGGTTCTCGCGTCACCGTTTCTTCTTTTGTCTGCCCGCAATTACGGCGCTCCTATTGAAAACAACTGCCGCGACGCTCGTCATCATTGTTATGCATGAGGGTTTCTCGTGTCGAAGAGTGCGACGTAGTCGGAATGATTTTCTGTGGAATTCTGCACATTCCACTTTCTTCTTCATAGTAGTTTGTAGGATAGAGAAATCAATTATTTAGAGAAGTTTTAGTAACAAAATTTATATTTTATATCAATTTATCATTTAAAATCGTAATTTTGTATTAAAATTTTTATTTGCGTTTGCGAGTGTGGTGCAGCTATTTCATCTTAAACTCTTAATGCAAGCAATATCTCTAATGCTATTTTGCATATTAAATGCAATCTTGCGCTTCACTTTCTACTTCAATATTACAATGAAAAAGTTATTATATATTTTTTATAGAAGTTATTTCTTATAATTATGCATATATATAATTTAACAAAATTGCCAATATGATACGTCGTGCAATGTTGAAGTAATTTACATAAATAATCTCTACAATATATTAAAAGTATTTTTAAAAAATCTCGGGATTAAAAAAACATATAATATTGGAATTTTTATCCTAATTAAACGTGGAAATAGATGTTGGAGCAAAAACGCGTACGCGTAAACAGAATTCTAAAAAAAAATAATTGTTTATCTCATATAAATATTGTAAAAACTGAATAGCAAATCATATGTGAAAATTCAGACTGCAAAATTATTCTTACATCTAACATTTAGCAAAAAGAAATATTTATATAAATATCTACTTATATTTCATGTTAAAAATATTATGTATTATAAACTTGACATAATTTTTTCCTTTAAGTATAAAATCCGGAAAATTCTGTTTTCCTATTTTAGAACTTCAGTAAGTTAACTTCAATCTTTTCTCGCGCGATAATATCATAATTTATTAAATGCGCTTTACCATAATATCAGTTATTAACAGTATAAACAGTTATAAGCAATATCGGATTTTATAATTTTATATCAAAGATTCCAATATAGGAGAGATAATTATATACGTGAGAAGGATAATTTTCTTCGCCACTATTATTTTCAAATTTTTAATATGGTATATTTATTTAATTTATTCGGCAATAAAACGGGTGCGCGTTTCTTAAAAAAAAATATCAGAACAAATAATAGCAATAAATACGCGTATGATATAGCGTTTATTCAATACCAGTCGATAATATCCACGTACATTTCATCGTGACTTTTATAACGTCATATTCCTTGCATTTGCTCTCCGAGCGATTGAATCGAGTGTTCGGTTGCGACGGCTCTCAAAGATCAAAGCAAGAGCAAGACGTATTGGAAAATATTAGATGTCGCGCACGATACAATTTATGTATCCCTTGCCATGTGTTACGACTGTTAAATTCAGTAAATGTTCAGCTGCAAAATCGTCGATTAATAAAAAAAAAATATATCATGTAGTTTGACGAATTGATCGATTTAATTTAGCAATATTCAACAAAAATTCGAGGCTGACTCTATTCTTGCATTTCGTTTTTCCTAAAAAGTTATATAATTTTGAAGTCTGTTATCATAGAATAGCATTTTAATTTTAATAACATTTTTCGCGATTTTAACGTCATTTTACTGAAACAATTTTATTATTTCTTTGATAAGATTTTTATTATCTCCGTGTGTAATCAAGCTTTCTCGAAGTCTTGGCTTTCTTTCGACGTTCTTTTTATGTACACAATAAAAGGACTGTTAATTTCAGAAGTCACACAATGCTATCACGACAGTTAGATCAACAAGAGATTACGGAAAAATGTTGAGGTCTGATCACTTGTGCATGTCACGAATGTGCGACCTCTTTCTTTGCAGGAGATGAAGTTGTTTTATGATTTCCACATTGGAACATAGAATAAGCAAGGCTTTGAACAGCAATCCCGGCTTTGATTGATTAACGAAGCAGTGACTTGCGACGTAAAGGAAAACGAGATCAAAATGAGATTCTCTCATCTCTGTATATAATGAAAGAAAGTTATTTACTATAATAATTATTATTTTTCTCGCATATTTCTTACTCGTATCGATATATTATAAATTTTGTGAAATACAGAAATAGAGAATAGAATGCTTGATATTGTCAATTTTTTAAAATTATAATATAAATATGTATACACTGATATCTACTGTGAATGAATTTAAAAACTTTATTACAATATATAAAATATATTAACAAGTTATTTTATATATCGTAATTTAAATGATCCAAAAAAATTAGAAAATTATAAGATTTATTTAAAATAGAGAAAATTTTATATATATCAAAAGAAATTAAAACATAAATATAAAACTTTAATAATTTGTTTTATAATCGAATCGATAAATAAAATCGAAAGATTTTTCCCTCATTCAAAAATTGCAGACGATGCATTCTACCAATCGCTCAGACGACAATAAATCAATAAACTTCACGCTTTCAATCTCTTCGTTAAAATAGATTGTCTTTATATTGTCGATATAAAGCCTGGAGCGACCAGATAACAATATACAACCGACATATTCGTTTCAAGTATTGAAAAAGTGAAATATACGGAGGTAAATGAGAATAGATACTTATCAAGTATCTATACGTCGTATAAAAATAGTAAATGTTTAAACTTGTTAAGAAACCTATTCAGGAATACTTATACATATATATTGTACATTACAGATTTGTACATTATTGCATAAATAAATACTTAAAAATAGAAAAAATAAAAATAATATTTTATATAATAGATAATAAATAGATGTAATAATGATTACAAATAATAATAAAAAATATTATGCATTGGAATTTACGATAAAAAGAAAGAAGGCACAATTCGTGATATTCTAAAAGTCTTGCTATATACATACTCGTACGTGCTGTGGAAATGATTTCCACGTCGCAAGCAGTGCTGCCTAACCATCATTTTTCGTAATGACTGTCGCGTCTGGAAAATGCGTGTATGGCAGAGACATACGTGTGTGCGTGAAAAGAGTTCCCTCATGGTGCTTTTAATTGATTTTGTGTGCCTCCTACCCGCAAATTTATTGTCGCGTCACCCTCGGCAAATACTTTTCAACTCTTTACGGATTCGTATCATCCGTTTTATATCTCGCTGCCTCGGCTATTGTTTTGGATTAAACGAAAGAAGAGAACTGAAAATGATCTACAGAACTCTGTCGAACCCTCCCGACAGACTCTTCTCTTGAAAACGCTTCATTATATTCCTCTCGTTTGGCCATACCGGTTTCTCCGCCGTTAAAAGGACGCTGCAGCGAAGGCTTTGTAATCATGAATTTCTTACTGCACATATACAAAGCATTTCTTGAAAATTGATAGAAAGTAAACGAAACGCGTACACAGCTCTAGGAACACAAGTATTGATCAGAGGAACATCACAGCGTTAATTAGAAGAATATAAATACGCGCGGTCGCAATTTGAGCGTTAACGCATATTCGGTAAAGAGAGACGAGAGTTTCGATTATCATCATCGCCGTAGCGTTTCGACTCATTCATCAATTATTTTCCACCTCGCCGAGAACATCCCGCTCGCAGCTTCGTTTTCTCAAACCGAAGGAGACGCCGTAACCGATTCCACATGGCGTAACTTGGGAAGATTTAGGAGAGATTGGGCTCTCATTTGGCAGCCAATTACAATGCCACCGGCAATAGCGACGAATCCAGCGGAACTGCGCTCCGGGTACGGTGGTCGAATTGGTACCAATAGCGGTGGAGACGTGCGGTTTGGGACAACCCTGTAGCTCATCCGAGTTCACCCTCTCTCGATCCCCCATTTCTCTCTCGCGCTATCTCTCATTGGCACTTGGCTCTCCTTCTCTTCCCCATCCCTCTCTTTCTCTTTGCTCAAGACTGTGAGCTTCAAGAGGAACATTCGAATGATATAGTAGATCGAGCATTAGAACGATTGTAATATCGGCATGATTGCATGCGTAATTGAAACATCATAAACCACTGGCTGAATCTCCGATAAGCTTCATATCGCAGGAATTATTGCGTATATATATATATGTGTGTGTATGATGTGAGAGAGCGGCTCTTAATGTCACCCCTGCCGTTTACGATCCCGAGAACTCGAGAGCTTCGCCTCACATATACGGCCTCTCCTTCCATTTGGCGACGGGAATCGCGCGATCACGTCGCATTCGTAAAATGGCGTTGTAAAATAAATTTGAAATATCGTAAAACCATCTGTTTATAGGGCAACGTTCGCGGAGTTAAAAGTGCGAAAACGTGCGCGAGTGCGCGCTTTCATTACCGCACGAATGGCTGACAAAACGTAACGGATGACTCGACGTCAAAATATTTTACGGCGGAAGAATAAGAAACAAGATCGTGAACTAATAAAAAAAGAATTTACGATAGCAATCTAATTAGTAGTGTTTCGAAGGGACAGATTTATTATATACATTTTTGTGATCACTTCTCAAATCTAATTCTAATCTTTAATCTTCCACATTACACGCGATTGCATTTTATTACTTTTAATCATCGCGCCGTAAATGACAGATTTATCCGAAACAAATTCCCTGTCATCTTTCCGCGGGAGATTTGTAACAGATTTGCCCGATATCTCGCTGCAGCGAGCATTACAAGCATTGTAACAAACGCGACATCGTTTCCGGAAACTAACGAGTAACTTTCAGAATCAAAGTTGAAGCGTTCCAATCTACGATGCCCTCCAGATTCGCCCCTTCTCTCTTTCCATCCCACATCCCAGACCCTCCGTCCATCTCTGCCGACGAGTTATCCGCCGCTCCACGAGAGATACCAAGAAAATTGTCTCTCCCTGGAAGTCCCTCTATTAAATTCTCGTGGTTCGACGGCGGGCGCCTCTCGTCGTCGACGGATAAACGAGGTCGAGCGCGTTGCCGTTCGGACTTCCTGTCGAGCGATTCTCGAGTTCCTTCTCTCTCTCTCTCTCTCTCTCTCTCTCTCTCTCTCTCGACCGACCGAATGGTTCCTTTCCCGTTTACGGTTACGCCGGAGATTTTGACCGATCGGCTATTGGCCCCGAACGCCAGCGAATGCTATACATGGAAGTTATGGAGCAATTGCAGTGTTTGCTCGCTATTGTTTCTCGGTGCTGTAATGTAAGATAGATCTCTATGGATTCCGATTAAATATCTCTCGACGCGACACTGCATTCTGTTCTGTATAATAATATTTAGATTATCGGCGAAATTGTTTATAGTTGAAAGAAATAACTTTACGCGACTGAAAATGTAAATCTGTGCTACAAGTGATTTCTCTTATCGTATATATAAATGTCATAATAATTCATCATGATTTTAAACGTGAATTCCACATTATATTATCCGAGAGTAATTTATGATAGAAAATATTCATTACATATACTTGCGAACAACAATAATAACTCGCGCACACAAACTTGATAACATTTATATGTATATCTTCCATCACTGTGTAATAAATAATGTTGAGTAAAAGCTGGGAATATTGAAATTTCCAAGACGCGGTTATACGTAATTAGAGAGTTTTACAACCCCCCAACGTTAAATGCATGCGTTGAATAAGTGCACCGCTAATGATCCTTATAATGTTGTTTTAAGTTATTACTTTATATGAAACTCGCGGTAGAGCCATAAAATCCTCCATTACTCCTTAACACACAGCATTATAGCTGTATACGCAAGCAGATCATAATTTTATACTCTATATCTCATACTTATTCAACTCCATGATTGAGACGTATCACGATAAGATGCATAAGTAGCATAATTCATGAAGTACACGTTGTTCGATAAACGAGCACATTTGTGTGTAAAGTATTTAATAATGCTTCTTTAAACAAATTAATTGCTTCCAAAATATTTTCGCTGCAATATAAAGAAAGGTTAATGCCGCTGATTTATTGGCGTTTTAGTATCTTACTATATATTTTCCAACTGTTTTGAAAGCTGCTATAGTTTGGGCAGAGTCACTTTACCTATATGTTTCAAAAGCAAATCGATATTCGGTATTGATCTATTGTCGGAAAAGCTGTGACGCGGAATCGAAGTATCGGGAGATATTTCATTAAAATTTTTTTTTCTCCGCTATATATTGTGCCACTTTCCAGAATAAATCAATATTTAATCCCCTGACCGCGAGCTACCCGCTTTGCACGCCCCGAATTATTTTGTTGACTTTAACGCGCCGTGCGAAAATTGCACGCAAGCGTATAAAGCTCGTTATGCGAATGCCGCTATTTTCGCATCGTCATTCGGTATATTTGCTGTGCGAAACGCTATTTCCATTTTCGTCGTATAAAATTGTAACGCTTTGTCGTGGTTTGACGAATTAAACAAATATTAGAGCGCGCAGATATGAAAATATTGGAAAAGGAAGAAATTGGAAATCACGAGGGAGAGAGAATCCCTCTTTCTCTCCGATGATATTACCTATGCTAAATACGCGTACGGATCGGCAAAGAAAAATTCGCAAACTCGCCGAGTTTTTCATCATAGCAGATCGTCCATATCGGAAAATATTTTTCACGCGTGAACAAACAAACGCCATCGTTACATACGGGTTGCATGTGTACGCGCATCCACGGTTCTTTGGGCAGCGCACGATTATAGATTACACATACACGTATTTCATCTCTGCCACACAGGCCGGAACAAGCGGGATTTTTCTCAGTCGAAGACACGGATCGCTGATACGGAAGAGCGCAATTATTTCGTATATAACATCTCCCGACGGAAGATGCGCATTATCAGCGCGGAAACGCGGCACAAAGTCCGGCTGAGTGAGACAAGGATCGTCGTAAATCACGGACCCGCGGAGTCGAACAAAACCGGCAATGCGTATTTCGCGGAGCGAGTTGAAAGATAAGAGGAGACATGAGAAACGCCAGGGAGTCTGGGGGAGGAAAAAAAAGGACAAAAGGAAGAGAAATGCCCGCGCCTTTCAGCAACATCGGCGTCGCGGGGTTGTAAATACGCAGGGGAAGGAAATGGATGCGATGGAAATAAGGGATGAAAAGGAGGTGCGAATCATCGCCGATTGTCTTTTGTTTTCAGCACTTTGTTTTTACGCGTTTCTCGCACTCGGTGCGGTCATTTGTTTGTCCCGTTACGACTGCACCGTTCTCGTTTTAGGCTTGGAATTGGCTCGCTTTCTCTCTTTCAACCCCGCCGTCTTTTAGAATGCTGACGAGCTGAATGCCAAAAAGACGTCGCGACGTGCTAGCGCAAAAATAACGAATGCGTGTGCTCGATGAATGCTTTTTCCACTGATGAAAGAAGCGACTCTGCTCTCTGTGGGGTGTGAGGATTTACGGCAATAATGTTGGTTCGTGTCACTTTGCAAAAATCTACTTCGACGGGAAAAAAGATTGACAGAAAGATATTAAAGAAGTGAAATTTCCATGATATGTCGAAAAATTGATGAAAGAGAGTTATGAAAATAATTTATCGATGATCGAAGAAATGATTAAAAATAATTTTCATGTTTTAATATTGCAGAAGTTTGTTTGTTGTATCGATATTTAAATATATTGATTTTAATTACTTTTAATTTTTTTAACTTTGTTGTATAATATTGCATTTAAACATACGTTAAAGAACCAAATTATTTTATTGGCAAATTATATAATTAATAAAATAATATAAAGATGTGAAATACAATTTTAGTGATATAAAACGATCCACACAAATATACCAATTACAAATAAATCTACTTATGTAATTCCTCATCATTATCCATATTTTGTTGAATTATAAAACTAAATATTTAATTGCATCGTTACTTATATTAATTTATCTGTTAAAAAACGGTTTATCAAAATATATACGCATATCGCGGAATTATAAGCCAATTTTCACGAAAGGTGCATTCAAAGTGTTAATTGGATTCTTTGAAAATTGGAGAAGTGTAGATGTAATAAACAAACTCTTATTGTCAAACCTCTTTATTTTTTATTTCACTAGACCGACGACTTTATCCACTACCTTCCTGTACATCACATTCCAATGAAACTATGCATAAAAGAGCTATGAAGTCTCTCTGCGTTGTTCTTGGTGGAATCTTTATACCACCGCCGAGATATTTCCAATATATCGTCGAAGCGTCTCCTTATCTTTTTCGTAGCATCCAATAGCGACGGAAAGCCAAACTCCAGCTTCTCGCGATCGCTTCTCCTCAAATTTCAAAAAGAAAAGTAAATGCCGTCCATTTTTCCGTGGACAGCTAAAATAAAAAAAAAAAAAAAAAACAGATCTCTACCATTGACAATCGCTAAAATCGTCTGATTGTCTGATCTTGACAGTACAATAAAAGTAAATCTGAACAGTTTCAAAGTACTGATAAGATTTATTGATCGGATTTATGATGTAATAACAAAAGTGTAACATATAATAAGAGAAAATAGAATTAATTTTTATTTCAATATCGTATTGTTCAATATAATAAATGAGAATACATTGTAATAACATTTTTAGTGAACAAATTTATATACAATATGTTATCGAAACGTTAATAAATATTTTTCGCTCAATTTTGAATTTTTGACATGGTCGGTATCAAATTTTCAACAATCAGTCATACAAGAAAAATCTCAGATCAAATTGATTGTTATATATTGGGATGGCACAAAAAAATCGATTAAATCTATCACGTCATGAAAAATCAAAGTTTACCAGTTTTTTTTATGTGTTATATTGTTGTGTTGTATTGAATAATATTTTTTTACTCTACACATTTTGTGAATGAAAAAGAACTTTTAAATATTATTTAAAAATTTTTAGTATTATTCATTTGATTTTTCTATTATATATACATTGCTTTGTAACATATTTTTCTAATATGATATATTTGAATGATTTTTCAAAAATGCAAAATAACTATAGTACAACTTGTTACAAATAAGTGAGATATTTTTTTAATTTGAAAAATTTTTTTATTTCGAAAAAGATGCCATAGAAATTGGCAAAACGAGAGGTAGCAAAACGTTTTTAAAAAACTCAGTGCAAGCGATTGTGAAAAAGCTTCTTCAACTACAAACACATACACAGCAAACTTGCACACGATTGTTTGTTTCACTTATTTCGACCGTCATTGCAATCGTAGCTGTTTTTTCTTTCCGGTCCGATACGCCGGGCCGAAATTTTAATTTAGCTTTTCCGCTACCGCCACGCAAGTCTCGTATATATAGCTGCCGGCCGTTATAGTAAATTGTCGTAAATTTATAGACACGTCCGTAGTCGCTCGACCGGCCGCGATATTATATAGCTCGTTTCATTATTAGTTGTCCGGATTTGCTCCCGTATAACACGATCTGGCGAACGTCCAATTTTTTTTATTCTTAATTTCCGGACAACCAAAGTAACCGTCCGGAGACGGTTCTGTCTCTCTTTTCCCTTTCCATTCTACAATCTTTCTCTCTCCACAATTTTCCCTAAGTAAGCGTCGTGTTCCTGATATAAGAATAAATTCGAGTTTCAAGCAATTTGTATTTAAGTTTAGCAGAAGTTAACAATTTCTCCTCAAAGATATACGGCGTAATATTTAAAATGGAGTTTAATATTTTTTCTTCCTGCTGCGAAAATGCGATATCTAATAATTTGCAAATGTCGACGCTGAGCGATAAAAAAGGAAACGCAGCAATTTATTTTGTGATATTTAATTCTAAACTTAAATTACATAGAGAACTATAGATTATTCTCCGAGCGAACTATATTTTCATCAGGGAACTAGGCCACAAATTGCGCGACTATTCGCAGATTACAAGGTTTGCGACTGCAGCTGCGAATACGCCGGAGTTGCCGATTACCTTCGGGGCATTACGTGAAAATTTCAAAAGTTTGCGTATTCGAGATTAATATGAGACTCGGATCAATTTTCTCGTTTCCGCTTGAAATTCGAATGTACACACAATCGACACAGTATTGTACTTCCGCGGATTCTCTCTTTGCGCATCGAGAAATCCCTTCTTCCATCTCGCTGTCATTAACCTCGTTAAACATAATTAATTGCGTGGAAATGTATGAAATCATTATACGTTCTGTGGGATACATTTGGTTAATGGTTCAACCAGCATGTACATAAGCGGAAATATGCATCACAGCTGTCAATCAGCACTTTGCAACACACACGCATAAATCTTGATACATATTATTCAAAATGCATTTAATACGTTATGATTAAATTTAACAAACTGGATTATGCATCTTCGATAATCTTCACACGTAAATATGTACTTATGTACGTATGAGCATAAATTTTTACAACAACGCTAAAGCCGAAAATATCCTTAAAATATTGTGCCATTTAACAATCACGTTACATTTTGCGCTAATCTATATAAAAACGTGCAGCGCTGCGAAAATTTAATTTAAATAACGTAGAAATTTTTGAAATTGTCGTAAAATAATATCCGCGTTAATTTATTTTATATAATATTTATTTTTATTAAACTATTCGCGGTATTCGTTAAAAAATTTTAATATTTGAAATTACATAGCAAAGTATAAACGCGACGATGATAAAACGTCAGGGCGATGATGGAAATAACTGTCTTCGCGATGTAGTTTTGAAAAATTCCCATCGCGCTGACGCGCTTTCCACAGCATCGACAATATTTTACCAGCACTCAGAATGTATGCGCTGTTGTATATCGAGGATGTATGTCCTTAAGGTATCCTGATATATTCAAAACATACCTCTACGCGCGCGGTTATATGCGGTAGGCAAAGCTATCGATAATTCCCAGTCGTGCGTTAGAGGGTCACGCAAATGTGAAACAATGTTTGTAAACAACTCGAGGGCAAACAGTTGGCAGCCGCGCTTATGTGGCAAACCGGAAGCAAAGTGGTCTGGACCGACAACCGGTATTTATCCGGTTTATACCGTCGCACAAACGTCAATTCGAATTAATATTCCCTTTGAATTCGATACTATTTGTTCTCGGCGATGAGTGATCGAGACATCGCGATACGTAAACGATCGTTCAAAATTAGATTACACATTTCGCGTCCGATAAAATGACAGGAGACAGAATGGATATATCGCGATATCTATTTGATGATTGAAAAGAATCAAATTAAAAAATCGAACCAGCCGCGATATCGCGATATATCTCGCTTCGTCTGACGATATTCGATACGACAGAATTGTTGGCCTGGATGTAAAATAAAATCATTCACAAATATTCATCGAATAAATATACATATACATATATATATATATATATATATATATATATATATTTATTACGTAGAAAAATCTCTACAATAATTCGCATTAGCTGATGAGCAAGTTTTGCTTTTTCTAGTTAATTTCCCTAGGATTAAAATCACTCTACTTTTGCACTTAAAGTTAAGCTCTACCTGTCCTACTTTGTGTTGCATCGCAGTGTAAACTGCACTCTCGTAGGGCCTAGGTTAAAAGGATAAAAGAGAATAAGAGAGATGAAAGGATCGACCGGCGCGATGTTATACCCGGCTGAAAGTAGTAACAACGTTAAAGTCAGACATTGGAACTAATTCGAGACTGGCTGTATCGTTCGCATCTCACGTCGTCGATGTATATATCGACTTAAACTACTTTCCCACGGCAATGACCGCGCATCCCCACTTGACCTGCTCGCGCGCTTGCAACGAATATTATCGAATGATGCTGAAAAGTTTTGAACTACAAGCGCGGTTTCGCTCGATTAAACCACACGTTACGGAACAAACTCGAGAAGTTCCGCTGATCGAATCGGTTTCGGTCGGAGCTTGAACGCCGCTGCAGCCGCTCAAGATTTATTAGCCCATCGAGAGGTGCAATGACTATCTTCCTACGAACTAAGATATAACAGTTATATTGCTTTAGTGCACTTCGAATTTCGTAATTAACCGCAATTGTGCGAGCGGAGAATTCCATACAAATTGCAAAGTGAATTTACATTATGTATAATTTAATAAAATATTATCAGAATATGAGTCAAAATATTTGATTCATATGTAGGTCAAATTCTAAAATAAGTTTGTTCTTTCGTGTATTTATTCAGCGTGACATTTCGTAGAAATAACTAAAGAAATATATTTTACATTATTTAAAACTTATTTTAAAATATGCAATTTAATTTTTTAATTAAGAATAGTATAATTTTTCGCGTAATTTTGTCTGATTGTCTCTTCTTTTCCTTTTCTTCTCCTTTTTGTTCTAATAACTACAATTTTGTGTAAAATAAAAAAAAGTTATTCCTTTTTTTAATGAATAAAATTGAAAGAATATTATAAAAAGCTCGTGAGTGCAAAAAATGACTGAAATTAATAATGACAATTAAGATGAGAGGGAGGAGGAGCTTGAATTCGATCCCAATAATGTTGCCGAGAAAATGTATTACGGCCCGCGTTTATCATTATGCAAATAATTTGTATTTTATTGGCGAAACAGGATCTATAGGTCGAATAATAATGTATATTACTCAAGGGAGATAGAAATTATGGCACGAGGCGACAGAGCGCGTTGCGTGAATTCTGCAACTATATTCGGTAATCGCTATTCACACTCGGAGCGACCACAATTACTCTCCCGGAGTTGTATAACGCAATGCACGGTCACGTACGACGCGACGCGACGCGACGCGACGCGACGCACGCATGGATGAGTATTCCGCAAAATTCGTATAAGCTCCTCCGCATTGTGCCCGTCGTATATATACGGTACGGTATATCTACTGACTCCGCGCGCACGGTGAGGTTTCCCGCGGCTTTCTGCCCATATTATAGAACTCGCCGCAAACATTCTACCCCTTGCTGCTTGTTTGCGCGACCGCATTGCTGAAACATGCAGTCGCTGTGATATCAGCGGGAGAAAAGTCGCTTTCGTTCGACCGCAATGTTAGGAACGTTGCACCGCGTAGCGTGTGACCGCTTCATTACAACTTCGTGCCGAAAATACGAACTTTAATAAGTGGAGGGAAGAAATTTTAAAATGCGTCTCGAAAGAATATCACCTCTCTGATATCCGCGCGTTACCGTTTCAACGTTGGTTATACGGAATATTTAAATCAAGTGATCTTGGTATCTCATATTTGTCTGAAATTATTTCTTCAACAAGTTTGCTGCATTTTTTTTTTTTTTTTTATAATTGTTAGACGGGGAATTGGATTGAAAAGTTGTTATTTATCTTTCGTAATAAAATATTACCGAAGTTACTTACTAGTCCCATTTAATCCTTTATATCCCGGCAATATTGATACGCTCGACGTGATATTAAATTAAAAGGTATAAAAAGTCGCAGTCTCAGTATCGCGGAACGTAGTCTACTGTCACTTTTGAGCTCGAAATTTCGAATTAACGAACTTTGAAATAAATGTCCGTAGCGCATATTCATAAGATGACAGGGGCAATCACGGACCTGGGAACTAATTAAATCGTTGTGCACCACCGCCGCGATATTCGCGCGAAATTCGTCGCCACGACGGGACGAATTTCCGCGTTGTTAGTATTCATATTAATCACGCTTGGGCTAGTCGACTGCAATTCATCCAACTCGAAAAAAGCAATCTCGTGTGTTAGCATATTACTAATACATTAGCTATTTGTTTAGGTCGTCGTCCTGCACCCTGGCACATATCTCGTATATATATACGTATTTCCCAGCGGAAAATTATTTTTCATATAAAATATTTATAAATTCTTCATAAGTTCGTGGCGTGTTTTTCGAAAAATACATTTCATATAAAATAACAAATATCATTAATTTTGAGATTCCAAGTTATTTGAAAAAATATCCAAATTCTTGAACGATACACACAGAATAGTTATTTATGTAACGACAAAAAAAATGTACAGTTATTTTCATTCGTTTAGCAAATACAAATACGATGCAACAATTTTCACTCTTACGCGTATCGTATTTTTTTCTTGCCCAAATCTTACAATTGTCCTAGTTTTGAAGAAAAACCCCGACAGCATCTACGCACGGCGCGGATAAGTATGTATCTAGACGAGCGTTTCATCTCTATTGCTTCGCCGTGTGTATTCCCATGTTTCAACGTGAATACACACGAATGCGGTGTTTACTGACGCAATATGCCGAATCCCGTATTTGCGTTACTATGGAATATGTTGGTCCCAGGCGATACGAATCACTGATTTTACACATACGTTTCTGGATGCCGAATTGCTTTCGACCAGCGTGCGCTCGGATTGGCACAGAAAATAGAATATAACACGTTTTGTTCCACAAGCGTTTTCATTCGATTTAATTTAATCATCTCTTTAATCAATTTCTCTTGTACATCGCAGTGTCTCCCTAATAAAAGTTAGTCGTAGAAAATATGGTATCAAATTTTTATTTAAATCACTTTTATCTCAAAAATTTACATATAATACTGCAATATAGCGAATGAAATAATAATAGAATCTTTCATTCTCTTTAATTTGCAACATATAAAAAAAATTTGCCACATATAAAAGTCTGTGAAAATTCGTTTATATAATTGTACAAAAACAAATGTAAATTATAAAAATTATACTTTCTCCAATACATTAAGAATTTACTAATTTAAATCATTTTTAAAAATCAAAAGTTGTATTTTAAATATATTTTTCTGATAATCAGAAGGCTTTTATAGAAGAAATAAAGAATATTTTCTCTCGAAAAGTTGCAATTTTTTGCATTTTTTCTTTCGTATGATTCTATACACATATCAAACTAGATAAATTTTACACATCTTACAATTATGGTAAAATGCATGTTTCAAAATTTTGCAGTCTATTTGTTTTAGTTTGAAAGTAAAATTTGAAACCAGACGATACAGGAAGAAACATCGTTGCCGATTGAAATCCAGATCTAGCAAATCAGGCTAGATCTAGCTTAATCAAGCAAAATCAGTTTTCGATTTCGTCGTAAATACATTACGTAGCAAGCTCTTCACGGATCGAAGAGTCAAAGTTCCGAATGTACTCCTCGCATTCGTGGCATTCGCATTTTGGCAAAGCGAGTTTCCGGGATTTTCTCGCATTTTTCGCAAGTTAGAGGTAAAAGCCGCCAATTGCCGTGCTTTCCACTTCTCCATCCTCGGCGAACTTGATGGAGTGACTGTAACTCAACGTGTCGAACCAACAGCTGCGCGGCGAAACTTCCAAGTCCAGTTATACAATAGGAAGGGGAAGCCGTTTCTACCGGGCGCAAAAGAAAAGGGGCCGAGAAAAGCGAGGAAAACGCGAGCGGAGAATCGCCTGTGTTTTCCGCTCCATTTGCTATTTCTTTCATAATGCGTACACAGTCGACTTTTTCGCGGTCATCGTCACTTGTACTTTGCCATCCGAGGCCATTCAGCGCCGCGTGGACCGCATCTCTCCATTGGACGTTCGTTCCTTAAGAGTCGAGCATCCATTTATTGAGTTTTTTCGAGCGGAAAAATTTTCCAGCGCACTTCCCTCTTTCGGAGGCAAGAAAGCCGTTCATCGACAGACGTTTTCCAGAACAATGTCGTACAACGGCACAACGAGATATCGTATAGATTTTGTATTGCATGAAAATAGATTTTCTTGTTTAAAAGAAAATATAATTTAAGGGGATCCTAAATGCTCTTGAAAAGTCTGTTGTTTCTTTCCTGTTTTATCTTGTTTCATTTTAAATGGGAGGTTAGATAAATTATGAATTTATTTATTGGCTAATGTTAAAACTTTAAATCTTTCTCATGTACAAATTAAAGTATTAAGATTAACAAAAGGCAAAGCGTTCTAATTTCGGGTAAAAAACCATCCGTTTAGGATCCCCTTAATGCATTATATTCTTTGAAAACAAAAACAATTTTGTCACCGATAATTCATCGAGATTTTATATTCTCAAATGCGCAAAAGTTTTCAAATCTGAAATTATCTATCTCATTAATAGTTTCTTTCTTTTTCTCGAAAGAGATGTTCAATTTTCGAAAATTTTGCACAGAAAGTTCCATCTTATCACAAACTCTAGCTAAGGAACAACCGTTAGCGGGGGCATGCACCTCAATCTCAAGGAAACTATTCGAACTACGTGCTACATTTTGATATCAAGCCGTAAAGCGGATCGAACTCGAGTTAAATTTCTAAGCGTAACTAATGCAACTTTATGAAACTCGTGCGCTCCAACCATGCCGCTGTTACGCGCTCAATGCGCGCACGCTTCTGGTTTCCCTCTATACAACATGCATTTCCTTCGTATATAAGCTTTGTGTCAACATAAGCCAAACAAGGTGCAGCGCAGAGTGACCTCTACGGTTGAATAAGGAACGAACCGGGATGTTAACGCGTTCCGCATTTGGCTGGAAAATTTTTGCAGAAGGAGTTAAAAGGGTCACGAAAAAAAAAAAAAAAAAACTGTCCTAGGAGAATTATTTCCATTTAACGGCTCGACTCCGGTTTCCGCCCAGTCCTCGCAAGCAGTCACGCGGGTATGATAACGAGACGTTCGCAATTATTCAGGCGGCGATAATTATGGCGAGTTATTTCGTCGACGATGACGCAATTTGCCATGTCACGTCGGCCGATTTTTCAATCCCGCGAGCTTTTTTTCGGCGAGATCTCCTCTTTGACGAGGGGTTTGGAATCCCCAGGAAGCTTAATGAGGCCGTCTGAGTTTCCCCACGAGACGTCGGAGAAAAATATCTCGTGTATATTAATATGCAAGCGAGGGAGAAATCTTTGATTGTGCATGCGACACTCGAAGTTTGCCAATAGAAATCTATACTTTTCTCTGATAATACGAGGCACCCAAAATTTGAAAATTAATAAAAGAATAGCTAAAAGGTAGCACTTTCAAGAACATACTCTATATATATATATATCTATATTAAAAGATCTCAACTATACACATATTTAACACATATTTAATCGGATTATATTAAATAAATAAATATAATAAAAACGTTTGACTAAAAATAATGCTGTAAATATTTTTACTTAATTAAATTAAGACCGGTTAGACTGGTTCTATTTTTATAAACCACTTAGAATGAAAAATACCTACATATGTACTCTACGATGTATATTTGCAGTTTTGCTCGAGTTATATTTGATGTTTGCATGTTTTCTATGAAGCTGACAAAGATCTTTGTACATAGTCAGGACCGCATGCAAATATTCCTAGCAATATACAAACAAACAACAGTTCAAGAAAAATATAAAATATCGAAAATGTTAGAAAATATAAAATATAAAACTTGTACACATTATTTCTAGAAAACTGTCAAATATATTATTTACAAACAATATATATATACATATATATATATATATATATATATATATATATACATATACATATGTATATATAATATACATATATACATATATAAAATTATGGAAAATTGCATATCGTTTTTTTTATCTAAAAATAAATTTAAATATAAATAAAATATTTGTTAAAATTGTAACAGGAATAATTTCTTTAACCAAATGCTTTTTATTTCAGATACCAGTGGAACGGCCATGTGATTGCAAGAAAATTACAGTCGTACTAATTAAACTTTACATCAGTAAGTGCAGATAACTCGAGAAATACATTTTGCAGACTTCTCCGTTTCTAATTTACAAATATCCTTAAGGAAAGTTTACAGACGTAAAATATATTATTCAGACGAAAATGTTTAAAAAAAAATTGGAAAATCAAACTATTCGACAACCTCTTGCATTGATTCTTTCTTATAATATATATATATATCGAATCGTCGAGATAATTAAAATCAAATAAAGAGACGAAAGTGAGATAAGATACGGTACAAAATAACGAGGCAGCTCTATTACAGCCGACGAGACGAATTGGCAACTGGGGATTAAAATAACCCTGTGTTACTTCAAAAATATTGGCCAAGGGAAATTGATATCAAACATAAATGCCTGAAATTGGTTAGTATCGATTGTTAGATATTCATTCGGCCGTGTCCGCAAACGCTATTGGAATTCAATAATTTATTACAATTCCAATTTTCCTCGTTTTCTTTCGCTTCGCGGCTGTCAGAATATTCCATTCTAGATAAGGTAGATTTCTTATTTTTTAATCGATTCATAATCTTAAAATGTTTCATTATTATCAATGATAAAGTAGAAGCTTATTTCCATAAAGTAAAATTCTGTTTCCAATCATCAGGAAAAATGATAAAAAAAAAAGTTTTCTCAAATAACTTGTTTGAAATCATTGTTCTAAAATAAAAGATTCATATCACATCAATTTCTTTAATTAATAAATTGATTGTAAATGACTGAAATGATTAATTTGTAGGACGTTTTAAAGCATGTTTAACATTAGTATTACACATTTCTAACTCGCGAGTCAGTATGTTTATTCGTTTCTTATCTCGCTCTGCTTCCAAAGGATGCGCAAAGAGCCACGATATTAATTCACACACCCTTAAACTCCAAAGACGCTCCTATAAGCGGGTGTAACTTCAGCAAAGTGACTTCAAGCATGCAACGAGAAAGTGAACTAATGCCGGTGCCTTCTAATTGATGTTCCCTAATTGAAATAATGTCTTACCATTGCCTCTGGCCGAGTTCTCGCCGTAATATCTACGAAATTCACAGGAGCGCAATTTATTTCTTGCATTCATTTGGAATCTTAATTTTCATTTCCCGGGGTTTCGAATCGTTGTAATTATACGTTGATCCACCGAGTCGTGCGGCAGAGGTGGAATTAAAGAATCGAGAAAGTACTCAGCACAAAATACCGAGCTTCTTTCTCTCCCTTCGCTTTTGATTCACTCGCACGACCGGGCTGATGATTATGCCGTGCTACAGCGAATAATAAGCGACAGAAGTTTTCGCTTCTTCCACCATTGCGAGCTATTCATTGCGGCCAGTCGGATAAATTATTTATTCTGTGCCAGAAACTTTAAGCGAAAAACGGATGGTGGAAAGAATTCCCGCGTGCCTCTCGGTATTCTCACAATTTATTTCGATTCGCGAGCTACAAGGGATGAATTTACCAGTTGAAATTCGCGTGTAAACCTAAAAAAAAATGTAACTCTTACAGACTTGCAACTCTCACAATAGATTGCACGAAACGTCTCAACCGAAATGCGCTCAGTTGTAGCACCTAGAAATTCTACAAAATGTAGTAATAACAAATAACAATGTGTAGTGCGATTAATAAGAAAGAAATATTATTTCACCTCGAGTTTTGTATGTTATACACGAGTGGAATTACATACCTATAGATGTAATAAATGTTTGAATGAAAAATATATTTTTTTTTGCTTGACATGTAAAACATTTATCGAAATAAGACAAAATATCAATAAGTAAATTTTATGTGGTAAAAATGTTTTCGGTTGCGTTAAAATGTCATAACGGAAAGTTCAAATGTCTCTTTAGGGAGGCAATTTAAGTAAATTTCAGTCCTGAATTTGAGCATTCTTTGAAAGCACTTACGACGTTACTTCGTCATTCCAAACGAATCTCCCGAATGGTTCAAAATGAAGCTCTTGAATGGTAAAATCTTTCCGCGTTCCCGTTCCCACAATTTAGTTCAGAGAAACGAGAGATGAATTTATTAGTTATAAATCGTGCAAAAAATTCTTATAAGCGCTACTGATGTTTTACTGTTCATTAGAATCTACGATTAAATTTTATTCTTATGCATAATCCTATTTTTCATATCTTATTCTTGCATCATAAATCACATGCTGAAAATATACGAGATCTAATCGAGTTAAGAGAGCAAAGTTTTCACAAAAGCAGCGAATAAAAAAAATACATCAATAATTTAAATTATAATTATGCATAAAGCATAATATTTTATATGCGCGAGTACATATAGTATAAAGCGATTATATTTTTGACAATAAACCCCTAGAATGTAGAATTGATAATTCTCACAGACATTAACGTTCATCATAAAGTCGAAAAAAAAAAGATGAAACCAAAATCCAGTAATTCAGCGTGTAAGTCTAAAATATGTTCACACCGTGGCACGAAACACGGAAGACAAATTTCGGTATGCGGGAGCAAAAGAAAATTGGACATCCCGGAAACGCCGGGATGTGTACGCGATCTGCGCTATAATTCAATCCAATCTCTACAAACAACGGTTTGGCCTGTTGAGAGATCCGACACCGATGTTGCACCGGTTGCAGTCATATTTTACGGTCGTTTTCGCAGCATCGGGCAACTGGGAACTAAAGGAAGGAAAAGCCGAGATTAGACGCGAGCGTCGAAGACAATCCGCGGTCACGTCGCATTTCTCTGCAATGCGATACGATACGATACGACGCGACGCGACGCGAAACGTCGCGTCGGTCAGACAATTTGCAAATAGTCGGCGTGTGTTGGGCGAAAATTTACGACGCGCCAGAGATATTTCATTATAGGTTTTCATGGACGTCGCGTTGCGCGGTCCGCGCACACACATGTACACTCCGGGGGTAATATATGTCCTCACGTACCACATAACACATCTCGCGTATGTGCAACGCGTGTCCGCGCGAACTCGCTCGACTTGAACTCCTGGTCACGTACTCGTGATAAATGCAATAACATATAAACTGTGGCGAGAATTAGAGCTCCATGGCGATTTATCGAGGGTTTTCGCTTTCTCCATTTCCCACCCTTTTCTCTGTTTTTCTCTCTCTTTCGTTTTCTCTCCATCTCTATCTATTTATCTATCTACATCCCTTTCTCTCTCTCAAGAGACTACCGAGGCCGGTGGCCAGTGGCGGGTTAGTAAAACTCGCCGTCTACAGCCGTATCGTGAAAGTTTCGCGAATCACCGGCAATCCACGTCGATTTATGCGAGTCGTAAATAAAAAAAAAAAAAAAGAAGAAGCGAACGACGGAAGAGAGGGCGGAAAACCGCCTTGAGCTCTGACAAATTGGTTCCTGGAAATTTCAAGCCCCCTCTCTAGAATTTAGCCACTCGAAGCGTTGCGGCTACCGGAGTGCGGGAAATTGAGTCGTGCTACCAATCGGAACTCAAGGCTTTTGCCGAAGACGAAAGAAGAATGTGCATTCGACATGTGCGCACGTTGAATAATTTCGCGAGCGTCGAGTGCGGATTCCTTGTCGCCTCTCGCCGAAAGCTGCGAAAGATTGACGTGTTCTTTCAAATAAAGAAGAGAAAGAGAATGAGAGAGAAAGAGAAATGCAAAGAGACAGAGAGAAAGAGAGAGAGAAATCAGTTCTAATATATATATATATTTATATAATTTTTGAATAATATATATTAATCGCGAATTCAATTAAATTCAATATTACTCTATTTTATACTTTGAAATATATTAATAATAAAATATGATGTAATAATATTATTAATATTATATAATATTACAATAACAGCTATTAATGTGATATAGGAAATTATATTATTGATATAATAAATTAATAGATGAGACCCCGCAAATTTTTTGCTAAATATCTCATTAATATAAATGCATGCATAGAATGTCAAAGTTAATTGTAACTAGAAATGAAATAAAAAATTAAATTTAAAGTGTAAGACAGGCAATAAGAAAAATTAAAATGCATGAAAAAGTTTGCGCATTAATCATTAATAACATATCAAAGATTATATTTTTAGAACAATGAAGAAAGCGTTGTAAAAAATCGCGAAAGTCTACATCGGAGACAGACAATAGAATTGGTTAGATCAAAGTTGAAGTGCGGAAAATTAGGTGTCAACCTGGAAGAAGAAAAACAACAGACAGTACTCATTGTTCCTATGCATTCATCTTTCGCTATCTAAATACTAATATTTTTTCACGACTTGACAGATTCGATTAGTGTCTCTTTGCGATTCTTTTATATTCATATATTTTTTCATCTTTGGTCAATCTTTTTCGTGGCTCTCTCGCACACGTACACACACACATACATTTATTGCCTTCAGGTACCTAAATCAAAACAATTTATTCATTTATTCACGTCATGGTCTTCTGTAATGAAACTTCTTTCATAATAAAAAAATAAGTCAGATATTTGGAAATTTCATAATGTTCTGACTAACTTTATCTACTTTTTGATTAATAGATAATGCTTTTTAATTTTTCATACTTAAAGAATAAGTAGTTTAATTTTTGTCACAATATAAGAGTTCCTTTCTTCCTTTATTTATTCCTTTTATCAATCGTTTGTTATCCTGTAATATCTGCTTTATTAGAAAGAGATCGCATTAAGATTAAATCGCGCGAGAAGCAGTGGACAAGAGTCGTTTCGAGCTTTTGAACATTTAGGCAGATGAATGATTAATATTGTCTTTGCCTAGGAGAAGCCTCGAGCGCGAAATCCAGAGTTCCTACAATATATCGAGATTGCGAAGCGTAATCTCGAGAGGTGTCGATGTAATCGAAAGCAGCAATTTAACGTGCCCGGGTTATGGCACTAGATAAGGATAGGTTTACGTGGGTGCATATATACAGGAGTGCTGGATGCAGCTTCGATTACACGGCTATAGGCGCCTACAACCTCCACACTTTGATCCTTTGTGTACGTTGCATATCTGGAGAGACTCTTGTGCAAATTACGCTCAACTACACAGGACGCCGGCTTCATAAGAATACTCGACAACTCGATGAAAGCGAACACATCGCGAGTGCTTTTCTGTCGAGAAGATAGTCCGTGTTCGATAATTTTATACTCCTGCGAGAGAGGAATCATGGTGATTCAATGAATCGATAAGTACATTGTGCATCTCAAGCATTTTATGTTATCAAAAATTAATATTATTTTAAGTATTCCTTTATAATTTTTTTAAAGCAAATTATAATAAGAATAATAGAGATAATAATTGGTATAAATGTAACGTACCATGCATCTCAAACATTTTATGTTATCAAAAATTAATATTATTTTAAGTATTCCTTTATAATTTTTTTAAAGCAAATTATAATAAGAATAATAGAGATAATAATTATTATAATTAATAAGAATAATAGAGATAATAATTATTATAAATGTAACGTACCATGCATCTCAAACATTTTATGTTATCAAAAATTAATATTATTTTAAGTATTCCTTTATAATTTTTTTAAAGCAAATTATAATAAGAATAATAGAGATAATAATTATTATGAATGTAACGTAACATGCATCTCAAACATTTTATGTTATCAAGAATTAATATTATTTTAAGTATTCCTTTATAATTTTTTTAAAGCAAATTATAATAAGAATAATAGAGATAATAATTATTATGAATATAACGTAATTAAAATCTCTATATAACTCTTAGCCACTACACACTTAGATATATAATTTCTATTCTAATTTTATATATATCTTTAATAATAAAATAATTATGGCACAAAGCATAATAGCTATATATTGATTGGCCGTTTTTAAAATAAATTTTGATTTGATTTAAACTAAACCTGTAATAGAGATTTACACAAGGGATTGAAGATGAATAGAGTCCTCTATTCGAATGACTACGTAAACATCATGGACCATTCGTTCACACTTTAAACGAGTTCAATATATGCGCTCCGTCGTAAAGATACGAGTTCATTCGCGTGTAGACGTACCTATGTAATTCACGTTACATTGCGCGTATAATGTAACTCGTGCCATATACACGCCGACGCCGCGCCGTCCCCGTGTTAAACCGCAGCTGTCGATGACAACTCTCTCGTTGTTAGTCACGAAATTACGTTCCGGCGCGGCGTCGCGTTCGAGGTATTCCGGAAGGCGCAAGAACGTCGAGGGAGAGACGCCGCGTATCGAGCAAATTATACGAAGCGCGTCGCGTCTTGGGTGGCTCTCGATTATTAACTATTACATTGTGATCGCGCGCGTTTGAAATTGAAGTTTCCAAGATATTCTAGTGCTTCGACATTGTTCTGCAATTTCTGACCAAGTTTTTGTTTGGATACCGCCTACACACTCTGTATCTACAATATTAATCCTCATAATCTCCCACGCGCAGTTACGAACCACAAGTGTTATGAAAGTCTAAAGCGAGATTATTTAGTTATTTAGATAAATCGAGCTCCGCCCAGGATCTTATATGAGCTTACGGTGGATTGTACGAAAGTTAATAAAGCTGAATTTTAATCAGGATTACACGAATATCAAATAAATAGTACAATGTTTATCGAAATAATATTAATTGAAGCGCTTCACCTCAAGGGCTCGCAGTAGTACGAGTACGGACATAGTCAGCCCGGGATACACGAGCTACTCGGTCCGCTGATTTTTTAATCAGGTTATTCAAACATTTCCTAGGAATATAAATAAGACATGAAAACACATATCGAGCATATTTTAAATATCAATATTCGATCTGTTCAAGTTGCATTAAATTTCTATTATAAATATATATTCCATAAATATTTTTTCCTTGCTATATATACAATTAAATGGTTCACTCAGTCTCATCTTTTCATAACAAAATCAATATAATGTTTATTTAAATTAATTTTTTTTTAATTTTGTGTAAGATACACATGTAAAAAAAACTTAAAAATTTATTAGAAGAAGATATATAACATTCGTGTGTAGATAAATGTTGAGAATTAAACATATAAATAAATAATTCACGTAAATATTCGATCTGTTCAAGTTGCATTAAATTTCTGTTATGAATATATATTCCATAAATATTTTTTCCTTGCTATACATATAATTAGATGTTTCACTCAGTCTCATTGTTTCATAACAAAATCAATATAATATCTTTAAATAAATATTTTTTTTTAGATTCTGTGTAAGATACACATAAAAAAAATTTTTTTTTAATTTATTGGAAGGAGATACATAACATTCGTGTGTAGTTAAATGTTGAGAATTAAACGTATAAATAAATAATTCACGTGAATATTCGATCTGTTCAAGTTGCATTAAATTTCTCTTATGAATATGGTATATATTCCATAAACATTTTTTCCTTGCTATACGTATAATTAAATGTTTTACTCGCAATCAGTCTCATTTTTTTCATAACAAAATCAATATAATATCTTTAAGTAAATTATTTTTTTTAGATTTTGTGTAAGATACACAAAAATGTTTTACTCAGTCTAATTTTTTTCATCACAAAATCAATATCTTTAAATTAATTTTTTTTTTTTAAGATTTTGTGTAAGATACACATATAAAGAAAAATTCAAAAATTTATTGGACGGAGATAGATAGCACTCGTGTGTAGTTAAATGTCAAGAATTAAACATATAAATAAATAATTCACGTGAGGGTAATTATCATAAATGCTGCGAATGTACGGCCTCGGTGGCGCATTATCGCCTATCTGATGAAGGAGTCGACGACGATGGTAAATGAGTTAAACATCACACGCGTCGTGCATGCACGCTCCGACGCGTCACGCCGCCCCTCATTAGTCGGTCGTGCTCACCGAGAGACGCTGCTTTGCTCTGCTCTCCTATCTGAAGCCTAGAAACTCCTAGCTTGGCGTATTGAGCGGATTAAAATATAAACTCGTGAATAAATTGTAATTCGCCCCCGCGTTAAATTACTCGTATAAATTTACAACGCGAAAGTTTGAAGAGAGAGAGAGAGAGAGAGAGAGAGAGAGAGAGAGAGAGCGAGAGAGAAGCGCATAGCAGCGTCAGAGTTTCCATTTAACGTTAACCAAACTACAAACTTAACGATTCCGCCTTATTCGTCGTAAAAGTTACAAGATTCCGATTTTAGGATCGCGCGCTCGAGAATAAATAAAGTCACCTTCGCGTCTTCTTTGGTGAACTTTAATTATGCAAGATCGTCCATTTCGGAAGCGTAATATAATTTATACGATATTCGAAACGTTCGAATTTTCGCTCTATACTTTTCTAAAAAAAAAATAAAAAAAAAAAATAAAAAAAAAGACGTAATTTAGTCCTCGGGGTGACTTCAATTACACCAGTGTCATTACTGCTAATGCGCTTCGGTCCCTTCATAAGGTAAGCGGCAATGCGTGGTTAGGACACATGGATGTTATACATGCGCATACACAAACCAGTAGAGAAGGACGGACCAGAGAGAGGACCCCAGAGAAGGAGACCGTTCCCTGGATCTCCGAGACCCGGTGGCACCGAGCCCTCGTCGCAGGCAAACGTGTCAAGTTGCCTTAGGCAAAGCTAACATCGGGGGTACCTCGAAATGGGTATATATATATATATATATATATATATATATATATATATATATATATTCGCTGAGACACGTCAGGACACTAGAGAGACAATTCTAGTTAGTGCCCGGTTTCAACTCGCCCTCCTCCTTTCTACTTCTCTTTCCTCGTTTCGACCTCCGTCTTCGTCGTCGTCGTCGCCACCGCCTGGAGAAGGCAGCTTTTGTACTCGGGGCTTCGCCCCATTGCTGAGAGTTACATTTCTTGTAACTAAGAAATCGGATATCTCACTCTTCCTCTCTCTCTCTCTTTAAGACATATTCCCTTACTTTGTTACTTAGCTGGTTAATAACTTGATCTATGCAATTATTACAATCCAGGTGCTTAGAACTTTAGACTGAAGAATCACCGGCAATTAAATGATTCGAAGATTTAAGAATTTGAGCACTTGGAGATTTACCCGAGAATTTTCAGGTGTCCATCAACGTATAAACTTTCTGTAAAGTTCGGGAAAAATTTAAGAGTATGAGATTTAATAACATTACTGTTGAAATGATGTATAAGCAAGTTTAGCAAATTAATAAATAAAAGCCGGTAGCGTTAAAAGGAAATAGAGTGAAGAGGAAAGCCAAGAGTAAGGGGGAACAATAATGGAGCATAATAATTTATTACTGGTTGAGGGTGGCTATATGCGGCGCGAAGTAGCGTACAAATTTCTAGGGGAGTCAGGTTGCCATTATGGTGGCTGCTGAGCCTCATGATACTAAGCAGATTGCACGTATAATAGGGTAGTCTCTTCCTACGACTAGCTTATGTCAACAGCTTTACGCTTTGCACCTATGGCGGATGCGACTGGAAGGTATCTCACAGCCGATTATCGAGTAAACTATTTACTGACATTAGTCTATGATATCGAAGAAACATGCGTGCTGTTTCTGTCGTGTAACAACTTTTTCCACGAAGCTTAAATTTTCACTCGAAGTTATATAATATTGATAAATATATTATATATTATTTTGTTTCAAAATCTTCACAATTCGATCAAACTTAATTTTTAACAATAAGAAATAATACCTATAAATGTGATATAAAAAGGAAGAGGTTGTAATGAAACATTTAATATTTATATTATATAATTTTAAAAAATACAATATGATATATATTGTATATAGATACATTATAATTAATGATAAATTCAAAACAGAATTTTATAAATTATACATTACATGTTTTAATGTAATCATGTATTTTGACATACATTTTGATTTATATTTATGTATTATAATTTATAATTATGTATTTAAACTTTCCTGTATTTTACAACACATATTATAAAATTTACATATTTCATATAAACAGCTATCAGAGATTACATATTTTTAAAATTCGAAAAGTTAGTGTCTTAGTGTTAGTAACATATTCATTTAATGTGATTTTAATATATTGTTTCTACACAAACAAAAAATTTGTAATTATCCTTTTCTAATTTATAACAATATATTAAAGAATTGTCATTGCGGAGATTGCATATTTTGACAGTTCGAATATTTAGTTTGACAGTGAGTAATTCTATAAAATTTTTTTCATTAGATATCAAATTTATATGAAAGTTCTCTTTCAAATATAAAAAAGATTGTAATAGGTACACTCGTTTTGAACGTGATTCTAAAATAAATTATATTCTTTAAATAAACATTAGATTTTATATGCAACTCATTGAAATTCATTGGAATTAATTTGAAATGCAACGTACAGAAAATAATCAATCTATTTAAATTTATATATGATAAAATGTTGAATATTTCGAGACGGTAACACAAACAAATTAATAAAACAAATTAACCAAATAATTATTACACAGTATTTGGCGCTTTATCGTGTCTCACGATGCATGCATATGCACCGCGTGGTAACCTTGTTGTCATTCGCGCGACGCGGCTCGAGCGAGAAGGTTGACGAGCTGTTTGTGTCATGTTATTATTCTTCGAGACACAATAGCGACAAGTACTAAGAGCGATAATTCTCTACAAACAATGAATGATAGTAAAGAGCTCATACTATTAATTCTACGATTAAAAAATAATCAACGTTATTCGTATTAAGACGGCAGCTATTTACCGAACCAAATTAATCCGTCCAATTTATTCATTTAAATTAAAAATCAAAGCGATAGAGTTTGATAATTATAAATTACTGTTTCATTGCAACATATTTACAAGCAATAATTATTTCCTTAATGATTTATATATGTATACATATATGTTCATATTTTTGAATATAATTTTGCATCGCGAGTAACATTCGATTAACAATTAATTTCTGATGCATTGAATCACACACATTTCAAATTTTTCGTATTCATATTACATTATATAATTTTACACTGTATCTTATAATTTATTTTTTAATTAAAAAAGTTAATTATTGCTTATTTTTTTAAATATATCTACTTTAATATATTGCATCTTTTTAATCGAGAAAAAGAGAAATATGATATAGATAATCTCTCAATTATATAATATATAATAACATAAATTCCAAATTATATATATTACATTACAAAATTATATAACCATCCCATACTGCATTGCTGGTTTTCAGTGTGTTGCGCATTATTCGTCGCATTTCTCGCGATAATAAATGTATAATGTACCCATAATTGAGCAGCCAATTAATTGAAAGAGAATATTTTTCGAGCTTGTAAATAAGTAATCAAACAAAAATATGGTCAGACACAAATATTAGAATAGATGTAGGCTATGTAAAGCATATTTCTTTCGGATCTTGCGTCATTGTTAATGTCTCATCTGAATAGATTTTTATGTACTAGACGTGTTTTTTTTTTCTTAAAAACTTTGTAATCAAATGAGAACTTTTTTATCATTTTAATAGCAAAACAATCGAGATAGTCCCCATAGAATTGTTGTATAAATGTCGGCTCGCGGCAAGGCAATTGCATTTTACCTCGCATCCGCGGCAGACATCCAAGCGGAATATCCGCGCTTGCACTCGCTTCCTGCATTTTGTCACGTATATCTTCATCATGCTCGCTTCACAGCGCAGTTTCCTTTTCAGCGCGAGCTGCCGACCCACTTTGGAATCTCGTGGGGATCGATTCAAAAATATTTTTCGCGGTAATAATTCCCGCGACTGCGAAAAACTGATTCCGAAACGCCGTCGCGCACGTCCGGCCGAATGTGCGGAATATCTGGGAAAAAGATTTTTCCCATGTAACTGCGCGTTCTCTGACGTTGCACCGACCGCTGCACAGTTCTACGTGCGCTTTGAAGTGAATATCATAGCGTTGTTCGCAACAACAACAGTTGACATACATATAAGTTGATCAAAGTTGCAAAAGATTTTTTGATATTTTTCTTTCAAAAATTAAAACATTAGCTACCAGGCAGAGCATTGAGAAATTTTAGATTAATTAATTACAGTAATATTTGATTAATTAATTAAAGAACATCAAATTATATTAATATCAGTCTCATGCGTACATAAAATCTTGTGGATTTAATTTATACGTTTTGCAAAAATTTCTAATAAAAATATTTGGCAACATTTTTTCTAATATTAAAAAAGATGTCTTTTTTTTATGCAATGTGGATGGGTGAAAACTTTTGATTTGTATGTAGGTGAAATTTCAACATTTTCGGTTATATGTTTGCATGTAAATTGTGTTTATATTACTTCCTGTAGTAATAAACAATATAGATATTACATTTGCTTAACAAGAAAAATAGATTAGTGATAATTTAGTTATTTGTTTTAACTTTAGTATTATTATAAACCGATTTCGCTGACCCGTGGAAACGTATAAAATAACAAAAAACGTACGGAAATGCATTTCGTTGGAAACATAAATTTTAAACAAACACATTAAATACTACGTACGTGTAAAACACAATGTGTAGAATAATTTTATAATTTTTATTCATTGTAATCAAAAAGAGATCTACTTCGCTGAATAATCAACAGTTATAAAAGCAAAGCAAAGTGACAATCGTTGTACACATTTGCTTACTATGTAAGAACTATGGAAAATTCTGGATTCCATGTAATTTAATCAATCATTTAAACGGTAGAACACTATGTTTATTGCACACTACAAAATTACACGATAGAAAATCAGGTTTATTGCCTATCATCATTTTCACAACAGACGACTAATTTATTATCGACCGCGATTTCTGAACAATGCAACGGGAATTTCCGAGCGGTGAACGTGTGTACGCGCGTGCATGTGTGTGTGTGTGTGTGTGTGTGTGTTATTGCGTGGATGGCGCATCGCAATCTCGTATGGTCATAGTTATGCGTAACTGCACTCGCACAAGTTTCGACGGATTCGCATGGAACGGCAGGAAATCGAATAATTCAATTCTCATCGCTTTAATGCTCGCTCTTTCCATCGAAGGGGCCGCAATATTAAGCGGATTATCGAAAACGTAGGATCCGACGACAGTCGGAGAATTGTCGGGCATCGTTCCGATATTGCGTTTAATTGACATCTAATGGATCTTCGGGAGGAGATCCGTTTCTACTCTCCGTCGTGAATTTAATTCCATCTCCACGTCGCCTTCGTAATGGATATAAGCCAGACATACTGGGTGCCGACGAAAATCAATGAATGACGTTTCTACCGTATCTTTTGCTTCACTTACTTCAACGCTTCGTAAAATGGAAAATACTAATTTTACATGCATCTCGGAGGATTTCGATAACCAAACGAAGCCATGTGGTACTTGAACAATTATTTTATAATATTAATATTATTTTCTTTTATAGAATATATAATATCGTATATATATTTTATGGAATATTAATTATTAATATTATAAATTTAATATCACGATTAATGGTGTATATAAATCACGATATGCGCACGTCACATTCTATACTTCGGCTTCGGTTTTATTCAAGAAGGAGCGCGTATATAAGTCTCGCGTTGCATTACTCCCTTCGCCTCCTCCCGTGGGATTTAACTTTAAAAGCCAGCCCGGCAATCAAGATACAGAGCTTACGCGCTTGAGCCCAAAGTTACACACGTTTTACGTACCAATATCCATTTTCTTGAAATCTCTTGGATGGCGCTATAACTGTGCTTGCGACTTACGCGGCTCAGCCCGCGAAGAAATACTCAGGGAAAACCGGGTTCCGGCTTCTCCATCCGCTCCACAGCCGCATCCCGCGTTATCCGTCGCGAATTAATTTGGAATTAACACGGTTCGCAGACGCCAACCGGCAAGCGCTTAATTATCGGCAAAATAGAGCGTACCATAGGGACCCACCCGTCACACCTCGTCCGTTCTAAGAACTTGGTGAATAATTAAGCATGCCTGCCGGCGCGACCGTACTAAATGGAATTATTAATTTGTCGATGCAATTTTATCGTTAATTGGCCAATTAACGATAAAACGCTACGGACAAAGCGTAGATGTTCTGCGGGAATTACCGCGTTTCCAATATTATTTTGAAGCTACTTCACATTGTAAGATAAAGAAGATCGTTGCTTCTTTCAGTGCCAATTAAATTTTCTTTCTTAAAACATACAATTGATATCATTCCCCCTAATATGGATAATAACTTTCTTTTCTTCTTATTTGATATGATATATATTGTTATTACCTTTTCACACAATAATTAATTCTGCCATCGTTCTCTTCATATTCTCTAGTAATTTCGATCAAAGACACCGATCGGAAATAAAATCTTAAACGCAGACGGCGCGATAAAGTGGCTAATTTAATAGTTTAATCGTAGGTGGGTTTAGGAAATCGCTTTTTTTCTCCGCACGTAACAATTGCGCAATAATCCGCACGGAGTACGACGGTGCATATACATACATACGGTTGCATTGATTTTCGGGTTCACCCACGCCGCCTCCCTGTGCCGCCGTTTTCGCGAGAGCCGGGAGTTCGCACACCCGTTCTAGAATTGTCACGGATTTCTGAATAGAGGTAGACGCGTGTAATTTGCGAGCGCGAAACGCACCTGCCTATCGAAACGCGAGTGCGCTAAATCACCGCCAGTGCATAACGCGAGGGGATGAGTGCTTTACGAGTTTAAAAAGGGCCAGGGTTGCGTGTTGTGGGCACCGCGTAGCAGGTGGTTGCACGATACTTTCTTTTTATGACGGCGGAGAACGAGACCGGCATAATGTAATTGTGTCCGCGGCGAAGTGAATGTACCTCTGATTTTTAACGGCCGACGTGGCCGTGTTTAATAAGCCCGGGGATGCTGCCGATATAAGAAATAGATTGTACTTCGAAGGGAATTGTACGGAAATCTCGACACAATGCGCCGCAGGATTGATATAACAAGAAAATAATTACCTCTCAGTGCAATCAAACTTATATCAGTTGCATTACGTTATTTAATTTCGAAGAATAACTCGCATATTAATTGTATTTCGTATACCTACTTTATAATTGATATTTTTGTTTATACACACACATATATAGATAATTAAATTTTAAAATGCTTCCTGTATAATTCTTAACTCGTATATTTTTTTAACCTAAATACAATGGAAGAAATTAATTAAAAAATGACATGTTATTTACGAATCAGCTGAGTTGTCTAAATTAATGAAAAGGTCATTGACCACAAAATTTAATAATTATTGCACGATTTGGTGGCAGAGAAGCATGAAAACGTTAACGTAATGCCATATAATCAAATAAAGTTTAGTCTCACAATTTTTTTTCCCAAATTAGTTGCGTTCACGAATTTATAACCGTACGGTGACGTAAGGATTTTGCGACAAGCCGGTAATCTACAAGACGCTCCACTGGTTGACTTAGATGCTCGCTGCAACGAGGAAATAATTACTACGTGTGAGGGAATCTGTTATGTAGCCAGTAAACTGTTACTGTACATAAGGGTTAAACTGTTATATAGCTATTGTATTGCGTCACAGCTTTATATGTAAGTCGAGAGGGTGCATATTAACAACGTTATATAATGCGTGACTGTGCACGGACGCTAATTGGCGGATATTAGCGTGATGTGTATGTCTCATTGCACAAACCGTTTGAAACAATGTATTATGAACAGTAATGCAATATGAAGAGGCAGAAGATGAAATGCAGATAATGATATAAGTATTTTAGCAACGAGTATAATATTGTACATTCTCGCGATACTATTCTCTCATTATGGAATTGTTATACATATTATTAATTATGGCTATTTTAATTATATTTTCTATTAAAATATAAGAAAATATATTAAAATACATCTTACATTATATAATATTATATCTATAATGAGATAATTTCTCACAGTAATTTTATTTAAAAATATATGAGTTTGATCAAGAGACTTGTTTATTTTTGTGAATTGATCGCAAAAGAATTATCGCATCTTAAAAAAGTGCAATATGCATTTAATTCTAAATTCGAATATTAGTTAATGTCATAATCAGTGAATAATGAACGAAACAAGTATATTTACTAAAAATAAGTGAAATTAATTGTCACTGCTTTAATTCAAAGATTCACTAATTCAATTTAAGAAAATTAATATGAGCATTGTGTTGATAAGTAAAATAATATTATCAATAATATACATACATTATCGATTCTTCAATATCTATTCCGGCATATATTTAGTTATCAATAATTATATTTGCTTCGATCTCTCAGCGTTGTGCTTTTATGAGATAACTGAAATTACAAGCCTACTACACATATTAATTAACTACACACATGCAACTACACTTTGAAATTACAAACGATATATTTGTTAATTTATCCATCAAAGCATAAAACATAACAATCAGCAGTTGAGCATTAACTAAATATTACACACTACCATCAAACATAATTTTCTTAATTGAAATATTTGAATAGAAACGTTTGTATACACATAAATATCTATGTATATGTATACGTAATTATTTTTAATTATACGAAATATACCGTTCATAATACTCTTGAGATCACCTGTCATCAAATATGTATGAATCGGAAGTTTCGGTGATCTTTTATCTGGCTGGCTAAATTGTTCGTGGAATAAACGGGCGAACGTCGGCGAGTTTATGAACCGAATGAATAATAATGGCTGTAATAACCCAAACATGTGCTGGTATATTTCCGAACGGACATAAAAGCCGCTGGAAAACTCAGTACTGGAGATTGAGCACTAACAATAAGGGAGAAAATGGACACATAGATACGATCGGCGAAACGACGCGCCATCGTCCGCTGTTGTTACATGCAGCTGCACGAATTCGAGTATTTGTTCGAGAGAGTTGTTGTCTACAAAAATTTCTGTCAGTATTTCACTAAGATATTCTAGAAAAGAATTTTATACAAATTATTAAAAATTAATCGATTCAAGATTTTTTCGATCTTTCTATCAAATCTCGAAACAATATCCGTGTGATCAATGTATTAAATTTTTAATTCTTATTCGCACGCTTCATTCAACATCTATTCTTATTTTAGATTGAATTTCTGTTCCCATAAGAGAATTTTGATAAAGTAATTAGGATTATATTTTACTTATTATTGTGAAAGCACAAATATACATATAATAACGTGGTGTATTTGTTCGAGAGAGTTGTTATCTATAAAAATTTCTGTCAGTATTTCACTAAGATATTCTAGAAAAGAATTTTATACAAATTATTAAAAATTAATCGATTCAAGATTTTTTCGATCTTTCTATCAAATCTCGAAACAATATCCGTGTGATCAATGTATTAAATTTTTAATTCTTATTCGCACGCTTCATTCAACATCTATTTTTATTTTAGATTGAATTTCTGCTTCCATAAGAGAATTTTGATAAAGTAATTAAGATTATATTTTACTTATTATTGTGAAAGCACAAATATACATATAATAACGTGGTGTATTTGTTCGAGAGAGTTGTCGTCTACAAAAATTTCTGTCAGTATTTCACTAAGATATTCTAGAAAAGAATTTTATACAAATTATTAAAAATTAATCGATTCAAGATTTTTTCGATCTTTCTATCAAATCTCGAAACAATATCCGTGTGATCAATGTATTACATTTTTAATTCTTATTCGCACGCTTTATTCAATATCTATTTTTATTTTAGATTGAATTTCTGCTTCCATAAGAGAATTTTGATAAAGTAATTAAGATTATATTTTACTTATTATTGTAAAAGCACAAATATACCTACATATATTAACGTAGTGTATTTAAAGTAAAAATCTGAAGCAATCACACACATAATATAAAGTATTTAATTGAAGTTAAAACGACGTACGCCAGCGACATGCTCGTGTTCGAAGATTAGACTCTCAGGTGCCGTGCAAAGGCACGTTTCCGCATAATTTCGACGAAGTAGGGAGGGACTTTATGGGCACCCTCTAGACGCAGGTATATGTCGTATAAATTGTACGGCTGTGCATGAACGTGTACACGCTTGCCCGGCGGGGGTTGAAGTGTGCGTTATTCTGGGTGAATTGGAGCACCACCCAACCGGAGGACAAAACTCGTTCCTTGTATCTTCGCGGACTGATGAATGTGTCTCGTTAGTCGTCACTTACCTCGGTAATATCACCGAAATTCGACTATTGCCTCGTTACACCGACACGTAATTCCACGCGACGTCCGATGAAAAGCTGCTTTGCATCCTGTATGTTGCTCACAATTGCACTTTCATGCAACGTCGTTCATCGCAATTTTCGTAATCTAAATTGGATAATAGTCGTGGTCAGATGCGATCTAACTGGAAGAAGAATTGCTGCGTAGCAAATTTAAAAGAGAATTTTAAACAAATAGCATCGAGAAAGCTCCGCAATTTTATCATTTTTTTTACATAATTCCAATACAAAATATAACATATTTATTTTATTGCAAGCCTATATATTAAATTACATTAAAAATTATTTTCAAACAATTAAAATGCTTAATGTTGAGTATTAAGTTGCGTATATAACACATCGTATATAACGAAATCGCGTATGATCTTTTCGTTGAAAGAAATGCCATTCCATCCATTATATCCATTTGATATTTTTACAGTCGCGTACTTTTGCGATATATTTTCCGAATATTCCACCGATGCAGTTCAATGATGCATCGCGCGCACTGGATGCACACGGTTTGCGTATATCCATGCTGATTCGAAAACCAACCAATCATGCGTACCGAGAGGGCACAGAGTTGGTACATCGATGCGCAGCCCAGTGCAACGGTATCGGTGCAACACTCCGGAATGCTCTAAGCCAAGCTAGAGCTACGATGTTATAGTTATCAGCATATGCTCCAGCACTTAACCCTTTATTAGGAATACGCTCAGAAATGGCTGGTGCATGACTATCCCTAAGTACACCGGCTAATGATATAGTCTAGAATTACTAGCGCGTATTAAAATATAAAGAATACTAAGCAACTTCTCAAAACACGTGAATATACAAGATTTTTGACTTTGTTGTCAATTTTAAAACGCAATGACCGATTTGCTGTTAATTTACAAATTTATTGGAGTTGAATTTATTCTATTTTTAATTAAATCCCTTTATTACAATTTCCATGAAATGTTATTATTGTACGCTCATCACGTGTGCAAATATATTTTTAACATTTTATACACGTACGTATTAACGATTTGATGAACTTATAGTACATAAACACGTAATAAACACGTTTGAAAATTGAAATTTAATTCAAAAGACTCCGTTCGATTCTTCTTTTTCTGTTTTTCGTTTTTAACTCATTGTCAGTCAAAGCTAGATATATTTTCTCTTTGAAAACTGCAAATAATCGTAATATCAATAATAACTGTGTAATAATCTCTTAATATTTATATATTCTGTATGTTCTAAATGTAAAATAATATTTATCTTTTCTAACAGGTATACTTTCATTCCATTATTCGTCTTAATTACATTTATATATCTCTACTCTTGGTTCACTTAATTATAAAACACCGTCTTTTAATTAATTATAAAAACACTCGCAGAAAATTCATTTTCTTCAGAAACAGCGCAACATGGATTTTTGCAGAATATGCAAAAATGATTAAAAATCTTATGGAATAAGTTAATACGTTAATACACTATTGTACATTAAAATTGTATTTATCTTGCCTCCCTAGACGCGTCCTTAAGGAGAGAAACTTAGTATTGAACGGCAAATGAGCTTAATGAGAGCTTGTCACGGACAAAAAAGTTAGGAACAGAAAAGCTGGCTGGAGGGTGAAAATGCTCGCGAAAGAGAGGTGGATTCCTCTTTTTTCTGCTTTCGTCCTTTTTACCCGTCACCAACGCCCACCCTTGCAAACACCCTTCGGCCACTTGGCAGCAGTTCAGGAAAAAAGTTTGGCCGAAAGCTCGTTACTTAGCTTGCGGACAGAGCTTTAGACACCGTTTAGTGAGTAGCCCGTACACTTATTTTCGAGTCTCTTTTTTTATACGAACGGAAGATCACAAATGGTCCCGAATAACGGATGACCCTTCACCGAGAGAGCTCGATTTATATATGGCGATACAATCTCCCGCCGATAGGATATTCAACGGGGCAAATGCTTCGCAATTTGCAGTCTTCCCTATGAAATGCGCCCATAAAAATGTTAGAAGAAGACCGTAAATGCGATCGTCCGAACATCGAATTGGTTTTTACACAAAATGCACCTACATAACTAGAAACATTTCCCATCAGGCTGTTCCTGCGAGGCAAAACGAACAGGTTGCGAGCATTATGTATTCCGAGGAAGGCGTTAGCGTGTGCAAAGTAATCACAATGCTCGTGTACCTCATTTTGTAATGAAAACGATTACGAGTGAGAAAGTCGGTAGTGTGGCAGGTCGTAACGTAATGCGCGCATAATTTGTAGAGAAGAAATAATTTTTTGCTCGAGTATTTAGTATTGCGCGGCTATCGCCATATGTGAGCGGAATGTAGCTCGCATAAACTCGACTTCGTGCAAAAATGTTAGTCATTAAGATATTATGAAGAAAATGAAAATAACGGCGAGACATGCGAGACCCTTATCTTTTTTCATTTGCAATTTCTTATTCCTTACGGTAGTCAACATATTAATTATTGCCCATTTATCAAGTAAGTTTGGTATTGCTTGATTAAATTAAATTACCGTTGACGTATCAATATTGCTATCATCAGTCATTTACACCACCAGCAAAACAGTAATGGGACCATAAAAATGGAGTATTATTTGAAATTTAATATATATTTGAAATATAATATGATCAAAATATAATTATATTACATATTGCTTTCAAACAATCGATCTTTGTTTGACTTTGTATTAATTTGCATTTATGCATATGTAATTAATTGCATTTTTTTTAGTTTTATATTTTTCTTAATCATCCATAAATAGTTATATAGAAACTTTTAACTCGAGGAGAATTTTCAGGAGAACTTTCAACTTAATATCAAAATTTATTTAAACCTAATTAATCAAGAAAACCATTTCTGTAAAAAGTTCGTTTGCCAGTGCAAGAGATAGTGGTACTACTAACAATAAGAAATATCTTGCACTGTGACATTTCGCACATATGGAGAATCACATCGTAGATTACGCATACTATAACCGTGAGAAGCGTGAAACTGCTCTTTTCGCGGCAATATCGTCGCAAAACGTACAATATATTTTCCGCGGCCGCAAAATTCCATAAAATGCGCCTAAAAAAATCACCTCATAAATTAAACGACAAAATAATCTTGGCCGCGTTTATTTTAGCCGCAAAGATATTAGGCGCGCGTTCGATTCTTCTCACTAGTGACAAGCGAATATGTCATTTCGATGTTACGAAATATACGGAAGGCGTCTCGCGTGAATTTCGTAGCTTCCGCGATGTCGGTTCCTGGCGCCGTCCGATATACTTATAGAAGGGTACAGAGACAATTAAGAAAAAAACGCGTCCGATCTCGCGCGCCATCGCGCTGCCTCTTAAAGCGTATGGGAATTTTATTTATGAGCTTTTATATAACATTCCGGGAGCGCTAGATAGTGTCGGCGTTTATTGCTCCTCGCCACGGCGAGCTCTGCAAGTTTCCTTCCTTTACCCAACCATCTCTCCTTCCCAAAGCGCCTCGTTTTCACCCTCGAAACGTGTTAAGGGAATTCCTGTCGGGGTGGGATTTCATAGCCGGGTCTAACCCAACCAGGCGAAAGACACACATAACTCCCTGAATATTTTGCGATTTGAGAAGAGCGCTTCGAAAACTGGCGCGAACGCACGGACGCGGAAAAATTCGTGAAACCGAGTATAACCCCGCGGGAGCCAGAATAGCGCCTTCGAGATAATGCGATTTTATGCAGCCCTCTTTCAACCCCGCCGTTTCGCGTTTATGATGCATCTTCTTCTCTCGCAACAGCATCGTGATGCTGAGTGTATACGACGAGGCACTATTATTTTTAATTTGTTATATTGTTTATCGTGACAGGCGGATAAGTAATCGTAAATAACGACAGAACGTGCATGCATCGTGAAAACATGATTTTTTATGGTACTCCAAAATAATGACATTTTTGTAGGATATAATGACGTCGTTAAACTGGTTCTTCGTGACGTTTACGATGTTGAGATTAAGATGTGATCATAGATCAAAGTGCGAATAATATTCTTTATAATAATATTATACATATAATAATTTAACAATTGGGTAACATTACGTCATTCAATTAGATGTATAAAAATAATCAATAAGTATGTAAAAAAAAGTTGAAAATATTATTGCGCAAATATGTTATGTCGATTGCATCGAGGTAAATATAATACGGGGCAAATAAACGAGAAATGAACTGTTAATAAATTTCAAATAAATTTGCGAGGTTTCGTAGCAAACGTAAACGCAAATAAATTTCATAAGCTTAAAACCTGGCAAAATCCTTTGAAAATAAATTACGTCAAAAGCGGTTTGGTGGTTTCGTAGAAATTGAATTAAAGAGAGCTATGTATTTAAGAATATCTGTTACAGCTATAATAATAATTCATATACAATGCGAGAGCACGTCTAATATCCCGCGCTTCACGGATGACTGCTTTTCCATTACGAATACTTAATTAAATAATCTCGAAGTTCCTGAAAGTTTCACCTTTAATAAAGCAGGACCTTCGCAAAGAGAACAGCTCCGTATAATTTCTCTCTTCGTGCTTTTCTAAAGCTTTGTTATATCTATATCCTCCGTAATAGAAATATATTTATGAGAAAATAATGCTATAACAAACATAAAGTCAAGCGAATTGACATTTTCCTTGACAGAATTAATTACATTAGTTTAAAATTAATATAATATATACACATATACATATATATTATATAATTTTATATGTACAATATGTTATATATTTTATTCCAAATATACTACAATACTTCATAGAGAGAACAGCGATTTTTCGTGGAAAATTTTAAAGAAAAATAATAAACTTTTAATCTATTCCCACTGTTTTACGCTGAAGATATATTAGATTTATTATTCCGAAAGCGAACATTTTCTTGCGAAAGAAATCACGCGAATTTATGAACTTCTATAACATTCTTCATTAATGGAAAGAGAAACGGAAAGAGCTAGAATAAACCTCTCTCCAATCAAATATTTATCTGCCACAATAGGCTCGAATTTTTTAATTAATATTGTGACTATATCCTTGAACATTTATTTGCGCACAATATTTATTCCTTTCTTTCTATCTCAGATCTTTCTTTCTCAGATTTTTCTATATCGTTTTCTATTAATTCGATATATTTGCAAATATATTTTTTCAATATTTACCGATATATTGACAGAATCTTTTGTAACCATCACAACGTTAATTAATTTTTGTTAAATCCGTCCGGATCAATTCCATGACGTTGCAGAAGTGTCTAGTTTCTTATTAAAATCCGAGACATTTTCAATCTTTAAAAAGAGAAACGCAATATCTCTGTCTATTTATACATACAATATTTTAATTTTAATTATATCAAAACAGATAAAAATTATACAGAATTATATTTCTCAACAATGATTAAGATGATAAACAATGCATGCGCAAAGTATATAATTTCGTGCTGTTTTAAATATATTTGATGATTAATAGATTTTCTTATTGTATTTTGAAAATAAGTTATGTAACATGATATTTAAATATATCATTGTACAAAATATACATATAATCAAACAAAAATATATTAAAAACTATTTAAATTAAACACACAGAAAATAGGAGAAGTATGTACATACATTAATAAAAATGCATTATGAAAAAATTCTCTCTTCGTTTAAAAATACATTTGATTAAAATCAATTATTATGCTCGTCATGTGAATACATTATTATACATATTTAAAATTAATATGAACTCTTTTATAACGTTTTGATATAATTAAAAAGCAGTATAATTTCACATAATAGCTAAAATAATGATTTTGAAAAAAATTACTCTGCATTGTAATATGTATGATGTTTATTTCTCGATTGTGAAATCTGGCAAATTGATTGAAATCTACATTGCCCGGTGGGTTTTATTTCATTATATGACATTCTCCAAAAGTGAGAGTTATTGCGCTTCTCTAACGGCAGCAATTGAATCCATTAAATTTCCAAATGCAACAAACGACTAAAGCTATATGGTGTGATCTGTCGCATGAAAATAGACGCAACTATTGCGGCGTGACTCCATGGAAACGCGAAATATGCTTACGGCTTAATTACTGTTGGCAAATACACATAAGCGAGGAACTACTCGTGGATTTTACGCGACGGAAAATTAATGTTATTAACTGCACTGTCATAGCCCGTTTGAAATTTTGAACTTTGTCATCATTGCAGTTTATTACTGATAAATTACACTAAAACAAATTTGCAAAGCTTGCTTGGTTATTAGATTCATTGTAATTATTTTCAAAATGCTTTCGTATATAAATTGCGTGTAATAAGCAAACTAACATGGTTTATATTTGCGAGAAATTTAGAATTAAGTTACGTAACAGTATTTTTTTCACGCAATTCATTATTTATGAGATATCTTGAATGATAAAATAAGTCTTTGCATTTCTGCGCGAATTTCTCTCAAGCGATGAAATAACAAAATGGTAACGTCATATAAAAAGATCAAATTAACGAGCGATAAACATTATTTTTACGATGATATATAATTCAGAATCTTATTTTTTTAAAGAAAATTAATATTAAAAACCAAGGATCTTAAAAACACAAGAATATCATTATACGACCATTATTTTCCAGCGCAAATTTTTTTTTTATCTTTTTCCGGCATAACCGATGCGAATTTACATCCTCATCGGATTTCGCAGCAGAGCCAAAGAGCAGGCGGATGAGAGGCGATGGACGGCATCTCGTTACCCCTCTCTAAATTTAATCCACGGCGGATCGAGGTCGCGCGATTCGAATTTTCCGATCAAGAGTGGACACGTATCCCCTTATCTGATCGACGAGTGCACAAGCGAACGACAGAACGAGATAATGAGAAAGAAGGATAGACAGGAATTTATTGCATTCGAGAAAAAATGCTCTCCGTTAGTGCTCTCTCGAATCATCGATTTAGCGCGGATAAAGATACGTTACACAAAAAATATGATCTAACATTCTCGTGAATTTAGACGAAGGTAAATAATATCGTAAATTCTTTCCAGCGCTTGACGAAGAGATTATACAATATTATTCTTATTGTAATATAAAACTACAGAGAGAATTCGTATGGAAAAACCGAAAAACCAACTTGTTTATTTATTGAGAGTACACTTTGCGTGAAAAATATGTTAGTTTATTTTATATAATATTATATAGCTATATACTTATATAATATTATATAAATATATAGGTAGTATTATAATAATATTACATTAAAAAAAATATTTTATGCATAATTATCTGTGCCTATTTTTTTAAATCGACAGAATACAGAGATTCTATCGGTATTTTTAAAGTGAAGTACAATTATAAAAAATTTAACGATGCTAAAGAAATTTCCTGTCTGATTTGCATAACGTAACAAGTATGGCAAAGTTACAGAGACAACGAGACATTTTCTTTGAAAATTTGATATTATTAAAATACGACACTCGTACTAATTCTCGTATTCTACGTCGGTGTTTATTAACAAAAGCATCGTCGAAAGTATCTCGAAACATTTCGAATTAAATCTATACCTGCCTCAAATTTCCCGATCACAGCTATACCTTCGCCTGTCGATATGAATCAACAAGAGAAATGGAAAGCAATGACTAAATGAAATTTTTCCATTTAGGTAGAGTAGAAACAAGTAGAAAAAACAATATACTGCTCTCGTTCAAACTGCTCGGAAAAACATTCAAGTTACATGTTATATAAAAAGTTGCTAACACTTTTTATTTTCGCTGTGGATTTGCAGTAAGAAGATTACAAACGCTTAATCAAAGATTACTGCATTACAGAAAGATAGAAAAACCAATGTGAGTACTCAGTTCGGAGATCATGATTATGCTTTGCTGAGGATACTTGGAAATTTTGCGTAAAGAGAGGACTGCAAAAGACAGTAGATGTCAGAGTCTCGTTCACGAGACATATCGATCCATTATTATTTATTGCTAGAAGTGCCTTTCCTATCTTGTCATTTTGATATACTCTTATATAAACAGATACTACATTGAGGAAAACGTCCGGGGAAAAACGAAGCTTGAATTGAAGGAAAGCGTAGCTCTCTTCGCAAAAAAAAATGTTATTGCGAGAGCAGAAGCTCTGTGGATGTGACATTTTAGTCCGACCTTGTGTCAGATAAAAAGTTAAAAAGCAGACTGGTGCTGAATTTTAAACTTTCCATGACCGCAGAGTTACGATTTTTATGGTTTTATCGTTTTGACTTTATTGGAAAATTTTTACCCTCAGAAGCGAACGGATCTACCCTCTTTGGTAATAGCTTGTAGTATTCTGCAAAAGTTTCCGCGCCCTTAATTAATTTATTATTTGCTCTGAAATTAGTAACAAAAATTCAAACAGTAAAGTAAAGCTTTAACTGCTTGATTACCATAAATTCCTTTAATAACTTACTGTAATTTTATTGTGATTAGTTTGAGTAGCTAGAAAGAAGAAGAATCGTTAATTCTTTGAAGTAGTTTAGCTCTCTTTCATTTTTATGCCATAACTAATTGGTTTACAAATCAAGATTAAAGGTGAGAATTAATTTTCCTCAACAAAACTGAAATTACTTGAACTACAATATTTTCGAAAAATAAAATTTGCTTTTATTTAGAGAATATTTATTATATTCGCATTTTTTCCTTTATACTTTTTTCAAATGCCGGAGAAACACCAACTACGGCTGCTACTATGCAACAATAAGAGAAAAATTTCATCGTTTCCTTATTTCTTCTTATTGAGGATGAAAATTTCTTCACGCTTGGGTAATTTACACTAAGGCGCGAATACGATATTCCTTTGATGTAAAGCCTGCAATTCTCGTAAAAGTCGTCGCAGTTACCCCTCATTGATCGTTCCGTTGTCTTTTACATTTTCTCTGCCATCGACTAGATACCGTTAACGATTCGTATCGAATAAATTTTCATATCTATATCAAGTGATTCCAGTAACTCCGCAAATAATTGTAAAAATCATTAACAAAATTCACAACATTATCGTAATGATAGCTTACATAAGTTGAATTTAAATGTGCATCAACTCTAAACTATCATTTATGCAATAAACATTATAAACTAACATGCGTGAAAAGGTTATTTGGAAAATTTTTCTTAAATAATTAATGTGTCATCATATAAATACAATAAATGATTTCATATGTCACTGTAAACAATGAAATCTTATTAAAAGAAATTAATGATAGTGGCTAATTTTTCAGAAATTCTAATCCATAATCAATAAAGCATAAGAACAAAATGGAAGAGTAAAATGTGAGTGTTTTCACTGAAGATCAGTGTAAATATTCACTGATCTTGATTCTTGATTTCTAATGAAAGAAAACAAATCTTTATTTTTGATATTTAAATCCAATGACCTAATTTCTGCCATATTAAATAATTGTAAAATAATTAAAATGGAAAATAAATTGAATAAAAATTTATAATTTTATTTAGTAAAAAATTTTAATAGCAGAAATTTCATTGCATCTATAATTAATAGAAAGATAAGGTCTTAATAATATTCTAATAATTAGTTAAAAAAAAAAATAAATTAAAAATTAATCGTTTAGAAGATAAAGAATCTCAAATGAAATAAATAAAGAAAATAAAGCTAATAATTGAAATGAGATAATCTTTCATGAAATGTTCACTGATCTTCGGTGAAATCTCGTCATCGCTTTAATCATAGACATTTTCACTGACACAGTTTAAGAGAATATATCCGCGTTATGTTCGATGTATTATACATGTTGCATGACATATCCTTTCTACGTTTGCATACTGTATAAACCCATGACACTATTATGGGACTACGGGAACACGAGCGGTGCATCGCGAACGCGAAATCATTTTGGCGAAAAAGCGTTGAGGAAGATTCATGCGCGTGATGCGAGCGAGTGTTCGCGTTCATTCTCCGGCGTCCCTTTGTTGCACTCAGAATAGGAGCCATGTATCATTTTCGTTCGAATAATAGCTAATTGCGCCGTGAATTCGTTTACTCTCGAGCGCAGGGGTTGGGAGCTGTGCTGTTGCGTTCCATCCCGGTTGCATGTAACAGGGTGCCTCAAAGAGAAAGAGAGAAATGTCTATGAAAGCGAAGAAAATGACGGTGGATGCGGGGAATATCGGACTGGTGGAGCAAGTGCTGGATGCGTTATTATTTATTGCTGGCACGAAACGCGAGCTCTGCCTTTCTTTCTCTTTCTCTCTCTCTCTTTCTCTCTTTCATCTCGAGAAAATATAGGCGACGTGTTGCGAGAGCGTTTTTGACGAAATTCGCTGCGATCGTTACGACTTCCTCTAAAGTTTGTCGAAATTCGCAGAGGAAAGTTTTTAGAAGCATACTTAAGAGCTTTTAGTAGTTGGACCGGTACTTTGTTCTTTTACAGAGGGAAAATATGTATTGAATAACGTGTAAGATATTTTGCAATATTTATTATTATAGTATAAAACAGAAAGCTACTTTAAATATCGAATTTATTGTATTATTTTATATATGGAGTGTAAATTAAGTGAGAAGATATTTGACACAGATATATCAGATGGACGATTCGTATTCAGTATTTAGTATTGATCCTGAGCACTTTATGAATCAATGCCGGGAGAAAATGGATAACCGAAAAGAAAGAATATAGGTCACAGAGTACATCGAGCGAGTAAAACCGTTATTATTTATTTTACTACTGCAACTCGTTATTATTTATAACACTTTTTCGTCCCTGCATGTCATAGAGAGAGAGAGAGAGTTTTAGATGAGCTTGGCAGAGATTTAAAAAATCATTCCTGCGAAAATGGCTTGTCGCCCGGCAATATTCATACGCGCTACTATCATCGTAGCTTTTTTTGAGATTAAAATAAAAAAAAAAAATAAAATCCATTATATGCCTTTAAGTGTAATTGAATTGAAAAACAATATTCAATTTATACATGTTTTATTACGATTGAAATAAAATGCGAATCGCGTTGAGCACTTATAGGTACAGAAACATCCACGGTTAATCATAATCCGTTAAAAACCATTACTTTGTCAACGAAAGATTGTGTGTGTATACAAGTTAAATTTAAATAAAAATACATATAAATTTGAATATTAATCTGCAAATTAAAAATAATATTATAACCGAGTTTTTGTTTCAACAGCGATCGCATGCTTAATATTTCGTACATTTATCCACGTTCAACATCGATCACCGGTTCTAGCTGGATACAAACAACAAATACAAGAAGGAAAGAGAGAGAGAGAGAAAGAGAGAGAAAAATGAGAAAAATGAAAAGAGGAAAATGGGGAATATCGGTCACGAGGCACATTGACCGGACGGACTCGTTATTATTTATTGCCAGTGTGAAATGCTTTTCCTCTTTCGTAGTTACGTGTCGTCGTAGCGCGAACGAGTCGACGACGAACACGAAGAGCTCATCCGTGATGTTTCGCAGCGCATGGGACAGCCAACCAAAAAAAAAAAAAAAAAAAAAAAAAAAAAAGAGCGGACCTGTCACGATTTTCATGAATAGGCGGACTGCTGAGAAAGATTCATGTACGAGCTGGCATTGCTCTGATTTCTCATTGGATATCGTTAAAAAAAAAAAAAAAAGAAAAAAAAAAAAACAGGACTGAATATTGACTTTTGAAATCGTTAGAGATATTACAGTTGAATTTTTTATCAGAAATTTTACAAAACGTTTATTGTATATTTCATGGGCATATTTACAGAATATAAAGTAAAGATACATATTTAATATTTTTCGTTTTAAATAAGTTGCCGTGCGATCAAATAAAATTAGATGAAAAATTAAGTGTGAAATATACCTGCAGCTTGAAATAAATGCATTTTAGAAGGAACCAAAAGCAACGATTTTCGACAACGATTAGCAAGTTAATACCAAATAAGAACTTGTAGTAGTATAAAGAACTCCGCAATGAAAAGAAGTCGCGGCTTTCTCGGCAGTAACATTAACAAGGAATACGAGAGACGACATTTAATCTGCTTAATGTGATTTAACAAAAAGCCGTCGCCGAGGAAGTCGTTAACGAAGGAAGAAGTAAAATACTTCAAACGTCCGCCACTACAGTTACTTACGAGCGTTATTATCCACGATAAAATGGGACGTTTTACTACGCCAGCTGTGAAAAATTCGCGTTATCTTTGTTCATTGTCTCTGAAACTCCTAATTAAAAAAGTTCCGTGGTACAGGGGGTGCGCATTATATATACAAAATGCACGGCAGACGGTAAAAATTCAAGTTGTTACATAAAATCACGATATCACGAATATTCCAGCGAGAAACCAGAGGCCGATAGCCCGTTCGTCGAGCTTCATACGTGATTATTCATACAGTCATTATTACTCGTTTTCGCGCGGCGGTTACTCATTAATTTCTCTTTAATCCGTCCGACCAAATGCAAAGCCGACATTGTTCGTATAATCTGCCTGGCGCGAGATATTACATCAGCGATGACCCAGCGTACGTACACCGGCTATTTCGATTCTTGCAATATTTCCTTTCACGTCGATTTCCCGTTTCTGAATTAAGTTACATTATTTATTTTTTTAAATAAACAAAAATTAGTCAATTTTTTTTCGTCAAAAATCAATCGAATCGTGAAATACAATGCAAATAAAACGAAATGAACACAGAAAAAACAGTATCCTTGAAAGAATGCAAATATGCCTTGATTCAAGTATATTTTATCCTTATAATAGCGCCAAATATAAATAATTTTGGATAAAGGATAATTTATCCTTAAAACAAAGTGCAAGATATTATTGGTTGAAGCTGAAATTTACTTATAAATATTGCGGTACTTTCAAGTATATATAATAATTCTTAGTTCAAATGTGACTAAATTTGTTTTTACCATATGCGATTTTTAAAACAAGAATATATCTTAAAGATAAAATATACTTTACACAAACTTATTTATTAAAATTTGTGATTACAAAGAGCATTCTATGCTTAAATCAATCAAATAGCGTTCAAGAATAAAAATATACTTGAATCAAGGATTCCTTTTTTTCTGTGAATGAACAATAATTAATACTCACTACTAACGAACCGTCGACGAAGATTAGACCAACACGAGCGACGACCTAATTTCCCAGCATCGCGAATGCAATCGACAAATTTCAAAATTAATCATTAATTACACAGAAAAAACAGTATCCTTGAAAGAATGCAAATATGTCTTGATTCAAGTATATTTTATCCTTATAATAGCGCCAAATATAAATAATTTTGGATAGAGGATAATTTATCCTTAAAACAAAGTGCAAAATATTCTTGATTGAAGCTGAAATTTACTTATAAATATTGCAAGGACAAGTGACAAGTGAGCATCGAATATAAGCGGTACTTTCAAGTATATATAATAATTCTTAGTTCAAATGTGACTAAGTTTGTTTTGACCATATGCGATTTTTAAAACAAGAATATATCTTAAAGATAAAATATACTTTACACAAACTTATTTATTAAAATTTGTGATTACAAAGAGCATTCTATGCTTAAATCAATCAAATAGCGTTCAAGAATAAAAATATACTTGAATCAAGGATTCCTTTTTTCCTGTGAATGAACAATAACTAATACTCACTACTAACGAACCGTCGACGAAGATAAGACCAACACGAGCGACGACCTAATTTCCCAGCATCGCGAATGCAATCGACAAATTTCAAAATTAATCATTAATTACACAGAAAAAACAGTATCCTTGAAAGAATGCAAATATGTCTTGATTCAAGTATATTTTATCCTTATAATAGCGCCAAATATAAATAATTTTGGATAGAGGATAATTTATCCTTAAAACAAAGTGCAAAATATTCTTGATTGAAGCTGAAATTTACTTATAAATATTGCAAGGACAAGTGACAAGTGAGCATCGAATATAAGCGGTACTTTCAAGTATATATAATAATTCTTAGTTCAAATGTGACTAAGTTTGTTTTGACCATATGCGATTTTTAAAACAAGAATATATCTTAAAGATAAAATATACTTTACACAAACTTATTTATTAAAATTTGTGATTACAAAGAGCATTCTATGCTTAAATCAATCAAATAGCGTTCAAGAATAAAAATATACTTGAATCAAGGATTCCTTTTTTCCTGTGAATGAACAATAACTAATACTCACTACTAACGAACCGTCGACGAAGATAAGACCAACACGAGCGACGACCTAATTTCCCAGCATCGCGAATGCAATCGACAAATTTCAAAATTAATCATTAATTACACAGAAAAAACAGTATCCTTGAAAGAATGCAAATATGTCTTGATTCAAGTATATTTTATCCTTATAATAGCGCCAAATATAAATAATTTTGGATAAAGGATAATTTATCCTTAAAACAAAGTGCAAAATATTATTGGTTGAAGCTGAAATTTACTTATAAATATTGCGGTACTTTCAAGTATATATAATAATTCTTAGTTCAAATGTGACTAAGAGTTTGTTTTTACCATATGCGATTTTTAAAACCAGAATACATCTTAAAGATAAAATATACTTTACACAAACTTATTTATTAAAATTTGTGATTACAAAGAGCATTCTATGCTTAAATCAATCAAATAGCGTTTAAGAATAAAAATACTTGAATCAAGGATTCCTTTTTTCCTGTGAATGAACAATAACTAATACTCACTACTAACGAACCGTCGACGAAGATTAGACCAACACGAGCGACGACCTAATTTCCCAGCATCGCGAATGCAATCGACAAATTTCGAAATTAATCATTAATTAGGACACGCCGCGCCATCAAATGGATACGTGAATTCCGCGGCCTCTTCATCATTTCCGCCAGCTACATTTTCACGCTAGGTCTTCACGGCCGATCGCACCGATAATCGCACGCAACGCTTTCACCCCTCGAGCCATCTCCCTTTCGAGCGTAACCTCATGGAGTACATGCACATATGTGTATATATGTGTGTGTGTGTGTATGCATGTGTGCAACGGAGATGACTGCAAGGGATTGCATGTTACCGGAAACTATAGTCTGGAAACGAGATTCTTGTGCAGTCTTCAATGTATAGGAGAGTCACAGGAAGTACGAGGACGAAGAGAAACCTGCAACACCCGAGGCGATAAAGTTGAGCGCAGTTAATCCGTTTTGCATTAAAGAGACATTAAAGACAGAGAAAGAGTGCAGTAAATAGGTCAGAAGTAAACAAGACAATGGGACGGGAGGTAGAGAGGCCGTATTCGTAACAAATTTAACATTATATGTATATATAAACGGCAATTATATAATAATTTGCATACAAATATGTCTCTTAAACTTCTTAATTGTATAATATGTTGAGGAAATGAAAATGGAAGTATGTTAAGGAAATGGAAATTGCATCCTGAAACAACAGAAAACGGAAAGTGGGAGCTAAGAGTGTCAGAAAGAAGATAAGAATAAAGTTAAGAGCAGCGAAAAGAATAACTGTGGAAATAAAGTTAAGTGTAGCTAATTCCTTTTTCCTTTGAGCTTATTCATTATAATGCGAAAGCAACGTACAACCGTGGAAGATATCTTGGAATTACAAAAACGATAAAATAGCAAATATAAATGTTGCGTATAAATACGGAAATTAATAGTATTTTTAAAAAAGAGAAAAATCTGTTTTACATATTTAAATCATATATATCAATCAATCTTAAAAATTCAAATAATTATTTTCTTACAAAGAGAAAATTACATTTTTATCGTATACGCGATATTTTCCTTTCTCATTAATATTTGTATCTTTAAAACAATTTTTACTAATATTATATATCCTGTACAATCAATATTTAATTAAATACAATATTTAACCAATATTAAATTACGCGTACGTTTCACGTACGTGTCGTTTTAAAAAAAGCGTCAGTTCTTTTCCATGCCGAAAAACGAAATGTTTATAAAATATATACACTTTCCAGCTTTCACCAACATACATTACAGTGCAAACTATTCATATCTAGCACTAGACATGCCGCATAGTGGAAAATAGCTTCGAAGTATAGTCTCGATGATCGAGTAGAAGGTGAAGAATAACACTACAACGTGGTTCCATCGAAGCTCGAGGACGGATTACGTACGCTCAACTTTATCTCCTTGGATTTCTCGTTCCGCCTTCCTCTTCATCTTCTTCCCTCGCGAACGATTTCTCGAGCATTCGCGAGAATTTCAATACTAAAACACGTACCTTGCAGCCCGGAGCCATTTTTGAACAAGTAGTTGTTATTAACCCACCGAGAAGCATTAATGCGGCATATGCATTGGGACCTCGAATAGAGAGAGAGAGTCATAAATTATACATGCGATTGTGCAACTATCCTTTTATGAAAATTCTATGCGCATAAACAAAAAGGGGAAAATATAAACAAATCTCGTGCGCGCATTATAATGAATGCAGGAGCTGGAGGAGCATTTCCAGCACATGAAAACACATTTTAATGACCGGCTTCAAGCATCTCTCGTGACAGCACCTGCCGGCACCAGACTCCGGCAGGACAACGGCGTGTGCGAGGAAAGCCCTAGAGGAGCGATAAAAGTGCATTATTTCAATAACCGAACCGATTCTTCCGAGCCAGCGGCCCCCGACGACAGGAAACAACATTCCCTGGCAGCCGGCCAGGCGGTAAAGAAATGCCGAAATCCCGTCTTCCCAATAATCGGATGTGTTCCTGCAGTGTTCCTGGCACAATGCAGTTATCCACTTCAATGAATTTATCCCTTCTCTTCGCGCACAATCTATCTACTCCTCCCGGTGACGCCAAACTTTACTAGATTCTTCAAACTTCGCTTCCTTTCGGAATTTCTTGGCCCCCTTCACGTTCGTCACGTAAAGGTCACACATTTTCATTCGCCAAACGTCGACGATTTCAGAAATGTCAGCGTGCGCGCTCAAGATTTTATATATTTTTAAATTAATTATAAATGAAGAGAGAGAGAGAGGTGTAAGTAAACACACTCAATATACAAATATACAATTTAAATCGACGATTTCTAAAATTCTTTCATAAAATTTTCGTTTTCATCATTTTATTGATTTTTATAAAATCAAATTGAATACTTAAAACGTCCACCTGTTGTGGAAATAAAATAAAAATTTTCTTGGCTAGTTTGGATCGAATTAAATATATCGTTCCTATTATTGATTTTTATTAACTTTTCAATATTGTAATTAAATAGATTACTCAATATATTGACTAATTAAATACTCTGTGTGCGAAAATATGTAGAAATCATTTTTTTTTCTTAAATCGTCGATTAATCTGTTTAAATTTTCTTTGGCATGCGTAGAGACGCGTACGTATATATGATTGCTCGGAGAAAAAGAAACTACTCCATCTGTCTTTTGTGTATATAATATGTAAAGAGGGTCATCGGTTGCCAGACTATTTTCTACATGTCTCGTGTGCTTTCGCTTTTCCGAAAGCTTGAGACAAATATAAAGCGCATCTTACGGTGCAAGCTTAAGTTTGGCTTTTGGGAATCACCATAATGCTACGGCATCTATTCGCTTTATCTTCTTTTCGAGAAGCCCGCTGCCCGCATTGGCGTCTTTAAACCGCAAGTGGTTTAGGGCTGACCTTACGTTTCGTGACCCGCGTGCAAAATATTTTCTACACTGATGTATTCCGTCTCTTGGCATTCCGCGCATTTCCTTTACCCTTATGGTTCTCTCCATGGATCTACGACGGAAACGAAACCGGTGTTCAACGTATATCCCACGGTGGAATCAATTTGCAAACTTCGAATGCATTCGTGTCAAGCAAGATAAAACGTTGCTCGTGAAAGTTATATTTCCGGCGAAACAAAATCTCGGTCATGACTATTACACGTTTATTATTTCTTAGACGATTTCTTAGACCATGAAGAGCAAAATCATAAATTGTCTTCACGTCCTTTCGCTTTTCTAAATAATTGCTATGTCATATTGCAATAAGATTTGCAGAAACATGTAGAAAATTATTACAACTCAAATTATATAATACTTGGCACGTTGTAAAACATTGAAATGAGAAAATTTTATCTTTAATTAGTTGTGATAAAGTTTGTTGTACTCGGAGTAACAAATATAATGAACACAGTCTGCTATAGGCGGCTATCGTAAACAATAAAAAAGAGATACGAAATAATCCGATTTTATAGTACATAATAATATGCAATTTCGATGAGAAAATAAAAACAACAGCGATGGACTAGCCTCTCGGTTTGAAAAACAATTCCTGTTTATGAGAAAGAGAAATAATTGCTGCTGAATAACAACTACCGCTACGGAATCCTTATTATCGTAAACATGATTTTAATTAGAAGGAAAATTATTCGAAAGTTGAATGCGCGAGGTAACTTTTGGTACGCGGGTTTTCGATACTTCGCGGATATAACGATTTCGTTGAAATGCGAGTAGATTGGTACAGACGAAGTTAAAGGTTAAGAAGGCGTGAACTTACGACAATTGGATGCCAGGAGCAAAACGTATAAAGCTATCGGAAAACTTCCGGATATCTACTATTCTTTTCGGTCCTTCGGGAAAAAAGCGATTTATGACGGTCCAGCTTTTTCTCATTTTCGTGATATGTCGAAGAAAAAGTAAGATATTTTTTGATTTCTTCAATCCAAGAAAATACGACATAAAAAGAAACGCAACGAATATTCCCTTAGTGCACCTTGATCAATATAAAATTGATGCATCGATGTTTTGATTCTGAACTGCGATTTTTCTTATTGCTATAAAAATAAAATGAGAATATCAGTATATTCTTTTTTTCTTTAAAGCAGCTCAATTTATCATAATATTTAATCGAAATTATAAATTTTCTAGATATATTTGTGTTAAAAGACATATTTATGTATTAATTGGATCATTTTCTTTTTTTGTTTTAATATGAAATTTATATAAATTCAATAATATAATAATATATGGAATATTAGCTGGCGCTTGTTTCTCGCTAGTTCTCGGTATATAGTTGCACAAGCAAATAACAATTAGAATTTAAATTCGAAAGACTCGAGTTCAGTTTTTGATTCAACGACTTTTGGACCAATATTTTTCTCGCCTTTTTTTCTACAGGAGGGTCAGGGGAAAATAAATGAATTTAGTAATTTTGGATTGAGATACATTTCCTGAAATAAATTTTAACAGTATGTTAAGAAAAAATTCGTGTTTGCGCACATTATCTAGTTATAGCGAAAAATTAATTCTCGGTATAATTAACGCATCATTACCCGCGTTTGGCTCTTATAACTTATTTATTCTTAATATACTTTCATTTTTAGTATGTTAAACCTTTTATGTTTTTATTTATTTAGAGTTACGGTATTATTTTTTCATAATATTACTTTTAAACTTGACCTAATAATTTATATATGTTTTTTAAAGATTTTTCTTGTATCTTTAATGTTTTTTTAAATTTAACATTTATGTTTTTTACGTGTTTTCTTTATTTTATTATGATTTACTTTATAGCTTTATATTTTTACGCGGCAAAGAGGTGAGTAGATTTCGAAGCAAAGCCCTATACTTACTTATCTATACTTCTATCTATATCTATACTAATACGTATAAATAAAGAGATAAAGTATATATGTTTGTGAGTGTACATGTACATACATATATATGTGTACTTATATAGTTATTTTTGTACAGAAATCCCCGACTTGAAAAAATGAACGTTGTGTTACATACAAAAATCACAATTTCTTAATATTTTTCTATTCTCGACAAGATCAAATATTATTTTTGCGAGTTTGTCAAAAAATTCGAAAAAAATAAAGTTTGCAAAAATTGTTTTTTAATAAAAATATAAAATGTGTTAATAAACCGACCACAACTGGCAATGTTATTCTTTAGTTATTTATTCAAAATTCAGACAACGTTTTAACCTTAGTTCAGGTCTTTATCAAGTCTGCTAAGAATAAATTGACACACTTCTACATAATAAAATTCATACTAAAATTCGTCCTACGTTTGTTGGACATTAACGTCGTGATATTAGAAAACGAACTAACTGATGTCAATTTATTCTTAGCAGACTCGATAAGGACCTGAACTAAGGTCGAAACGTTGTCTGAATTTTGAATAAATAACTAAAGAATAACATTGCCAGTTGTGATCGGTTTATTAACACATTTTATATTTTTATTTTTATTTCACTGGCGACTCATAAATTACTCGTAATTTTTAATTTTTAAGTTGAAAATTTTTAACTTGTTAAAAAAGAGATTTTCTTTTTAATCGCAATTTTCTATCTCATACTCTGATATTTTTCACTGGCATAAATTTTAATTAACTACTTTGGCGTAGTCAATATTCAAATATCGCGGGATCATAAATAGCTACTTATTTTTTCAATTATTCCGTTCAATGAACCACTTTTGTAATCAATCGACATTTTAATAAGCGTATCGCCTATATTGGGAATTGTCCGTACAATTATTAACGCCAACAAGAGCCGAGAATCGAAAAGCGAGACTGATCGAATCGATCGAATGCATACGAATTTCAAAACAAATTTCACGAGAACTTGGAACGCGCGGGATATATAGAATTTGTGTTTTTAAAGTGTTGGAACGTATCCAATACTCAGACAAAGTGAAATAATATCTTCAATATTCGCCAGAATCTCGCGCGTACAAACTCATTGTCCTCGATCGAATATGTCTGTTGGCCTCTCATTCGATATTCGACTTTTAAGATTGAATATCGAATTAAAGTCAAGTAATGCGATAATGGCTAGCAGTATATGACTGGCAAAATGCGTACTTCTCCTCCAAATGCAGAGAGAAAATCCGCATTTATTTGAATTTAAAATTACATTACGGTATCATGAAAAATAACTCTCAGACATTTTATAGTATATCATAAAATACTACGTTGTAGTAAGTGTCTTGTAATTGTTGTTAATAATTTGTTATATTACGATATTAATTGGTTTAATTAATTAATTAAAAATACGCGAAAAGAGTAAAATATATTATTACATTTTCCTCTCAATTTCATAATGAGTAACAAAATACGATAATTGCGAGAAAATAAATTTAAGTCAAATTGCGAATATGTGATATCGTGTACAATATCAATTTATATCGTAATGAAGATAATTTAGAGTTTATAATTAACACGCTATATCATAATTTATATAGTAACTAAGAGAAAATATTTCACGCGTAATAAACTCTCACTAATTCTCTCTCTCTCTCTCTCTCTCCCGTTTCGCCGTAATTATTGTGCATATATTTCACATGGTCTTATTCCGTAGTTTGTTATTTCTATATGAAAAAAAGAGTCGAACTCTTTTTCAAAAAAAAAAAAAAAAAAAAAAGAAAAGAAGAAAAGAAAAATGTCATTCGCTCAGAAAATTATCACAGCGCGCAGCGCAGCGGTCCATAACAACAATCGATAAAACTGGAGCACGGAATCCTCCCTTCCATCCTATCCGTCGATCCGAACCGATCGTTCTTTCTAGCACTTCGCTTAAGCCACCCCGGCGCTCGAAATTTAATCAATCTCGATAACAAATGTACACGCTTGTCAATAACACGTCTGGGCTTCGCGCGCGCGATAAAAGTACCGCGATAAACGTACCGCGGATATCGAATATGGCTCGCATTTTCGCTCGTGATGCTCTCGCTCGAGCGCTGATCCACCTCGACGATCGTCCGGGCGATCAATCGATCCCCGGGATCTCCCTCGCTTCCGTCGCTAATACCGACGCTGAAGTATCCGTGGCGTTTCATACACACACACACACACTCGGCGGCGACGTTCCCAGTTTTCCCGGATCTCGGGAGAAGAGATCTCCGCGCGCGCAGGTGTCCCGCGGCGAAGATTCCCGGAGGAGATTTCCTGGGAAGTCTGACGCGCGAGAGTATCGCTTCTCCACAGCGTGTGAGATTGCGTTCGGTGTGCTTTTTCCCCTTTCCCTTCCTCGTCTTGTCGCCCGATTTCCCTCGGTTGCAATGGTCTCTTCTTCGCTTTGCCGCGACGGAAGAAGCGACGTCGATGCAGCGACACGAGATAGGGGCGGACAGGGAAGTAATACGGGGATCAAGGAAGATTGAGAGAACTGGTTGAGTGTGGGTGAAGGAATGATGGATATGCGCTTTATTATGTTATAGCGGAGGAGCTCCTGGAAAAACTGCATTTATGAATAATTAATACATTTAATCTTCGCGAAGAAACGGCGAGAGCAGATTAATAGGGGAATCGGTTTTGCGTTCAACGCATAACATTTTAGGGGATTAAATTGTGACGAAGTCTCGTCAATTTTTCCAAACTACAATATACCGTATAAAAACAAATATTTGCTTATGTACAGAACGAGAAGCACGAGGAATCGATATCGGAGTTTGCTCTCTCGATGCCATGCCTCGTTGTAGGTTACAAGTTGGCAGCTTATATATATATATATATATATATATATATATATATATATATATATATACACTCCGATACTATTTGTCCCCTCAAGGACTTCTTCTTTGTGTATAACCGCAGCTGGCACATTGGCCAACCGAATCGGGTGCGCGAGAACTTGAAATTTTCAGTCGCATCCGCCGATCTCTTCTTCTATTTTCGCCGATACACCAGTGAAGCGTAACGCCGATACGCGGAAAGTATTGGTATCGGGAACGGAAGAATGCTTCCTGCTATTGGCAGAAGAGCTTACGCACGACTCGACGAATGGCGATATAAATGTAACGGCGATTGGGAGCGAGTCAATGGATACTTCAGGGGTCCTGTGATCCGTTTTTCCTGTTCTTTTACGGGAAACTATATGCCAGAGATAACACGGAAAAAAGGAAAGGAAGAAGAGAGATGTCTAATTTTTCCGCCGTAATTGACGGAAGCCCAAGAGACATCCGAACAAAACTGTTTCTCGCTTTCTTCCGCAACAATTCCACTCGAGCAAAAACATAAAACGTTTCTCCGAAGATAAGTAATATATAGGGAAAGCGAATCAATATCTATATAGAAAACGAACCAATGCTCCCCTTGCGATTCATAACAAATTATAACTAGCAAAATATTGAAATTTTTTACATTCTATATGGAAATAAAAGTGTAAATGCCGATAGCACAAGCATGCATAATAAAAATAAATTTTAAATATTATTTCATAATACATGTATGTATATACAAAACATATTTTTTTTATTATACGCGCTTTCAGAATGGATATTTTTATTTTCATATAGAATGTAAAAAAAATGAAATTTGTAAAGGAATTTAATATTTTCTTAGTTTTTATTATGTATAACGTAAAAAAAATGTTGGAAATCTTATAAATATATAAAGTAACATCAAATAGTTGATTCACAATTGATCAACAATTTTACAAGGATCAACAATTGAATAAAAGAACGACCAATATTTTTATATAATTATAATAGAAATTAATTCAGTTTATATGACGAATTATAGAAAAATATCACTTTAAAATGCGGTGAAAAATTATGGAGCAAAATTTCTGGGAATTAAATAAATGCAAATTGAATTCGACAATAAAGTGTATGCAATAATAATCGAAATGCAACACGACGATCTGCTGGACCATTTTTCCTGGCAAGCGAATATTTGATATGGCACTAGTATAGCATAGATTAATATTTACAAACCATAGATCGCCGTCTAAACCAATATTTCATGCTGCCCCGAGTGTTGTTGATTTATTTTGCCTTCCTGGCAACGCTATGCTGTGTTCGCTTGAAAGTAGGCGGTGTATCACGCAGAAATGGCGACTCGCAATTCATAATGCGAAATTGATATTAAATTAGAAATCCACCTGCAATGAGTTTTCTCTTCTACGCTAAAAGTTAAAGAAACTCTGTCCAATAAATTTTTGCTCATAAAACTTGCATTGTTCGCATCCAAAACTTTCGACTTGAGTGGAAAAATTCAAGTCATTTTCGTTGCAAGTAAACTGAATCCTTAGACCGCCTACTATTTGCCTCCGTGTTCGTATAAAGAGAAAAATTATGCTCTTTAATAAAAATAAAAAATAAAATTGTTTAAATTTGCGTTCATATATAAATATACATGGTATAAAAGTTTTTATATTTTAATATTTTAATATTTTATATTTTAATAATAATTAATTATAGCTCGTTAAGTTGGCCTTTTAATTTATAACTTATTTTATATTTACACGAGCCGAAATTTATTTTTCATTATATATATTTATATTTTAAGTTTCAATAAAAGTTTGTCTTTAAACATATTGCTATAATACAGATACATAGCGACAATTTTAATAACTTTTCTATTTCTCCATAAAATGATTTCGAAACATTTAATTAAACGCTAATTTTCAATAACTGCGCGCATATAATTAACTGGCACTCCGGGATCATATAAGCATTATAGAAATTGTCGTAAGATCTCCAAAGTTTACCGTGACATTTTGCCGGGTTCTTACATTCTTGCTCTCGTACAAACTCGGACTTCGATAAACGAGAGACCTTCAGATTGGTCCAATTAACGAGTAAAACATTCCGGCTTATGGCTTTGGAACGTTGATTGGCTCGCGGACCACTCTACGGAAAAGTACGAACGTTACCGCACGTAGTCAAGTCGTAAGAACTTCAAGTTAAATGAAGCTATAAAACAACCTAATCACTTATTAATTTACTGTCGATTAATGAACCGCGCGAAAACGCTCGGAAACGACGTCGGTATTTTCAGCAGCGGAGTCCGAAAATAAAAATCGGTCATTTGAAAAAGCTTACTACATCTTTAGTATGTATAACATCAGACACGCGTTTGTATGTGGCTTCTTGCTCAAATATTTAACTTTGCCTCGCCGTTACATCTATATTTGCGCACGAATTACACGAAATCATATAATACGAAGAGCAATGCATTTTCCTTCATAAACGACCTGACTAGATTTCAGACTCCATTAAAAAATCAAACGCAGTAAACCATAACTAATCCGAATTATACCCGCAACGTGTAATTTTTAATTCATCAAGAATAAAACAACATACGTACATTTCACGTACACTTTTTATAGCACATACGTACACCATAATATGATTTATGGGAATGTGGAAAGTAACTTATGTATTGCTTCTTGCATAATGTAAACGTCACGTTTTACGTAACTCTTGATCGTTGTTTTTATTTTCAAGCTTATAAGAGTTAATAACTACATCGCTTCAAAATATTATACAGTAGCCGAGTGTTCATTTACTTGCAGCCCTCTGTTGGAAGCTAGATTGAGCAGCACATAAATTTGTCGACGTAACCTATGTGGTATTAACCGTAGTAAATTAGATTTTAATTCGACGGTTGTGTCTTAGTTCATATCGCGTGCAGCGCCTGCTAAATATTCGGTGGACGCGAGTCGGGTTGCAGGCGCGACACGCGATTAAGAGGAAACGATCCTGGGTGACGCTAATGTCTTCCGCGGGCAGGTGTCGTGGATGGATGTGGTATGTTAATGCATAATTCGCTGGCTCTAATATATAGGCTGGAGCACGTGAATCGTACCTTAACTTATCACTGCATCCGGTCTATTGAGTCATGTCTAATGATTAATGTGCCTTATCGAGTACCTATATACACAGATTGGAATTAAAAAAAGGGTCATTAAATTCGCGATAAGAGTCCATCGTGATTTATTTTATATCGTCTATTTTATATCGCAATATAACTATAAAATTATAATTAATATACATTTTTTTACCAGATACAGACACATTTTTGAGAGAACACATTATCAGATTCGTCTAAATAAAATTTGACATGCAAAATACGTCGAGAGAAAATCCGACTATCTTAAAAAAAATTACACTCATGAAATAAACCGTGGAACATCAAAAGATGGAAATACGCGGATGAGAATTGTTTCGTAAATTGCAAGCGTCTGATGTGTTAGTAGTCTAATACAGACACCGTGCTTTAAGTTTTGTACTCCCGAGACTACGTCGCGCGCAATTCACGGCAAATGTTTACAACATCCGAGTATTTCATAAGCGGGCGCAATTAGAAATCTCGAGACGGCGAATCCGTTTTATTTTGAACGTTGCACTTTTTCCTCTTAGAAATGTCCACAAGGGATGCTTATACAGACTCTCAGTGGTGCCTTACAACGTAACGGAAAAAGGGAAGCAGGAAAACCTGAGCTTAAGGTTTTATTTATAGCCGGACGACCCACCGTTAATCTGGAAAATCTGTAGAGTACCGTGTTGTGCTCGTAAATTACCGGGACATAAATTATTATTTTCCGTGCAAAACAGACCGAAGACTAGAAACCAAATATTGCTCTTTATTCAAGAACATAAACTATTCAGAATATTCTATGAATATTCATTAACATGGTCAATAATTATATATAGATCCGTCAGATCTCTCCTCAAAATTTTCAAAATTATACAAATTGAAAAACATTGTTTTGTGACCACGTATACATATAAAAATAGTAAAGATATTTATAGATAATAGTGGTATTTTCCATTAATGTTGGAGTTTTAATTGAATATTATCAGAATTTCATAGAATTAATAGGTATCTCGTAATATTAAATTATATTGTAATGGCAAAATGTTATACTAGTCGTAATGAGATTGCGGTCATTAAAGGGAGTAGAACGCTATGGTAAAATATAAGTAAAGTATTATGTACATGTTATTACAAAGTCTATCTATGCCAGAAAGCTTTTATTAAATATTTATTTTTTCGTTGCTAATCGGATTGTGCGCTTTATCGATAAATTTTTTTAGCAAATTCATATAACTGTTCTATTTTGTCCTTTTAACACATCATAATAATGATTTAAATTTACTGAATAAACGGCAATATATAGATAATAGAAATATATAGATAATGGATGATAAAATGTAATCTAATAATTTTTTATAATAACAAAAAAAACAATCAACATTTAATGAATATGTATAAATGTATAGACATTTGTTTGATTAATGTTTTATAGATTACTGACATATTTTGAAGAGACGATTATATCAATAGATATGCAATTAATGATAAAATAAAAGAGAAGTAAATATCCTTATAATCCACAACAAAATCTTTAAAGTATAATAAAAAATTAATATACATAAATGTGGAATGAACAGAAGCTAACCATCAATGCTTCCTATAAAATATGAACGAGTTTATATAAAATATAAACGAGATAACAGAATACATCAGCAACTATTTAGATCGGAGATATCGTTGCATCCATAAGTGAAAAATCAGCACTAGCTTATGAATATTGCATTCATGTGCATTAGCCGGGATTTTCCGTTTCATTCTTATATCGAATTTCCATCAGAGGTAAATTCTTGTACCCTAGATGCGTCCCAAGGATGCCAGATAATGCCGCGTCATTAAACTAAGACGCGCCCAACAAAGGACGAGGTACTATTAGGCTGAGTATACGTTGATGCCACCTCTTCTTACTTCGTCAGCCGGTATCGCATAACGTTTTGCACAAGCATGCTCAACAACAATGGCCGGCATTCTCCGCTTCCGGTTTAACGGTACATCTCGCTGTCCCTTTACGCGAGCTACAGTACATTAGAGGTCCTCGGAAGAGAAACCGCGTGAGTTTGCGAAGCGGTTGGGGAAAGCGGTAATGAGAAAACTCGAGGAGAGATCGAGCGTAAATTTCATTTTTTATCTACTTTCTAAAAATAACCAAATCCGCACTCTAAAGAATAATTGAGTATCTTATTACGGCTGGCAGTAAACGTTAAGTGACTGATGGATTGCGTACCTCTTGTTTTTTTATTGGCGTACAGGATGCGCATGATAAAAAAGTCAGAAAAAACCGCGATAAAAAGGCTTTTATAGTATAACTGAATTGCCGTGTATAGGTACTAATTCATGCTCGAGGGAGAATAAAGGGCAGAAAGTTTCTTACTTCTTAAATAAGTATTATGCATTAATCATTAATTTGTAATATAAAGGAAAAAAACGTTGTTTTAATATTTTACACAAGTTTAAAATTATACATATAAATTCTCTATATAAAATTATATACAATATCGCAAAATCCAATTTTGCTTGAGATATTCGTCATCATCGCCACGGAGACTAGAAAATATTTATCCACATATCGATAAGTTTTTATTTAGTCATTTAGACGATTTCCGAATTCTGTCTATTGCTTATTTCTTTATCATTTTATACATGTGAGCATTAGTAATTTCTCGATGCAAGAACCGCACTTCCTCAGAATTTATGAGTATGTATGTTGCACATAAAAATATTTATCAGAATGTCGATATAAACGTAAAATTTTATAAATTCATAACTACGTTTTTCGCGAATCGATATAGTATCGTTAAAAATGCATCTAAATATTTTTATGTTTTCAAATGCGTTGGATTACATCCAATTATTAGAAAATGCACGGGCGCGTTTTGCATCTAACAGATGGAAAAAATAAAAATTACAAAAAAACAGATAAAACTTACAATAAAAAATTAATTCTTTATAAATATACATTTTACAGTATGTATCTGCATCTTTTAAAAAAAAAGCTTCTTCCAATAAATGTAAAAACCTATTCTGAAATAATTAATTCAAAATCATCAAAAAAGCAAAAATAAATTGTTAAAATTCTCAAATTATTAATCATAATGCAGTTATGTCCGTAGAAAAATACAATTACTAATAATTGAATAATAAATAATTGAATAGACTTATGGAAAAACTAGACGAATAGACTTATGAAAAATTAACTGCTCAAAATTAGCCATAATCCAATAACTATGTCTTTAACTTTAAAAGAAAATCCGTCTTTAATTTTAAGAAAGAATTCGATTAATGAAGACATCATAAGTATATTAAATTTTCACCTGAACCCGAGACCCTTATTTTCATTAATGACATTTCTCTTTTAATAATTTCCCAGGGAATCTTTTTTCGCGCACACAACTTTACTTTTAATAATCTCTCACTTAAATTATGCCTGCGCCCGACTGATAAAAGGCTAAGAGGCATTTTTGCCATCGACCGTCATCGACGCTTTGCTCCCTTTTGCATTCCTCGTCGTTCTCCATTTTCCCCTTCGATCCCCCATTCTCGGCCCAGCCTTTTTCTATCTTGCTGCAGCTTTTCTTCAATATCAGGAAGAGTGCAGCCCGTTGCACTCGACTTAATAGATTACATTGCGATGGATCGAGCTTTTCGCCTGGAATAACAACGGTGCGGCGCAAAATAATTAATGAAAAAGGAGAAAGAAAGAAAAAGAAGGCTAAGAGATCGAGAGTCGCCTACTGCCTTAAATTGATCTGCAAGATACTTCTCGACAAGGTTTTAATGACACGTGAACGATAAAAGAACAAAGGGAATAATTTCATGTTTTTAAGCTTCATTTAAAGTGCTATTAAAAGTATAAATCAATTCTCCCGTTTCAAGATATAAATATTATATCTAACTTCTTCAGATTTATGAATTATATTTCAATTTTTTGTCCTTGATATCCTTGATATTACAAAAATTATAGTAAAAAAAAAAATCTTATCTTAAATTTATAAACCTAGAAATAAATTTGAGACTTGATCTTACAAATACACAGAAATTGTAAAAATTATTTATATGTACTTAATATATATTAAAGATCTTTGTTATTATTAAATGCAGTTTATCGCACCGTTAAATACCATATTTGATGAAGCTTATATTATTATTTCCATATATCAAGATTATCAAGTGGCGTATAGGGTGTTCGATCGTATAAGTGCTTTTGACTTTCCTTGTGCGGACTATATGGGATAGTCGTGAGGATTATTCCGGCGCTTCACTCCGCATTGGTCGTCGTGAGCGTAAATAAGGTTAATTAAGGAGAATAATTCCCTGAGTGGCGTCGTTCTCTCAGTGGAACGAACAGGCGTTACACCGGCGCGCATCGCCTTTCAATAATGCCGTTTACTTCGTGTGTTTCGTTCGTATTGTATACCGGCGCACAAGCGTCGTTCCTGTCCGTTGCGGTTAATAGCCGCTCTCGGAATTGGCTTTGGGAATGTTCCCTTGACTGACCTGTTTGATGTTTTGTTTGCACGTCGAATTTACTTCCCAATGCTTGAGCGAATTAGGGACGCTCCTTAGGATCGCGTTTTCAGACTCGTCTTCAAATCATTTATCGAAAATTTGGAAAATTATGTTGTCCTTTTTCCGCATTTTATTTCGTACGTTACTTTATTTGGGAAAAATATGATAGATTACGTGTGAATAATGTGTCAGTGAATAATGAACTTGATGTGTCAGCAATGCTGGTATGGCTGCCACAGTGTGAAAGGATATGACAGGTGATTGATCGTCATTCATTAATGCAGTTTTCAATAACACGTGAATAACGCGCAACTATAAGCGCCTCAAAACACAGTTATCCTTTTTTTTCAATAATTTTTTTTGAACGAATAAATCTATTTATATTTATGCATATTTTGACACAGCTCACATGTTAGAAATTTTTTGCAAAAATTAATACAGAAAGATATAGTAATTTTTAAATATCGCATTTATATTTAAAAATGTATATATATTTTAAAATTATGTACCATTTCTTAATAAGCAAAGTTAGTTAATGAAAATATAATATTTACTATATATAGGGTATAAATATTTACATGTATAATATATATCTATAAATTTAAAACGTCATATATTATAATCCAATAAATCTCCAATATATAAAGTTAATAAAATATGTGATAATTGGAACATGAAATAATTCTCAACGTGTATTCATAAAGACCGATAACATATTCCTATATGTGTATGTAGCAAACTTTTATAAAACGTCAAATGCTTTTTAAGAATAATATTTTAAAAGACCCAGATATTTGTAAAAATAAAACTAAATTAATAAAGAGACAGTGTATACAACAAGTTGAGCAGTAAATTTTTGTTCATTTGAAGAAATAATCGTGAAAAAAAACCAGGTTAATAAACATATGGCTTTATACAAAAATTGCTTCTCCCTGCACATTATCAATTACTAACTCAATTACTAACTAATGTTAACAAAGATTATGTGTCATCAATCTGATTGCAAACAAATCGTGACAACTTAGCTAACTTTGAAACTTCGTCGGTTCGTTGGATTTGGGACAAACGTCACAATAAATTTCTCGACAAACGAAGACTTAGAAGCAGTCGCAAGAGCAGGCTAATTCCATCTGGGCGCATCTATCTGGGCGAAGACAATCCCTAAGGAACGGGTGCCAATTATACCCGGTCAGCCTTTCGTTGGTCACAGTAAATACAGATAAAGGTAATTGAAAACAATCGTTCCCTATGAGCTCTGTTGTCTCTCTCTCTCTCTCTCTGCTGATCGAAAACAAAGAATCCAATCTACTTGTTCTCCTCAGCCATTATTGTCGATTCCGCGCATGTTTCGTTTATACAAATAACACAAACAGATACAACGCTCTTCATAAGAAACATTTTCGCAATATTGTTCCTCACGAGAAATTTAGCCTTGTTAATTATGATCGAAATTGAACAAGAAAATAAGCATTAAAAATACAAAAATGCAATTATTAAATAATTTTTCTTGCTCTTTATTAATGTAATAATTTCAAATTTTTGACGAATATTTCTTTTCTCACATAGCAGCGTCACTATTTATACTTCCTATATTGAAACTGCGGCAATATTTTCTGTTCTACGTTCGATTGACACTTCGTTTGAGATATTGGGAATCAGCAGCGCAGTAGAAGACGATTCAGTTGGGTAATGGACAGGACTCTTCGTCCACTGAGCAAACTTTAGGACAGAGGTTCGTAATCGAAAGACGCTTTTGGCGGAAATCCTAGAGAATACTCTCGTTCACAAACACTCCATCTTGCCGAGGATTATCAAGGTGAGTTTTGTATCCGCGCTGTGACGAATGGATATTTTTTAATTCTTTCATTACGGCTTTACGAGAAAAAATGTTTCGCTTTGACATTTCCAGTGCAAGATATAAAAACTATATTTAGTTTCTCATTAAAACACTTGCTAATATTTGCGAACTTGTTTTCGCAAACTTTCGTAGTAATTTAATCGCAATATGTTTCTAACGTATGTAATCGCAATATGTGATAGCAACTTGCAATGCAAATTTATTCCGTATGTTTTCTTCTTCTCTAGAAATCCGCGCTGATGAAAATTTCCAGTGCGTTAAATTGTATATGCGACCCTTTATACAACAGCGAGTCGACAAAAGAAAATGCAAGTCAGAGTTCGCTCAAGAATGTAAAATGATAAAAGTCCGCTCAACCCTTTTGCTATGTAGATGTTATCTTTATTATACGGATATTCTGTCGTAATCATGCTGATAAATCCTTCGACAAAAAAAACGATGGTTTGTCTCTACGTATATATATTTCTTAAAAATATATTAAGCACGCTTACTAATCAGCTGCAAATAAGTGTGCAGTAAATTAAAAGTCAAGTAATGTCGCTGGTATTCGTTGAATTTTGCAGGTTACGAGGTAATAACTTTGAGAAGATTTTCCGTAAAAGATAATGGTACTTGAAGAAGTACTCGAAGGGTCAAATCCCTTTTATCGAGGGATAAAATGGAAGAAAGCTCTCGAAGATGAGAGTGAGAAGAAAGTGGGAGGTAGTGGCTAATAAAACTCAAAAATCATTAGAGCGTCATAATAAAGTCATTAAAAAGATTCCAATTGAATTATAAATACGAAATTAAAATTTATAGACGTAGAAAATGATTAGTTAAAAATAGATTTAAAATGTTTAGAATTCAGAGAATTATTATTATTAGATATTTCCTTATATTAAAGATTATTTTACATTACGGGATATTAATTAAAACTGTCTCACAAAAAATGTATATATAATAAAACGAATGAATCTAATTAAAGCGACATAATTTGTCGCCTTAATTAGATTCTTTTCCAATAATTAAATATTTTCTTCCATAATTATAAAGCAATTTTCGATTCTGAATGCTATTAATTATCAGAATATTGCACCAATTACAGATTGTAAGTGAAATATGCTAATTGAATCTACAAAGTAAAAGCATCGAGTAATTAGAAACCAGTATTCGTAGTTCATGTAATAAGTTACCAGTAATGGGATACGTCTCAACGAGAAGCAACTTAATTACATATGTATTTCAGCTCCTTAAATGTATATTAGTGATTTCAGTCTTGTCTGAAAGCTCGGTTTTCGTAATGTATAGTGTTCTCAGGAACATTGAATTACGACATATATAAGTACGTCTCTTTCTGCATAATAATGATTCTGACATTTTATCAAACCTCTATACATTGCAACGATTAAATAAATATTTTGCACTAGCAAATTTAAAGAATTACCTATATAGATATACGGATTAAGAAAAAGATCAATAAAATACAGCGGTTTTTTATACTTAGCATTTCGATCAATATAATTGAAAGTACAGCTTTGCTACATTAATATAACAGTTAACAAAAGAAAACAATCTGGAGAGGAATGATGGTTAATCGCTTACATGGTTCCTCGACACGATGCAATTCGGGACAAAAACGAGCTATTGAAAATAATCGAGCAATCATCGTGAGGTAAACCGGCACGGATCGTCCGAATGCTTCTCATCTCGTTCATCCTCGATCCCAATTAATCGCGAACTCGCCCTCGGCGATGTACATTTCACGTCGGTCCCATCCCGAGAGCCGTCGGCGGCCTTCATTAAAGCGCAATTCATTCCGCTGAATATGCATCGCGGCCGATCTCGATGACATTTTCGAGGAGAAAGAGAAAGAGAGAGAGAGAGAGATTGCGCCGAAACTGGCACAAAACCGATTTCTTCGCGAATCTTCAGACGCGTCCCCATTATCCCAATTGATGCCTCGCGATATCTCTCCCGGGGCCATTTGGAAGACTTTGTCCCGTCTGCGTGTGACGTATATATGTACATATATATACATGCATATACATATATACATACATATATATATATATATATATATATATATATGTATATGTGGGTATTTATATATGGTATATAATTGTGTGGGTATATATATATATATATATATATATATATATATATATATATATATGTACCTACACAAGTGCAACGGAACAGATCGTAGACACGTGTAGCATTTTCCCTCCCTGCGACCTGCTGCACCCCTTGAACCATCAGCTTCACCCCTCCACTTTACATCCCGCTTTCGCCCTTCTGCCGCTATCCCGCTATTCGGATATACACCGACGTACCCTCTTGTCGCCTGTTACTATAGCCAGGATCTTCGTGTGCGCGTATCAAGCGCGGTGCCCAATAAATCCACGGTTTAATTAAACTAAGTTTAAACGGAACCCTCTCTCTCTTCTCCGGTTCTCTTCTCCTCCAGTGCCGTCGCGCGAAGCAGTTATATGTATTACGTTCCTGATCCGCCGCTAAATCAATTATCGGAGTTAGCGGCGCGATGTGAAAGGGTGTCGCTGGGAAATACCTTCGGGCGGTTCGCATATTGTACGCTGTGCTTTTATTTTCGAATGACGGACGTTCGAAATAGTCCGCGACGGATTGAAAAAAGGGAGAGAGAGAGAGAAAGAGAGAGTGCGACCGCAAATAATAGCGGAGATTACGCAGCATGAGCGAGCGCGTATTCCCAACAAAATACGATGAGGTAGTGCGTTTAATAGAACAATTGGAACGGTCATTAATCGCAGTAACGTCTGAATATAAATTTTGTATTATGTTTGATAGCCCTAAAAAAAAACGGAGCGATGTAAATGTTACGTTAAATATAAAGCTCGATGTTCGATTTTCGCCGTTTCTAGCAACCCCTATACGTATGTATCATTATTTGAAGGATCGTTGAAAACTGTATACTATATTTTGTAGTTTGGTTGCAAAGTAAAACTTATTGTATATAGCGGTATAATATAAAATTCAATGTGACGATCGATTTTTTTTTTCTCATGGAGCGTTTATTACATGCAATATTCAATACTTTAAATATAAAAATGCAAACATAAAATTTGTGCAGCTATGATCGTTGCATTTTATAGTGAAATAAACAATGCATATCGACGCGGAGCACTCTGTAAATAGCAAACAATTTATTCCGCTGAATTTTACACGTATTCGTCGTGAACTCATTTCTGCTTTATTGATTTGGAGAAGCGGAATACGCGTATCGCGTAAAACGTGCAAATTGTTAAATGGGAAGCGGATCGGTTTACGATGCTCGCCTATCCGCTGCTGATTTATTATTTATTACCGTCGTTAAGTGGATGAAACGTTAGCTTGGGCCGGCCGTATTTTTGACGATTAAAATGAAATTTGCGTTGATTCTTCGCGTCAGAGTATTCATACAATATATATTTGTTTCAAGAGCGCTCTCGCTCTTCATTAACAAAGACAGATATAATGTCGCACAAAGAGCCAGGAAACGACAGAGCTTCGTGCGTGCGTTCCTCTTCCGTCTAATGAAAATGCAAAGCCGAATCGCACAATCAAATGCTAACCCTTGTAGCATGTATCGGAATTCCTTCAACAGTACGTATCGCTTTGGCGATACGTAGATACACGATTAAGCCTAAGCCATTCGAACTATTTCAGATGCTACATGCGATGGGAAGGGCTCGATTAAACAGATTACTTCCGATCCATTTTACAATCAAGCCGTCTGTTCCGCTTACAAGCTCGGCGGCGGTGAGAGATTCCGAGTACTTTGGTTGGCTTTCTTTCCGCTATAAAACTGCCGGTTGTTCATTAAACGCAAAATGCTCATTTCCCAAATGCACCACTTTGTATGTTTGGAATCAATTTCAAATACTGATCAGCGTGTTTCATATAATATCATCGAAAATATAATATTCAATATAAGAACTGACGCCTTCAATATTATATAATCATTATTATTTGAAATAAGCTTCGGTGCAATTTATTGGAAAAAAATTTTTTAATCATTGTGACAATATCATATTAATATTTCCCTCTTTTAATTTAATTAAAAAATGAATTATAATTTTAAAGTGTAAGACAGGCAATAAGAGCCAAATCGCGGATGACAGTGCGTTATTCCAACGAAACTAAATTTTTTTTCGTTAAAATTAATTACCTCTTTATTGCCTGTCTTACACTTTAAATTTATATTTATATCACAGAGCCTTGTTAAACTCTTAATGAATTATAATGTTTAAAAAAGTTTATAGGGCAATCGTCGAAATTGGCTACAACATGGAAACTGTTAACAGTATTAAAGTCACTTTCGTCGCTTTATTTAATTTGGTAGTTGCCTTCCGACATTCATCCTTTGATCTTCGCCAGCTATCCACACTTGCCAATATAACAGCGACGTGCATACATATTCCGAGACGTTTACGTGCCGGTTACGTATGTACGTGTACATGTACGTACTGTACGCGACATATATATCATATAGACGTAGTAACGGGCGGTCTGACCCGATACTCTCAGCAACCACTTGGCCGGGTATGCTTGATCGGTTCATTTGCCAGGACTGAGAACGCTCAGTCGGGGATAACCGCCCTCGCAAGCCTCCCCTATCCTTGCTTCTTCCGATGTTCCCAGGACCTTGCGTCTGCCAATTAAAGGCAGCCCGTGTGCAACCAAGACTATCATCAGATACATGTACACGTTCATACGTCGTATATACCGGGTGTTCACCTTCCGAAATCATGTATTTTCTAACTTAAGCTTAAAAAGTACTTAGAACTCTTGAAAAAACATACGAAAAAGAAGCTTTCTATTAAACAAAAATTTCAGCGAGCAATTTTCAAAACATATACAATTTTCTCGTTTTGTGTGTGCATTTTTTGTTAATATCAGAGTAAAATGTTAGGAAAAACAAATAATGAAAATAATTATAATTCTAAGTAATGTCAGAAATTCTTGTAGAACTTTCACCAAATATTCTTCATGGAGAGAAAAGATGGACATACTATACCGGCCCACGCATACACACACATACGCGATACGGATGAATAAACCCACAATGTGGTACGTGCACTCTCGGGAATTTCAGGAGCGAGTGAAGACAAGTGCTTTAACGACCGTCTCTCTCTCTTGTTACGACAATCGGGGGTGGCCAATGACGCGTTAAAGTAAGAGGACGATTGTTCCGTTTCGAAATAATAAAACTTGTTGATAACGATGTTATGCGCTGCACAACCGAGATCGCAGGCATTGCGTGTAGAGAAGCCGTTGAACAATTGCTCGTGCTTGTTACGCCGAGCTTGTTAAAGATAAAAAAAACGAATTCTCTTTTAGAGTCTCATTAAACTGCTAATTACAGCTTTGTATTGACCATTTTTTTCGTTATTTAAAATTTCATGTGCACGCACAGAAACATAATATCCATATAAAGCGGATTAATCGACGATATATTATGGCGAATAACCATTAATTCGCCAAAACAATGCAAATATGTATTATTATAAAACCGGGGACATTAATTTATGGATCGATTAATAAATAAAAGATATTTGGTTGCAAGTGGAGAATAGTTAACTAAGTGGAGTGTTAACAACATTGTTTAAATGTTATAAAACTATCATGGATGATCGCGCGCGATCAAAACTGAACAAATGATATTAATAATGTATAACGCGCATCCTATACACGCGGACACATTATACGCTCTACGGTGCAATAATACGAGAATATACAGTGTAAAATAAACATTAAACCTCAATTGTTCATTACGCAACTTTAATGAATTTAATGCGCATATTGATATCGCGCTATGTATGTATTCTAACTCGGATAAACGTCCATAATTATGCAAGCATTTACGTATAAATCGAATCCGTTCGCCGCTCGATGTATAATATTCCAGGAAGCGCGCGGTTTGACACAAGTCAGATAATATAATTGACGCAGATTAACTGAGAAATGAGAGTTTTACGTGATTAACTGTTTATTTTAAACTTTGCGCATTCGTTTGCTTTTATAAATTTATAAACACAAGCAGAAAATAATACAAATATATGCATCACGAAGGGAACTATAAATTGTCGTAATCCAATGTGTGAGACCATCTATACCTCATTTATATACAAAAGACAATTATTCTATCAGGACACTGCATTATCGCTAGTGCTGCGTAAAGTGTTAATGAACCTAGAGACGCGTATTTCCTTTCACGAAACAAGCAACAAGGTTCAGACAATGCAAACGAATTCACACAAATAGTCTCGTTGACGCCCAGAATATCCAGGAGCAAACAATAAACCGACTCCGCTCATTTGTATTTGCAAACACAGTCATAGAGGAAGAAACACCTCTTGTTAAACTACGCAAATCAAATTACTGTTTTGATACGTTTGCTCAAAATACCTTACCAAATTTATTGTGAAATTAAAATTTACATTTAAATTACATACAAATCCGATAATATATAAAATCGTAAAAATAAATGCTTGAAATTACCGAGTTTAAAACTGGCTTGAATTTAAATTAAAACCAGAAATTTTAAATGATAAAAAGAAAGCTGATTTGCAAAACAAGAATATTCCATTGAATAAAAATCAATTGCTTTGATTAAATATTTGAAATGTTTAAAATATTATGATGTAATCGACCGATAATGTTTTATAACTAAATCCGTTTAATAATAACAAAAAATGTTTAATCTAAAATGTTGCTATGCCAGTTGCATGCGGTTGAAACCGACGTTATTACGAACATTGCAATAAGCATAATCTTAAACAAGCAACTAAGTTAAATGATGGTATTCCGTTTACAAGTGTTTCAAACTCGAATCTCCCGCGAAGCGAAGATTGAACATTTGACTTTCCGTGTATTTGTAGTTACTAGCAGGTCGTTAAAGTTTAACGATCCGTTAATGTCTGTCGAAGATAATACTCAAAACAATTTGCGGCGCATCGATAAAATGTAACGAGGTCATAAATGCTTTTTGCAGCTTTTAATGAAAACGTGTCACCCTAAAGATCAAGATCATATTGTTAGCATGTAATATAAAAACCCATCGATTATCGCGCTGAAGTCCAATGGGAGAATATAATATTATATATATGTACAATATATTTTGTACGAGAAATCACCATACGAACAATTTTATTTAATTAAGAACGAAACGTAATCTTTTTTACGCCTGTTGATTGAATAGGACGACGTTAAGGGACCGCGTTGCTTTCAACGCGCGGGATGCCATAATAATGGCGAGATTTGCATTTAATCAGGCCGGAACCACCTCGCTGCGTTTCTTGCCGGCCGTTCTGAATGCAACCCATGCAAGAATGTCTGCGAGAGTTTTTATCCCGCTGTTATTCTACACGCGCACCCCGTGAAAACGTTGCCGCGTTGTTGCACAGCACGTTGGATCGCGCGAGTTCCCGTAACTGTTTGCAGTTAGCGGCGAACTATCTCAGGACAGTGTTATTGTTCACTTGTCGAGACTTTGAGAGTTCCGTCCTGTCCCATTTGCATCCCCTAACGATAAACGTTCTTCTGAGAGACAGAGAGAGAGAGAGAGAGAGAGAGAGAGAGAAGAGAGAGAGAGAGAGAGAGATTTCCATACTGACGCGAGCAAAGTTTCGCGCAATCGCGGACGCGACTTTGCAATTACGCGGTATTAATTGTAGATAGGAAAACAAATATTTGTTATTACGAACGTAGAGTACAAGCATGTTTAAATGGAAATGTTTATGTTTTCGATTACGTTATGCGAAGGCAAATATGCTTGGCGATGGAGCAATCAAAATTGAATCGCATATTGATTAAAGTTCAATTACACGGCATTATATAAGCTTCTGTCAAATATATACTGCCACGCGTGATTTATTTGCATTATGATTTCTCCTCGAAAAAGTTTTTACGCATATCTTCTTGATCGATTTTTCTGTAGCGTGCGGTTCTACAATTCCCGCTAGTATACATAAAGTCACAAGTTTACGTACCGCATAATCTAGCATCTCCGTTTCAGGTATTTTGAAGAACACGACAACTTAACGTTGTAGAGCGCTATATCGTGGAAATTGTGCTCTATCGTTTTTCAAACCAGCAATTTTGCAACATTAATCAACGTGATTAAATCAACGGTAACACGGAATGGCAGCTCGACGTGATAATGTGTGAAGTAATACGGAACGAAATATATAGTACGCAAACGCCGCATATTTTTCATACCTTTTTTTCATTAAAATTTTAATTAGACTTTATGGAATCAAATATCTTCACGCTTTTATATCATATAATCCATTATTTGTGTTGCACAAAATTGCAATGATAATTTTTATTTTTTCGGTAAAAATAGAACGAACGGTTTATCGGAGAAAAACAAATTGGGAAAATTAGTACATTGCCGACGAAAATTCTCTTCTCTTCGTCCGGATCCTCATCCGATATACAGGAAAAAAACAATGTAGATATGTAACACATGTAGCATGAAAATATCACTCACCACACGATCGCCCGGGTGTTTGACATAACAATTCAGCTCCGCCGTCTGGCCGACGATGGCAGTGACATTTCGCGGTGCAATATCGTCGAATTGAGGTTTCATCCAAGGTTTCGTCGGCTTGCTTCCTGCTACCACACTAGCAATACTGGAGCCTGAAACAAAATATTAAACAATGTCGAAAATATAAGACAATTCTGCGAAAATAGATTTTTATTTATAAACTATTTATTTATAAAGTTAAATTCAAAAATTTAAGTTTTATGGAATTTAAAAAAAAATATCAACATCTACGTACAACCATAACAACCGTGGCGATTGCTTCTATTACAAAGTTTGCTGCAAAAGTTTGGTCCTGCGGATCCAAATTAATTTCATATTCAAATTAATACGATGGTCAGTGGTGGATTAGGAGTTGTTGTGGCTCTAAGTTGACATGAATGAAACCCTCATCATAAAGTTTCTCAAAGCCTTAAGCTATGGCTTGTTCAATTTATGTTTAAAGACTTTGTGGCAATAACATGGGCAGTATCATGTGATATAACAATTTATTAATACATAAATAACACAATTAGGATTTATAATTTTAGCGCATAATAATGCTTGTAAATATATTTTCTGCGTGCAAATAAAATCTCATTTTTTGCATCTATATATTTTAAAATAACATTTTATTTATTTTAAATATCCTTATCTCCGATGTAATTTATTTCTTCAATAAAAGAATTTCTCGTTAAAAGAAGAATATTTTTTACTCTCAAAAAAAAAAACTATGTAAAAAAGTATATAATTATAAAAAAAAATTATTTTATATTTTATATCTCACTCTTGAAAATATCTAGCAACACGTAAATATATGTAGATCATGTCAAAAGAACGTAGTTTTCTGTTGAGAAGTTTAACAAACCATGTAAATCCATGGACAAATCTTATCTAACGAAACATTGATCGAGCTATATAACTCGTACTAAAGTCAAAGTCAAAGTTAGATGAATATGGAAACTCAGTATGCCGTACATTCAAACGAGATTAGACGGGGAAATCACTTTATAACATCAGACGCAGCAGCCTGAGTGAAAGTCGCGCATGCCATAGGTAATTGTAATAAGTACTTGATTAAAAGCCGGAACTTCCGTATATTATAAAGCGTTACATCATTGTTCATGATCCACAATCGTGTGTAGCATTCATGAAATAGATTTGCACCAACAAAACTGTCTACTTTGATCTTGTATTAATGCAAATTATTTACAAACTGATAAATATGTTAATGCATGTATTTGCATTTTCTCCTTTCCGTCATTTTCACTTGCTTTGCATTAGTAATAGAATAATGTGTTTTAAATTCGATAAAATATTATTAAGAAATTTATTTCACAAGTTTTTACGCATCTATTTTAAATTTTATTTCAAGATTTTTCTTCACTTCAAATATACAACTTAAAATTTATGTTTTATTAATAATAAATGCATCACACATTTCAGCCCTTTATAGTTAATTTATTATTAGTTATTAATATTTAGATATATAGATTTATTATAACACTTCTTTTACTGTTTAAATTTTCTTGTCTGTAAGCGTTTCTACTAGGCTCTATTTTATATTTGATTATTCAATATCAATTATAGTATCGATTTTATTTAAGTGGCATTTTAATTTTTTACAAGTGTAAATTTTCGAGGAATATCGGGAAATAAAAGAACGAGAAAGAGAGAGAGAGAGAGAGAAGAGAAAGAGAAAGAGAGAGAGAGAGAGAAAGAGAGAGAGAGAGAGAGTACGCGCTATTTTCTCGAACTATTTTTAATATTTCTTGTTTAAGTTATTTTTTATATACAGTTATATTTGAGACATTTTATCACTCTTTTAATTATGAAATAATATAACTCAATCATAATATAAATCCTTTCTCTCTAATAATTAACATTGATATTTCATATAATTAGGATGATTAATATACATATGTTATGTTTAATGCGTGTTTATGCATTTCTGACTACAGTGTCCAATTTACAGACAACTAATTAATATCTTGCTATCACATACTAGATAGTCAACATTAGCTCGTATAACACAACTGGCAAACTCATCCTTTAATTTTAACAGTTCAATATTATACCAATTCTTTATAGAACAATATATATTAGCAAATATTTTAAACTATTTTTGTGATGGCTATACATTAAGAAATAAATTAAGAAATATATAAAATTAGAAATTTTGTCAATAATACATTTGTTTATTATTCCCGAGTATCAGAGAAGAACAAATTAATTTAATGATTGAATTTAATGATATGAGAGTATTCAATGTACTCCAATTTATACGTCATATAATGCATTGCAGCGTAAATTTTATTTGATTTAATCGCTCGACTTCCCATTAGCGGAGATTTCGACGATCGCTCAGAGATCTTCATTATCATAATCCCATAGGAGTAACTGAATACGATGAAGAAGAACGCGGGAAGATCGAAGGGAAAGGACGAAAGTGGCATCGGAAAGCTCAGTGGAACGGCCGTACACGAGCAAGAAGGGCGAGATAGAACGCGTACGATAAAATTTTCCATTGTGTGCCAGGGAAAATGGGACTTTGGCGCAGGTAGAAATTGAAATTGTTACGAGGTACATGCGAAAATTGCGGAAATAGCATGACGATGCTCAAAGCATAACAAAGATGTAACGGGATCAAAAAGTATCTTGAACGCAACAAGCTATTGAAAAATTAATTCATCGCAAATATTGTCACTTTATGCTTGCTGCTTTTGTTATGGAAAATATGAAAGCGAATGAAAAATGTAATATATAAAGCGCGATGTATTTTGTAAGTATTTACAAAATTTCCAATATCGATAATAATATCTATCATGTGATAAAATGTAGAGATACCATAAGGTTCAATTCTTTTAACTGTTTTATTCAAAGAAAAAAAGGAATTCTTGAGTCAAGTATTTTTATTCTTAAACGCTATTTGATTGATTTAAGCATAGAATGCTCTTTGTAATCACAAATTTTCATTTGCCTTAATAATAAATAAGTTTGTGTAAAGTATATTTTATCCTTAAGATATATTCTTGTTTTAAAAATCGCATATGGTATATATATTTGAAAGTACCGCTTATATCCGATGCACACTTGTCACTTGTCCTTGCAATATTTATAAGTAAATTTCAGCTTGAACCAAGAATATTTTGCACTTTGTTTTAAGGATAAATTATCCTTTATCCAAAATTATTTATATTTGGCGCTATTATAAGGATAAAATATACTTGAATCAAGGCATATTTGCATTCTCTCAAGGATATTGTTTTTTCTGTGTTGATATTTGTGAATTGTGTGTTTTTAGTTTAATGATGAACAAATTGCATACATGTACCTAGCTTATTTTTGCACTATCTGGACAAACTTCTACATTCCTCGGAGTTGTTTCACCATTCAATAAAGCATTCTCTCACAACTTTCGATGAACACCGGGAAATGAAAGCTATCGAGCTCGCTATCGCGATACGCAAAGGCTATCCTCCTCACTGCACCTTGCACGAATTCAATAAGGTTCTGCATTCTCTGCACTCCGCGGCAACAATAACTTCTTGTTATAGTCATGGTACGGGTTAAGCAAACACCGGTCACGAGAACAATACAGGCACTGCCCACTCGCTGGATAATTTTCCAAACTTTGTACCTTCTAGTCGAGGCACGTAATTCGAGTTGTTTGATCTGTAGCTTTGTACTCGCTGGAAAACAGCGCGCTAGTGAAATTTTCTACCTCCCCTTGAAATTTAGTCGCAATGTGAACAATGTCTGTCCTGATTTTCTGTTTTTACTCTTTGTATGTGCCTGCTCGTATCATCTAAACATTCCTCTAACAATTTCCTAATTTGCAGTAAAAAAAAAAGTCATATGCAAGCTATAAATTATTTCAGGTAAAAAAAAAATAATTACAACACAATAATAATGTTAAAATTGACGTATACGTTATAATGTGTAAAGATTAGGATAAATATCTTTAGATAATTTTAATGTAAAATAGTACAAGTATAAACAAACATTTGCAATCTCATTAAAAACACATATCACATGTCACAGCTTTAAAATTCTCATCACGAGAATACATTGCCACAAAAAAGGATATGTTATGACGCGTTTCCTACCCTTTGAGAATTATTACGCGAAAAGCGAAAATTCTTTCCCTCGTTAATGTGAACTAATGGCCGCGCGGCGTGAAAAGTGAACGCGATAATGCAGTTATTGTCAAAGCACGTTGCGCTTTTACTCACGATCTTGCCGTATTTCACCGCGTTAAACCGACGCGTCGAATCTTGGGCCGGCGCTGAAACAATATTTATTTCCGGTTACGAATAGCGAAAAAGCGGAGCAAATGTCTCGTACAAAGTGTCCCATTGTTACAATACTCTATAGTATTCCGACCGGTTTCTATTCCACAGTCGCACTCGCGACTTGAAATTGCACAGCCGATATTTCGAAATGGATCGTACCGTCGATTTCGGCATCAAGTGCATTGCCGAAGGGTCCGTTTCTTTTCTAGCCGTTTTATTCCATTGCTCGCTTCGTCGCAATTCGTCGCGGTATACGCTCGATCAGCTCGCAGCAATATGAGTGCGCATTCCCTTTTAGATACGTTCGAGAACTTGGATTTTGCCGTTTCAGATAAATCGACGACTCGCGAACGATGTCGATGGCAATTGCGCGAGCTAAGTTGAGATCGAGAAATGATATTTGTTTTTATCATCCTCTGTCCTCTATCTGTATATATATATATAGAAATAAGTATATTGCGAAACATACAATTTGTAGATCGTAGATTATTGTAATGGATACGTGAACATATGTGGTAAATTTATTTTTCCCTTAAGAAAAATTACTTCTGTTTCGAATCGTAAAGAAAAATTCAATTTATTCGTTTGCAAAACATCTCTATCTTGTAAGAATTTCGAAGAACATTTTCTTCTTCTAGAATCTTTGTCACAAAAATATAGAAAATTAGAAGATTAAATTATATTTGTAAATCTGAATAGCTCAGTTGGAAGAGCAGTCGCCCGGCAAGCGAAAGGTCTCGGGTTCGATTCCCGATTCAGCGACTTTCGGATCTATATTTTTCTCTCGCATTTATTTCCTTAAGGGGGGAACAGGGAATGTATGGAATTAAATCTCTTGTAGAGATTATTCCAATTTTAAATCTTGGCCGTGACCAAGTAAAATTTAGTGCCTTGTGCACATGTTTTTAATTCCAACGAAAAAATTTAGTTATTTTAGTTTCGTTGGGATAACGCACTGTCATCCGCGATTTGGCTCTTATTGCCTGTTTGACACTCTCAATTTATATATATATTTATATTTGTAAATATTGAAATATACAAATTGTGTGACTAAAATTGAAGAAGATTTATTTTAGGCAAATAATAAGATGCAATTTAATTCGACCAAAAACTGGCTATTCATTTATTAAAATTAAGTACACAGTAGCTAACAGATTGTCGATATGACAGGACAACTTTCATGTTTCTATTTTTAATTAATGTAATTGCTGAATAAGAAACACTTGAAAAGAACCACAATGTGGGTCGAAATGTAGTGTGTACTTATTTTCAATAAATGAATAACCAGTTTTTGGTCGAATTAAATTGCATCTTATTATTTGTTAAAATTTTATCACTGGCGATCAACAATTAATTATGAAGATTATTTATTTATGGTATTCATTTCTTGCAGGAGACAATAATAATTTCCAGGGGGAACAATATCGAGCACAATGTCAAAAAAGAGCAGAAAATTCAATTGACACCTCATATCCAAAAATAAACTAGATCTTCCTTCCTCCTCTCTCTCTCTCTCTCTCTCTCTCTGTCTCTCTCATGAGATCTCATAAAAGATTAAGACATCATCTCACGGCAGACATCGCGCGAGATCGAATTTGCAGGCGCGCGTGTTTCGTGAGCAGAGTTAAGCTTCCGCCTCGCGCGGATAACTCGACATGGTCGATAACGATAACGATATGGCGAGGCAACGGGTTACAATCCCGCGCCCATATGCCTCCTTTGGGATGGGGCACAATATTCTATTAACACGACGGTTCATACGGTGTCGCGCATACCTCGTAAATAGAACCGAGCAAACAGATTCTCCTCGGTTCGACGCAGCCATCTGCGCGCTTTGCCGCGCGCCCGTTTGGCAATTTCATCAGCGCCTGGCATAACTGAAAACCGTGAAAAATGAGGACGCAGGAGAGAGAGAGGCGAGAGAGCACAAAGACCTTCCGGCATTTTCTGGAAAAATGTTCGCGCGCGCTGTGATACGCGCCGGAGCAATTTATCACTTTCAGAACGCCGCGACATTAATAAGCGTTTCGGGTCAGACAATGAGCGGTAGAGTAATTCTGACGAGCAAGCTGCGCGTATCTATTCGTCTCTCCAAAGGATTTGTCGCCAGCGGGTAAAGGAGGCTCTCGGTAAAATGGAATATTAATGTTGTATATAGATATTTACATTCAAGTGTGAGGAAAGGATGCTCGAAAAACGCTCGAATCTTATATATTTCTATGTCGATATTACAATTTAATTTAATTTTGCGTTTTTACATTGTATATAATAATAATGGACCCAAGTTTTGTCATAGACAACTTTGCTTTATATTTGATATAAAAAATGGCATAAAAATTTTGTCCACTTTTAAATATCGTGATATTAAAATTTAATTAGTAATATTAATTTGTTAATTTTATTATATAATTTTATTAGTAGCATTAATAAGTATATTCTTTTATATAGTGGTGTCATCGACAGACGATAATTGTCATATAAAATTAATATAAGTACAATGAAATATACATATATCTTATCAAAGCAATATACTTAGTTTCATAAAAGTTAATATATCGATTTTTAAGATAGTGTTATATTATATCAGCACTGAATCGCTTGATATGAAACTAGGGAGTAATTCCTTTCAGTACGATCCATTAAGAACGGGATTTATTACGGGGCTCTCATAAATCAAAACGTGCGCTATAACGTCCTACGTGTTTCCGTTCCACGAGTGAAGATAATTTAAATGCACGTGGCTGCGAAGACGAGCCGTCGAGATAAATAATACCGCGTGTGTCGGAGAGATAGTGGACGCATGTGAAACATATTCAAGTCCGAAATTGCTTGCTCCAACTATCTGTAACAGCAGAGCCAGAGAAAGAGAGTAGATACAATGCGAAAATCCGAGCAACGACCGCGAAACTTTGCTCTTCGACGAGCGAAAAGAATTCGAAAAGTCAAAATGCTCGGTTTGAAAAACGTCGAGCTAATGCTGTACATAGGCGATGGAATAAAAAAAAGTATATGCGGATAATGATATTATGGAATTCGTCGAATATAAAATGTTATCTGAATTTGCACGAAAGCACGATTCTCGACTATCAACTTGAATTTTATACAAGTATAAAAGATTCAATTCTAATGTCCATTTTTATCTTCGTACGCTTCGATTAAGAAATATGATTTAGTGTTTTCATATAAACGATATTTATTTATTTATTTATTTGTATGTCCGTATCAAACATAATCGAGAAAAAAGCTTAATGTAATTGTTTTTGTTAAAATAATGTATTTTTTAAAATTATTTGAGTTATCATATGCTTTTATATATTATACAAAATGAAGGAGTTCACAGTTAAAAACATTTCCTAATTACTCACATATATGTGTATCATAAAAAGTACTCGTTTCTCCAATACAAAAAAGAGCGCTTTGAAACGAGATAAATATATTCCTGCAATCTGACAATTTATCTAACGAAACTTAATCTCATGTACACATCGATATTTAATAACAAGCTTTATGAAACCTATTAATACGTAATTAGGGGATGTTCTATCGAACAAAGTCAGTAGTTAAATTTGCAAATGTTCAATCTCATGAGACCGTTTAATTTCGTATCCTTAAAGTGCATACATTTAGTATACGCTTTAAAGAGAGTATGCAGTCATAAAAAATCGGCGCAAATAATCAAAATAATTGATTTCTAGCGAATAAATCTTCGTAGTGACATTTAATCCTTGAATCAATGTTGGATACAGCAAGTTCAGAGGAAAAAGCGGTAAAAGTGCATACTGAAATTCAATGCCTATAAATTTAATGTGCCGAGAATTGGCTATTAAGCATGAACAATGCCGTAATCTAGTTTGGTACATCTGTTCTATCCGAGCACGATAATGCTTATTGCGCAGTAAATGACTTTGAATATTAAGGCAATAATGGTGGAGCTGTTCGATAATTTTGGGAATAGTTAAAAGTAAGATTAAATAAATTTCGTCCTTCCTAAAGATTAATCGTATTAAGTGTAATTTAAGAAAATTATTGTAGTAAAATTTATTATAAGATACTTTATATCCAAGAATGTATTAATTAAATGATAAAATCAGAGAAAATGTTTTATCAAGATTTTATAATCTCCAGTCTCCCTTTTCACATCCTTTGAATTAAAAATTAAATTTTTTTTATCCAAGCATTATATAACATGCTTTCGCTATCCAGTAAAATTTTATGCTAATTATTTCACGATCTATCGAAAAGAAGCCGTGAAAGCAAGCACTATCTAAGCATAGCGCGATATAAAGGGCTTATTATATGAATGAAAATAACAAGAGGGTAAATTGCAGCAGCTGTATGATCCGAGATAAGTCGAAAAGACGAGTCGAAAGACAAGAATGTGTCGAAAATGCGTTCTCGCGGTTAAAGGTAGACGGTCGGGTTGAAGAGTATTGGGGGATCTGGGGTGGTGTAGGATCGTGGATGAGACTCGGCGTAGCCTGGTTCAAGGAAATTGCCACTCAGAAAGTTACGTAACTGAAGGAGATTACAAAACTTATTGTATGGGGAGAAAACGAGGCGCCGCGCCGCGCCGAAAGGAGTCGCGATACTGTATTCTTACGACCCACAACGCGAGCCTCATACGAAAAGGGCGTCCAATATCGCCCACCTTGGATAGTTTGAACGTAGTGCAGTACGAAGACGATATGAGATGGTATAGTATACAGTAAAAATTTTGTTCGCCGCAAGTTAATTCGTGTCTCTTTTTTAATTATAAGTTAAGCAGCTATAATAATTAATATTTTAATTATATAACGTAAAATATATAAACAAATGTGAAAGATAATTTTATGGAAATTGATAAAATGGGCGTAGAAGTTTGAGATACGCGTAGAAAATGAAGCAAACTTTGACTCGCAAAATGAAAATCGATTTGATTTGAAGAATTGAAGATTGTGTGGTAAGGAATCGAAAAAGGAATCAGGAAAGGAATAAGTTAAGCAGCTATAATAATTAATATTTTAATTATATAACGTAAAATGCATAAACAAATGTGAAAGATAATTTTGTGGAAATTGATAAAACGGGCGTAGAAGTTTGAGATACGCGTAGAAAATGAAGCAAACTTTGACTCGCGAAATGAAAATCGATTTGATTTGAAGAATTGAAGATTGTGTGGTAAGGAATCGAAAAAGGAATCAGGGACACGCTCTTATTCTGGAAAATTGCCACTCAAGAAGTTACATAACTGAGAAGATTGCAAAACTTATTGCGTAGAGAGAAAACAAGTCATCGACCAACGTCGCAATGCAACACCAACTTCTTGAAATTCCATTCTTGCATGCTGTTTTGAAGCGGAACATAAGTAAGATATCTCGCATCTGCAGTATCATAATTCTTCCCGCAAGTGCAATGTGCAAATTACACGCGGAACGACTATGCTATTGTCATCTCTTTCAACTCTGTACAGAATCAGCGAACTGGTCCCCGAACGAAGGAAGTAATTTCGCATAGATTACAGTAGCGCGAGAGAAAACTCGATACCAGATGCATCGGATCGCTTTATTTAATATTCTATTCAAGAGGGAAAAAAGTGCGTGCTCTTATTTTCAGAATTGTAATTTTGCATTATATATTGCTCTCATATCTCGTGTCTTAATTATAAGAGGAATTATAATCGATTAAAACAAATTTGGTCTCTCCATATTAGAGTTTCGATATTTGAGCCTCTCGCAATCAAAAGCCAAACTGATAATTCTACTATTTATTTTCAATTTTTAATTTTGTTTAATTTTTAATTAAAAATGTAATTAAAAAATTTACAAAATATAAAATTGTTTAACTTAATAACTTCTGAGAGACTCGTATTATTTTAATATAATACAAAGAATATTTTCGTTCAATAAATTTAAAACAATATAAATGCGAATAGTGGATTAAAATCACATAGAAACTTTATTTATAAATATGGATAAAAGCTTTCTCGCGCTATTAATTGACTTTTTCATCCGCCGTCTCTTTCTCCTTAAATATATCGATCTTTTTTCACGTGCAAAAGTAATATCCTCGCCGCCAAATAAAATGTTTAGACCGGAAGAGAATTGTAAAGTTTACTCTATGAAAATTGCTCGCAAAAAATACATAACTTATGCAAAGGAAAATGAACGGCGAGCGATATAACATTGCACGTTTCTAAGGTTCGAAAATGGTATTCCGGTGTGGAGTTGAGCGTCGCGCGCATTTCCGGTCGCGTACGCTACCCTATATTGACGTTTCCTCGTTTCCTTCGCAAAAGTTCAAACAGCTTCGGGCTATTCCTTCGATGAAGGATGAAGACAGCTGGCAGACGCGGTCATTTGTTATTTACCGATCGTTACATTTCGACGTGACAGAACGTTCCGACGAAGACTTGTGACGATGATGGCGCTTCGTCATTTATGTTCTGATTTCTTTAAATATTATACTGAGATTTACTGATGCTTTATTTTCTTCGATCGATTGCCTCGTTATAAACCGGAAATAAATAGTTTATGCAAAATGCAATAAATCAACGGATAATCTATATCTATCATAGATTTGTAGATGTTTTGAAAAAAGATGTTCTTCACATTTCAGTCTATTGAAAATTTCCTTGTAATTATACATTAAAGAAGTGTATTATTTAATTAAATTATCACAAAAAGATTTTACGTCAGAAATTTAAAAGCAATTATAATATTTTGTTTTAAACAGTATATATATATATATATATACTGTTTAAAACAAAATATTATAATTGCTTTTAAATTTCTGAAATATTTGATAAGATTTGACGTAAAATCTTTTTGTGATAATTTAATTAAATAATACACTTTTTTAATGTATAATTACAAGGAAATCTGATATATATATATATATATATATATATATATATATATATCAAAATGCGCCAAAAGAATTCTACTTGAAACGCTTTCAAGATCCAAAATCTTTGGATCTCACTCTTCCCAAAAATTAAGAGACAGCAACGATGTGAAGAGCGCTTCGTCTTCGTAGCAAAGTATACAAATAATAGTTTTTTTCGAAATATATACTGCACATCGTGTCGGTTTGGATGAACTTCGAACGTGAGAATATTGGCACGAGAGAAGGGAATGTGAGAGGTCAGCAGTATATTCAGACCTGCAGTTACCGTACGGACATTCTTCTCGCAGCGATCATTTTTTTTTCTTTCTCCATCCTGGCAACTCCATCTCGTCTAGAGAAAGAAAGAGAGAGAGAGAGTTGGCGCAGAACGCGAAGCCCCGTTAAAGCCTTCGCTTTAAAGCTTTGCAACTTGAGCAGAAAGTTCGCGTTCGAACTATCGGTAAAATCTCGCCATAGCATAAGCCCGACCTTTCTGATATTATTATTGTCCTAAGCGCGGCTTGCACCTCACAGTGTCCTCATTTTACCTCCGTTCTGTCTCTTTTTTCCTTTTACTTTGCGCTTACTTTTCGAGCAGGGACACGTATTGTCAGAAAAAAATCATCTCCACGAAATCACTTCCAACAGCACTTGCATTATTTAGCATATCTTTCTCTGTATACTCAAATAAGTTTGCGGTGAGGCAAATTAATAAGCATTGCTCCGAGATCTTTCTAGCAGTTCCACTTACAGTTAAATGTTGCATAATCTCCAATTTATTTTCATTATTGTATTTCTGTCTGATCTGGTCATTGTTATTGTGTCCGCCAATGAGATGTAATTTCTTTTCTTTGATGTCATTATGTCAAGACATGCCATTTCAAGATCTGAGTATATTTATTGATTAGTAAAGCATCTCGTCGAATGAATAATCTTTTTTTAAGACAATTTTATTATTTAAATATTCTCGAAAATAATAGCTTGTGGATGAAGACAACTATCTCGACCTGATACAACTTATATCTTAAATCATTTGACGTTTGTACTTCTTGAGTCAAGATTTTATCTGCCTACCGCTTTAATTGCACAAGTATAAATTGTAATATAAAAATAAAGAGCTGCATAATAATAACGTAATTGTAATAATAAAATAATAACTATGTTATATATATATATATATATATATAAAATAAATGAAAGAATAATTAATTAGTGCAAATAAAATGCAAAATGTGATTGTTTATTTAATAACCTGCTATGTCCAATAAATATTCCGTATAAATTCTTAATATGTAACATTAATGTTACAATAATAATATTATAATATTTCTTACATTATTTTTTTTACATTAGACGCGCAATGAAAAAACTGAAAAAATTATTGCAACATAAAAAGTATCTGCTACGTTTTTTAATTGTGAAATTATTATTAGAAGGCATTATAACTAAGAAAGAAATATCACATTTGAAAATATTAAAAACAAATTTTCTTTAATAATAAATAAATTTGTATATATAAAAAGCTATTTCACTGTCATGTCTATTGTTTAGTAAAAAATTCAAATTTTTATAAAAAGTAACCAATATTCTCTCATTTCTCTTTTATTTGATTGATATTTCATATTTCATATTTTTGATTTAATTGACATTTAATTGTTTTATTAACTAAAATTATAATTTCGTTTAATTAAATTTTACATATGCGCAACATTCATGTAATTATCGATCAATAACTATAATTTTTTAAATTATATAAAATATTTATCATGCTAATATCAATTTTTTATTATTTCACAGATATCGATTTGTTTTTTAAAAAGTACACATTGTGATTATGTCATTTAAAAAGAAATAATTTTTTAAAAAAAGTGTTATGTTCGTGACAAAAAATGTCGTTACATAATATAACAGCATGACATACAGAAATCTGACGCTCTAACTCAAGCCAACAAACATGAATTTTGTACTGCGTTCGTCATATGATAATCTCATAAATGTTGTATTTATAATAAGGTCGATATGACTAAATTAATTTTTTGACATATTAGCATGATATTAAAAAAGACTGTCGTACAGTCGAAACGTTTATCTTATCTTTTGTATATTATGACGTAAATTAATAAAAAAATTTTTTAATTAATATCTTATAAGCTCGTTAAGTTGGCCTTTTATTATATCACATATTTTAATTGTATACGAGCCGAGGTTTAATTTATAAAATATATATATTTTTATTATTTAATATCATCAATTTAATCTTCCTAAGAAAACATTTATATTAAAGTTAATATATATTTTTTGTATAGTTAATTTATTTTGTATAGTTAATTTATTTTATTTACCTATTAATTTTTTGTCAATTTTAGATAAAATTATTTCTCTTGCAATGTATTAATATAATTTCAATTTAATAGCTAATATATGTATATGTATAATATATGTATATATGACAACTTGATTGTCACAATTATATTTCGTTAAATTAATACATACTTTAGTTAAATGGATCCTAAATTAATTTCACATATTAATTTATGTATTACTTTTAAAAGCACATCGTGCAGCTTTTAAAAGCAATCATTGTTTTATATATTAAAAAATACCTAATTTAAAAATGTTATCAATTTTTATTTTATTTAACAATCAAATATGAGAATTTATATCTTGCATTTATCTTAAAATGCTTTCGAAAGTAATTCTATAAAATTAATTAATCAAAGTATTGTATAAGTTAGATTTGATACTTCAACTGAAGGCTCTACATCGGGATTATACCTATACCGATGAATATTATTTCCTTCATCAATAAGCGCAACACGGCAGCAGCTTCTATTGCATCGACATGTACATGAAATGAAATCCTATTGTAGTGAGTATTATTGAACGTGCGAAGAAGCGGTGAACAAAGCAGCGAAGCAATTGCGTTATTAATACGTGAGAACAAGCAAATAAAAAGACTGTGGGCTATGGAAATAGCTTTCAATTTTCTTCTGGAAGTTAATATTAAAATAACGTAAAATTGTAAAAAGCAAAAATACTGAGAATTAATTTTATGTAAAAAATTTTAAAAAAGTTACAAACTATTATCAACTATTAATTGAAAAATATCGTTTGTTTAGCAACGCGAGAGTTTAATACCAATAAACTCATGTATATACGAGTATAAATGCATTGAAATTTTCATTTATTCTTGGATATTATTAAATGTCATTTACCGTTGTATATTAAATTCAGCGTATAAATACTATGTAGAAGTATATTATAAAAAATACTCTATATTACATAAAATTGATAACGCTATTTGTATTTATGATGTAAAAGTGTACTACTCGATTTTTTGTGAGATCTGATTTTTTCTAGATATATTTTCCAGGATCTAGATATATTTTCCTAACAATGCGAACAGCACGTGCCTAGCCTACGAGCGACAAAACTCGTTCCAATACATGAACTATAACTTTCCTATATTGAACCATATTCCAGATTCATGTCTTGCATCAAAAGTCTCGCTCTATACTATTATGTACATATTAAATACGAAAACTCACTTGTAATTTTGTGTAATTTAAAAAAATCTTTTTTGAACTTGTATGTGTTCCTAACTATAATTGTCTATTGCTATCATAACAATTTATTTATTAAGAAATATATATATAGCATATATGTATATGCATGAGAATAAAAATTAAAATAATTTTATAATGATCAAATCATTCGATGACATGGCTTATAAGATAAACTGAAAAAAATTATAATTATTAAATAAATTTTGACATAGTCATTGCATTTTTTTAAGCCTATAGAATATTCTGTAATTGTACAGAGACAATGTTGAAAAGAATAGAAGAATGGGATAATAAAATAGAAAAAAACAGAGAGTTCAAACAAGTCAAACAATCGCAATGTCTATCATATTGACTGACACAGGTCAGTAAATTGATTCCGTACACACAAGCAGAATTGACATTGCGATTGAAAAGAGTTTCCGGATTATTTACGGTTCATTGACGGTTCGTGGCTGCCATAAATTCTCGATTATACCCTTCAGACTCACAATGAGACTCGCGATTCTGTGAAATCAACCGCTATCCCCGAAAAACGATTCGCATAAGCATTCTCAGTCGTTGGCCTGCGGTTGTGCTGCGGGCCAAGATGTTTAATGCAAGCTCATCGATCCACCAAAACCTCGACATTTCTCTCGGGCATCCGAGGGATAACCCGAAAGATCGCGGCGAAGATTCTATGAGCTGTAGGGCAGTTAGTAAGTGCAGACGCGGGTGTGACCTCCATACGAAAACCGGAAGTTGTTTTCTCCCTCCTTCTCTTTCTCTCTGCCGAAATCACCGCATCGGCGTAACTATCGGAGTTACACGACGATCGTAGATCTGAGGATAAGCTGATAGAACGAAGCTGCAATCGCATTCCCTCGTGGCAACTACATTGAATATTCATTGACTAATCGATTGGAGAACACGTTACAGAGCATATTAAACTTTACACGTAAATTGTGTGAAATATATTTTCCCATGAAGTAGATCCTCGTATTTCCTACGATCAGGGATAAAACATTCTCAAAGTTATTATATAACTTAGATAGAGATTACATTTAATAATAGTCTCTTTGCATTTTGAATATCCCAGGAAATTTTATAATAGGATTTCCTACTTTACGTGGCACATAAAAAGTGCATGCAGAAATTCGTAAACAATTTCAAAATTTATTACAAAAATATTTAAACATTCACAATTTATATTAAAAAGAGAAACAAAATTTACTTTTCATTAATATTTCTTATTATTTTTGTCGTGTTTAAAATGACAGAAAATTGCCAATTAAAAAAGTTTAACCAATTAAAAAAAATTAAATCAATTTAAAAAATCGTCTGTATAAAAATTTCTCGCAGATAAATATGAGAAATATCGCGGTGAAATCTCCGCGAAAGAAAAATCCAAATCGAGAAGGCGTTACGCCATTGGCTGAAAACATCTTATGTGTACGAGCAAAGCCATTTCTCGCACTAGATCCAACATGATACATTGAGCGGAGAGCGACACTCGCGCTTCTTGATTAGCCGCATAATTTTTTCCTCTTCCTCCCCGATAGCATCGACCACTTCAAGAAGAGAGAGAGCTTCCCGTTCGAATGAGAAATGTTCTCGGACCGCGTTTTACCAAACGATTCCGCGGGAATGAGCTCTTCCTGATACCTCGATCCCGCGTTCCCCATATTCGAGGCTCGTTCATCGTCGAAGCGCGGCTCATGAATTCCTGCGAATGCCGGTTCTTATCGTCGGGACACGTCGTTGCGCATGAAAGGCGCGCCTTTCGGAAGAAGAATGATCGTCGTTTGCGCAAAGACCGTGTGAATTGCGCCATTACATTTTGCGGAGCTTCTTCGCCTGACGCGCTTCTTCATATTAACTTCTTCCTCGCGATGCGACATCTCTAGCGCTCATTTCTCACTGTAGATACATCGGAAATAGGATTCGCGAAATCCAGAAGCGACGCCGTTGAGGAATATTATGATGCACTTAGCATTAATATTGCTAATGATTCTCACTATTATTTATGCGATAAATTATATAAGAATCGGAATTGATATAAGAGATTACATTTCCTATGCATTGATAACTCTTAAGAATCATAGGAAAGAGAGAGCGGGAAAGAGAACTGCAGTAAATATTTACAAGAAACATTCTAACATAGCTTCTCTATTGCTGGTCAAAGGAATAAACTATCAACATCTGCGCCGGCGCGCACGTGATCGAAATATATCGTCTAGCATTCGATGCATTCAAGATACGTTTGCAGTTACCAAGTTAATGTGAAATATATTTTACACGTGAAGTCTCACATGGCTATTCTCCGTCATTGGCTTTGAATAAAAAATACTGTTTATCAAGCAATTGGAAATACGTCACGTGTGTAGATAGTAAAGAAGGAATAAATTTTTAATATCATTTCGATATATGAGATATTCTTCCTTGTGTTTCGAAATACTTATTTATAAATAGATTGTATTCAAGGGTATCTCTAAAAGATTTAAATAATTTCTGATAAATCTCTTGAAAAACACTAAATCCTTACTATATATTTTATTCCAACATAGACTTTTTGCCTAGAAAAGATGGAACAAAATACAAATCATATTTGTTGCTTGCGACCGCTTTTCTCGTCATTATAGATGAAATATAAAGAGAATTACAGTTAAAGATTGTTAGATTAAAAACAAAAGAGCCGAACAAAATGGAACGCTGACCAAGAAAACGACTTAAGAAACGACTGAAGAAACGCAACAGAGCTTGACGAACTTCCTATGACATCATTACACCTTAAGAAGGGTGAAACTTGGATGGATCTTCTTGCCTTTCCAGGCGAGAAACTTCACACTTCCATGTCGTCGCCCTCTTATTGTCTTTCAGTCACGAACGACATGGTTCTGTCCACTGGACCTAATTCTCGTCCTTCAGACGTTTCTCTCAGCTGTTCCTAAAAAGCACTGAGAATAAAATGATATTTTCTTTCTCAACAGAATATTGCAATATGAGAAAAATTTTGATAAATTCACATCTTATTGTAATATCTTCAGTCTGCTTATATTCGTTTCATTGCATTATTATCATAAAATTGTCATTAAACATTTTATTATCTTCTATTTTTCATTATATAGTATCTGTCATCTTTCATTTTTTTCCCTTCAGTCTGCTTATATTCATTTCATTGCATCATTATCATAAAATCGTCATTAATAAATATCTGCAATAAGAAGATATTAAAAAAATTAAAGGAAAAAATTGAAGGATAGCAGATACTGTACAATGATGAAAACAAGACAAAAAAATGTTTAATGACGATTTTATGATAATGATGCAATAAAATGAATATAAGTAGATTGAAGGGAAAAAATGAAAGATGACAGATTGTTTTTAATTTTATATGGAATTTTTTGACATATTTTAAATGCTAATTGCATTAAACTATAATAATAGAGAATTGACAAGGCAGAATTGAAGATAAATTACAGAAGATTGAAACTACGCCAATATTTATACAGAAATTTAAAAAAAAGTAATAATCAATATATATTTTATTATATTTTATGCTAACTAAATGAACTCGTTTGAAAGCTTATGTAATGCTTAAAAGTACAAACCCGGCCACAGAAGACGACACTTGCTACGCCACTTTTTATCAGTCAGCTCTTTCTCTGCGTTCCTTCTCTAAAGCGAGTCGCATAAACGTACTTATTTTCGCGAGACTAAAAAATTCTTTGTTCCGTATTTCGCGAAGCGTTTCTTCGTTCTAGCTGCAAGAGACACGAGCGAGCGTATCGTATCGAGCGTCCAAAAGCACGCGGCGTGTCCTTGTAACTTCAACCTGTTCTCCGTTTTCTGTTTTTTTTTTTTTTTTTTTTTTTTTCACGACACACGATAAAAAAAGAAGGAAGAAAAAAAGCGTAGCTCGCGCAAAAAACCACCCTTCCTATTTTACGACGGACGCAGGCTACTCTCAAACCAACTCCCTTCCAGGACGACCAGGACCTTCCAGGACAATTTTAGCGTCATCCGATTCCGTCGTCGCGGTGCGATGATTACGCGAGGTTGAGTTTCCTTCTCTACAAGCCGGCAAAATTCTGCCGCTCTCCGTAAGCACACAGCTTTACAGCTGTGATTCCTTATTTATCTTCGGCGTACGCATCTCCGACGTTTTTCTCGTACTTTCCGATAACCGCTCGCTTTTACCCCCCACAGCGGTTTCTTTTCGAACACGCCCAGGGTATATCTTTTTCCGGTGCTCGGAACGAAGTATCTATCTCGACTGTCGAGATCATCGAAACGCAAAAGCGTCTCGTGCTAGCGACGATTCTTACCGTGAAGCGAAAGAGATTCTGCTTTTAGAGATATGAAAGGAAATAGATTTCTCAACGAGGGGAGAAGAAAATCACGAGTAAAGCGCGACAAACTTTAGAAATAGATATATCATAAGTCCTATTCTCGCATTATGTAATATATAATAGTATATATTTTCAGATATAAAACGGAAAGTGTTGTGAAAAATAAATAGCGGAATTAATAGGTAGTAATAAGTATCTACTATAATTTATCAACTATATCAACTATAAAAGTGTAAATGTTCTGTGCCTGAGAAACATAAGTATAAGCGTTCGATATATTTCTCCCAACTATTTTATACGCGTCTAAAAGAAATCTCTCGCACAAACAAATTAAGATCATTTTCTTCGCATCTTTTCGTAAACTGCAAAGATCGCTCGTTTACGCTGGGCGTAAAGGAAAATCGCATGATTCTCAAAGGGTTAGGGTGCTTGAACGAGCATCGAGGGATCCCTATTTCAACGCCAATCGGGTTTTCAACCAAGCAAGCGAACGACGTTAGCCACGAATTCCCCTTTTTAGCGCTGTTTTGAGAGAAGGAAGATGCGCTCATAAAAAGAGCGAGAGCGCCAGAGGCGCGATGGAAGCACACAGGAAGAGAACCTTGGAAGAAGATGGTATTTTCTAAAGACGCTTACTCTTCGCGCACACACAGACAAGGCAAATGCGAAACCGCGGGCAAGAAAAAGCGAGAGAAGAGAAAGAGAGAGACTTGTACCGGCGCTTATATTTACTCATTTTCTTTCGGGCGTTTCTCAAAGGGTACGTCGCCTTAGTCGTCGCCGGGCGTAAAAATGCTCGGCTATTTCGCCTCGCCTAAAGGCTTAACCTCGCGTACGGTAATCTGCGCCTCATAGATCTCTCTTTCTCGGAGCGGACGAGAGAAAAAGAATAACGGAGATGCGCTGGAATTTCGAGAATCGAAACGCGGATGAGCTCTTGGTCTTCTCCGGAGAAGACGAGACTCGGAGAGCTAACGAGATTTTCGCGTTTTAAGAGAAAAGTATTCACGCGGCGCGAGAAATCTCTGTAAGAGGCAAAACGCGCCGCTTCGTGGTTCTCATTACTTTGTCTCTGAACGTTTCGTCATTTTTGCAAACCAGGTATATACACAAATTTTTTATTCAAATATTATTCTTAATACGTCTCTCAATAATATTGTCTGAATAGCTTATTATTTATATTAATCGTACACTGAAAAAGCTATTGATTTCAAATAAATACCTATTTCAATAGTGCCATTAACGTCATTTGTTTGAAACTAATATTGATTTACCGTGAAAGAATACTTATATTTGATATAAGAAATCTTTCTGTAATATATATTAAATTGTTTGCATTCGATTTTCATACTTGACTAAAGAAACGATTGAAGCGCAATCAAAATGTCAAAGTATCGCGGTGATGTAAAACGAAATATACATATTTTGCGACAAAACCCCACGGAGTGATAAATCAAGCGATCGGGGATGCTAATACATATACATAGTTTCGTGCGCAATTGAAATACAAGCGTGCTGCTTTAGAATGCCACTACGAAATGTGTACCAAAGCATATCTAGTTTAATTTAGCCTGACTTCTCTGAATCGCATAGTTGATGTCTGCCGCACGCGGAGCAAACAGCGAATAGTTTCCACGATGCCGATTATTGTCAAATTGTCTACAGTTTCTATCCTTTCTCCGTTTCTCTGCGAAATACCACAGTGGCAGCCACCGTATCATCGTTAGGCAAAAAGCGACTCGTTGTTTAGCCATGTCGTATGTTGCCAAAAGACGACGGATGGTTTAGAACAAAATCCCAACCGCTAAGAGTTTAAGATGCGCAAGTCACAATCGACCGTATCATTAAAAGGCTTTTAAGCTTCCTGCATACATATACAGAAAATTTGTAAAGTAAGTCGTCCGTTCAATATGAGGATGATGCTGTTCACTCGTTTCTTGCGATCGATAATTTTTTTTTTTTTTTTTTTTACGACGATTGTAAACGTTACGCTATAACGAAAACGTGATATTGTAACGGCAGATGCATTTTGCGATCACGACATGCGCGACAATCGTTTCAATGCAAACATTATTAATTTGATGAGTTTGTTGGCCGTGATAATTTTTTATATTTTTGCATTGCAGCGCACTTGCGTTTACTTCTTCCAGCTATCCGATTAGTTGAATGGTGAAGAATGCAGCTGCGCTGACGTTTATTGCAGATGATAACTACGTTACTTTGACGTCGCCACTGGAAGATGCTAACATTTACATAATTCTTCGTGAGAGAATGCTGAAACTGTATAATGGAATTTGCGCAGAGATTTCGCGCAGACGCGATGACAACCTGCAGAGAAAACTATTTTGTAATGATATTTATTAGGCAGAGAGAGAGAACGCTTTTCTTCAGGCACGCAGGAATGCATTCGCGAAAATCATTCATTGCGCGAAAGTAAAGGCACGCGAGCGCAACTGCGTTCTCCAACATTCGTCGAATAACGAATTTGCAGACTAGTACATATATATACATTTAACTGCAAAACAAAACTAAGCGAAATCCTTTTATCCAGAGAAGTGACGACTGACTCGCGGTAAATGGAACGTATGGCATTATTACACGCTCACGTAGAACGTATAAAAGTTGTAGCGCGCAACAAAGATAAGCGTTTTCCTTGGCTTTATGTAAGGCTATAACAAACAGTAGCGAAACAGAATTCCACATAGGGTTTAGATAAGTACATGGGTACCGCCATTGCCAACCGGAAAACACGTGCATATTGCACGGTACATTCGCACGTATTTGAACATTTGCGTCTCTGCTGTGTAAACAGCACTGCTATATACTTTGTTTCTGCTTCGAAATTATGTTTCTATATTGAAAATTCAATTCTATTATATAGTACAAAATAATTGATATTATCTGTACATGTACAAATATTATATGTGCAATGTTAGTATATTAAAAAAAATAGAATAAAATATATATTTCTCCTCGTTTAATTCTAAATATTGTTGTGAGAGAAATTTCATTTCTCTTATCTATATTATATCATATTTAAATACGTGTATTATATTTAATATATATACATTATATTTTAATACATGACAATGCAACTCATAAAATTCCCATTTTAGAATATATATTATTTAAGATTATATTTTATAAAGTTTTATTAAAGCTGTCAATTTTCTAAATGTAAGTGTTCTTGAAATATTGTATGTGTCAGCTGTCATAAACTTTTTATGCGGCCATTATATATCGTATAAAGTTGGCACTTAACATTTGCCGTATTAATTCTCATAGACTTCTAAAAGCAAAAAACGCAAAAAAATTAGCAACGTAATTGATGTCATTTCTCTTTTTATGAAATATTTATATAGAAAAAAATACTAGCTATCATAACTAAATTTGAGATGTCTCTTTATTAGACCTAAAATTTAACTATGGAAATGAATACTTTTTTCTGTACATGCTCCAAGTTTTTTTTACACCTCGCAGCATTAAAAAATGATAAAACATTTTTCAAGAAATATAAAAGAATTGATTTAATTTGTTATACATAACAGTACAAATACAATAATATATTCGAATCGCTTGACATTAAATGTGCTCTGATCGCAGAAAAGATATTGATTCAGAAATAACTTTGATCTTTCCAATATCGTTCGAGACGTCGCAGCTATTTTCTACACGGCAAGAAAGTGCTGAAACATAAGCGTAAAGACTTTATATGCTGCGGCACGTTTCGACGACTTCGCTAAACAACAATAATTATTATTCCAAACACGCAGTCGCTTAGACCCTCCGTAATCGTCCCCTCGTCGAAAATCCGTGGGCGAGAAGTTGCGCGACGCGGCACAGATTAAAGCGTTAAGCTGCAACACGGTAGTCGGATATCAGGAGGCGACGAAATAACAACGCGATGGGATTTTCATCCCCCGTTTGCACGTGTCAAGCGCTCCTTAATTACCTGGACTGGCAAAGTTTGCGTCATCGCATCGGGAGGAGTCGATGGCCGAATTCATATAAGCGATATATGCAAAGGACGTTCGCTGCGGCGTATCACATCGGCACCGAAATCTATCGTTGGATAAACCCTCGACAACGTCGTATAGTTTAAAGGACGATTTCGTCCATACGCCCCCTTATTATCTCGAAAGTCCTGGCCCGTCCATGCTTCCTTGTCCTCCCCTTTGCCAGCCCCTCAAGTACACTCGAATGTTATCTCTTTGCCCAGTTTAACGTGCTATCGAACTTCCCATCCTTTAAACGAAATATGCAAATTACAATTTTCAGCGAGGAAAAGCTCTCTTGCAAGCTTAGCGCGCAATTTAAATTCCACCTTTGCGGAGAATCGCAGAGAGCGCGTTCCTAAGATTTTCGGCGCAAGCGTATCGCTTTGTTGAACTTTCAGCTGACTGTAATCATTACTTCTTTGACAGATTTTTCATTAAAAATCTTTCATATTCGAATATTATACTCATTTTTTCAAAATTGTTTTATAACTATTTGTTAACTTTGTTATTATTTAATATAAAAAATAATACGAGCAATAATGTGCTTATCATAAAAAATATATAAAGGTAATTATTAAAACGTGTTTAAACTATGAAGTATCTTAATTTTTTTATAATGTAATTTATACAATTTTGTATCAAGTTAATTTATTAAAATCTTATTCGTTTTCATTTCAAATATTCATAAAAAAATTGTAATTATTATATTAATCTAAAAGATTTAGAATTATATAAAAAAATATTATATATTCAACACATAAATAGTTATTTTCAATTTTAATCAACCAAATGTAATTGCTAATTCGTAACATATATTATATATCTAACAATATTTAATACGCAGACAATTAATTTCTAATTACAATATTCTATATAGAATTAATTAGCAATGATAACGACACAGATTAACAAAAAATATTAGGTATATATATATACATATGTATACATATACATATACATATAAAATATATACATATGTATATATATACATACATATATACACACATAATTTATATACAGGTCGATTAAAATGAATCATCCTGTATACATTTATTATATTAATGTATTTGAGTAAAATAATTACGATAAATAAAATACTCAAATACTTAAGTAATAAACTTTGCATCTAAATGCAAAAGCTTATCAAAATTTACATAAAATAAAACTTAAATTTAAAATAAATTATTCTATATATTATTGTATTATTGCTATCCTATATATTATTATTATTCTATATATATATTATGATTGCTAAAATAGGTCAATTAGTATCCGCTTACGATACTATGATTAGCGAAATTATGTATACTTGAAATTATCATCAAGAATAATTTTATTACATTATCACAACTGTCATTACGTAATTAAACCTTGCTCATAATGTGTCAAAGTTAAATATTTACTTATTAAACGGATTTATGATTGAAGATTATTTTATTTAAAGCCAGTTAATCATATGTACAAAGATAAGTCAGAATAATGCCGTTCTAATTCTGTTATTTTAAGCAAAGTTTTGCTTTTATCGTATACTTGCCTGTAGCAATTATCTTTAATTGCTACAAAAAAGAAAGACAACTTTTTCTTATATGTGAGGCATAAAAAATTTATTGTCTACACGATAATATGATAAATAATTTATTATCTTTTTTTCTTCTAACAATGAGTTGATAATGTAAAGACTAATTAATTAAGTTAAGTAAAATTACGTAAGTCAATTTTAAACACATATGTGAAAATATTTCTTATCTGACATATATATGTGAAATTTTAAGTAAATTAAAACTTTAAACACACTTCAAATAACGTAGATAATCAAAGCACATGTAATAAAAATATAATGACTTGTACTTAAATTCGTTGCTTGATGAATATTTTTTTTCGTTCAATTATAGAGTTCAAAAGAAAAAAACTGGTCGAAGGTCTCGGCTAACTGACAACAACAAATAAAACTCTAATTTATTGCTCGAGTTAATTGACAGAAACGGGAGGTTTACGTAAGGTCAATTTATTGAATCGTGACGTAATGCGAGTAAACTTCTTGGATGAAATTTCGTTAATCAAATTATATGATATAATGTCAAACTAAATTTTATTTGTATTTAACTACGTGAGATTTGTTAATAATCATTGAAGGTATTGGAGAGAAACAGGATATCATCTCTGAAAAAAATGTCTTAAATCATAAGTTAAATTTAAAGAAAGAAATAATATTAGATTGATATTATAAATATCTTAAATATAGATTATACGTTACGTATTCGCAAATATCAATTGTTGATTCCCATGCATAAATATTCGTAAAAAATATATTCGAATACGTTATCATCTCTCGCGAAGGAAACGTCGTAGAAAGCACATTCGTTATCACGCAGCAACAAATATTGACGTTTCGGAAATGTTCTCGGATGCATGTTTCTTTTGCCAAGATTCGAAGTAAATTCATTCATTCATTTCTATCTCTTCGAAACACGACGGGACAGTTTGATTTTCATACGAGAGATCTACATATGGTGTCTTTCTGACATTGAAAATAAAAGCGCGCGCGACTCGTCTGCGATAAACGATTCATCAAACATCAATTAAAGTCATATACGAGCATTCGTCATGCAGCGCGGGAGCATTTGCTCTTTTCGAACGATGCATGCCGCTTTTGCTTTTTTTCCTCCGACACTTTTGCAATTGTTTCCCAAATAAAAACGACGCAAAGCGTATCCGGCAACGAAGCATTTCGCGCTTCTCTTCAAACCAAGTTGATTGCGCTTCGTTTTGCCACTCGAGAAATACCTCCCTCTTACAGAGTATTAAATACCATCGAATTCAAAACCACTCGCCTCATTCAGGTAAATTAATTAGAAACTTAAATGCGCTGCACTTCTAATAACCTTTCGCCGTTTCCGTGAAATGGCAGCGTAAGAACAAATTCTGAATATCGATTCTGCATTAAAAGGCGCGATATGAATAAAAGCTTTAATTTCGAATATTATTTGAATATAGCGCATAAAGACCAAGTACGTAAATAAAAATACTTTATTATAAACATATCTTTTCTTAAAAGAGAAAATTTTAGATATATGAAACCTATTTAAAATGTAAAATATATATAAATATTAATAGATGTAATTATAACATCATTATAATATAATATTTATATATTCAATATTGTTTTTTTTTCTTCCACGGCTATCGAGATACATAGCGTAACGCAATGTTAAATGGAAAAAGATTTATTTAGAATATATCGTGTAACATTGCAAAACTAACAAGATAACATTGAGCTGTTAACGCTATTTATCTCCATTATTTATGAATTATTGATCGCGGACTCTTTTGAAATAATAAATCGCGGTTGACGTTTCGCTCGGCGTACTTGTCGCAGTCTCACGTCCCTAAATTTATAACAAAGGGCACTTTAATCCGCCGCAGGAAATCCATATACACAACACGAGTATATGTTCTCCCGACTGCGAAATAAAACAATGACAATGGTATCCTTTACAACGAAACGAATCTACGAGTGCGAATTTACACTGCAAGAGTATTCAACGCGCGCACCCTCGTGTGCAGTGGGAAGGGGATGGAAAGGGAGTTTAAAGGGGGATTTCACCTCTTTTCAAGCCGCGTACCGCTTTGCTCTTTTGGTGCGCGCAATGCTTTCACAATTGTTTTCCTAAATGAAAGCTCGAGAAAGTGCAACCGTATCAGTCGTCGTAGGTAGGGCGAACGGAAAGGTGCAGGGGATGGTTGGACACGACGAAGGGAAGGAGGTGGAAGAGGGTTAAAAGGGCTTAGTTACACTGCATTTCATTGTTACCGTGTAGCCCGGTATCACCGACGCTTCCTACTCGCTTCCCCAGAACTTTATGCTTCTCATCGCGAAAGTTTGGGACTTACTCTTAGCACGAGAGCTTTTTAACTCCGCTACCTCGCTCGTGAATCGACGAATCGCGCCGCCGCTAACGGTGCAAAATTGCAACGAGTAATGCGTGGTGATGGAATTTCAACACTTGCGCGAGGTTCTCGAGTTTATCGCGAAATTTGTTTCTGCACGGAGTTCTGTGAAATGTTCTTGCTTCTGTTTCAGATTTATTTTTGTAGAAGAAATTTAAAAAAATAATTTCACAATATGAAGCCAAAAATCTGCGAAATAAGATAAAGTTTTATTTAAATGTAATTATAGTCTTTTAATAATACATAATATTATGTCTCTGTATACGCCCAGACGTTTAAATGGAATAAATAATAATTTTTTGAAGATATGATAAAGAAAGAGAGAGAATGCAAGAAAATAATGCAAAAAAAAGTTTTTATTCTCGATAACCTTTAATATATGTTAATGCGCGTATCGCGTTGTTGCAATATTTCTATTGAATTATTCACATTTCCATCCCAGCATATATCGAGTCGCTATTGACCATGTCCGGAAATATGTTGTACGCAGTTAAGGGCTTTTCAATAATGCATTTCCGGAAGCCATGAGAATTACTGTCGAGCATGCGATAAAAAGCTTTAATTCCAGATCGAACTCTACCAGGAACAACGCCATTTCCTGAATCGGGAATTGGGATTTCGTGGTCATAGGGTCGGAGCGTGATATGACTTCCCAGTTCCACAGAGGGCTCGGCTTTATTTAGGTTCCCTCTGATAAATTTGGTCGTATACAAAGTGAACGTGTTCGGGATATTTCTCAGATCACTTTGCTATTATTTGCCTGAATAATTTATTTCATACGAATGCCATTAAAATAATTATTCTCCTTTGTCGTTTTTTATAACAGCTTAATGGGGCACAAATTAAAGTTTATAATAAAATTATTAAATAAAATGTTCTTAAGTAGGAGTCAAAATTTAAATTTAGCATATAAAATTAATATCGCAACAGATATTATTGCAACAAACTAACTTATAAAAAAAATAAGCCAACCCAATCCCATTAAACTTTTCGTGCGACGATAATAGGGTGCAAAAATTCATAATATCGATGGTAATTCTTATGGAATTCTTTCTCAAGCTTGACATTAACGAGAAATTAATCACCGGCTATCAAGTAATTATCTAGAGCCTAACGATCATTTCCAGCAGAGCATAAAAATCACTCAGCCGATGCGAGCAGCTCCTAGGAGCGACATTCATTGATAATAATTGGATGAGCATCGCTGCATTATCGCCTTCCAATAACCGAGATGGGTCAGGGGACACATCTACTACCAACTTTTAGAGCTAACCGAGTCATTATAAATACGGTCTCGCGAGACTCTTAAAAGATGCTTGTTGAACAGCCGCCTGCTTCAATCGACTTGACGACGCGCGTAGTTCCGCAATACGCAGAATTTTCAGTGATATCACCGCATTAGAGGCAAGTGAGGCAATTCTTATAGTTGTGAATTGTAAAATTAAGTTCAAAGTATAAATAACGAAGATTCAGAAATATCAGAATTTGGAGAAACTTAATAAAAAGAAATCAACGAAAAGATTATATAGCGAGAGAAAGGAAGAAAAAGAGAAAAAATGTAAGTATATATCTGTTTTCATAAATATTCATAAATACTCATAAGCATTTATATTGCACTTTATCATTATGAAAAGAATTTATAAATGTATATATGCATTAATTATCTAATTGCAATAAATAATACTCTTTGTTCTTTACTTGATTGAAAGAAAAATTGATAAAATATTTATGGTAATGAATGTATAAATCATTCATGTCATTAAATATGAATCACTTTATTATTATACTTATACTGCGTCGATCGATATTATTAATCGTATATATCAAGGTTAAATTATCGCAAACAAAATAACTCTGAAAACCTCTATTTCAATGCACTATTCCATTTTATGACAAATAAAATGGATATCATCCATTTTATTTGTCAATTGATTTAATTTTTGAAATATAATCGATTGTTCCGACTTGGATATGGTAGATAAAAAATGGATGATATCCATTTTATTTGTCAATTGATGTAATTTTTGAAATATAATCGATTGTTCCGACTTGGATATGGTAGATAAAAAAAATTATGCCGACATTATTTTTTTGCATAAGGAAATAGTCGACGAGTGCACCTTACACTTGTGCGTTACGTTATCTATTTGATAGAGTACAATTGCGTCTTTGATTCGAAGATATCATTTAGTTACGTATCCCGGAAGCAGACACTCTCTTGATAAGAAAGATCAAGGAAATTGCGAGGTCGTGAAATTGACTAGCTTTCAAGGATGTTTCATTTTCATCTCGGCCATTCCTTCGCACTGACTAGAAATTTCACAGAGATGACGCAAGCTGATTGAATTAACTTCTTGAAATGTGGCAACGATAACGAACAGCAGACTGTTCTTTTAAAATTCTAAATAAAGTTTCACGAGAAAAGTAACACACTACTCATCTATCGCGGATCATTCAGAACTTTTCAAGACTCCACAGAGTCGCGCATAAATATTCAACAGTTTCATAATTCAAACATGCATTTTTTATCTCTATCTTTTTTGCTTCCTTATTAACCTGTCATTACTTTATAAAAAAACTATATTTCCAATTATTCCTTATTCAGTAATTATTGATCTCACTAAAAGACAAAATAAAATGTTTCTTTTTCTGTACAAAATTTTATGAAAAATTACATTATTATTGTACATCATGTAAAGAATTAATTCCTATATGAAAATGTTAATCCGGATCATTTAAAAGCGCGTAAAAAGTTTAAATAAGATTATGGTTGCTCTCGCGCTTTAAAAAATCCGCAAGATCAATAATCCTGCAGTCCTCTCAATCATGTGCTTAACTGAAATAAACTTAAGAGGTAGCTGCAGTCGTTCACGTAAACATAAATGCATCACAGACACGGGCTCCATTAGAAGAAGTGCCATCGCTTGTAGAACCGATACTAAAGGTATTGCTCGGGATTATCCTGCGATTCGCCCTGCAGCCTCTCTCTCTCTCTCTCTCTCTCTCTCTCTCTCTAGGCCAGAGATTCAACATTAGAAATTGTCGCTTTATTCGGAAAAGGAGGATTTTACGGAAGGCTAGTGTCCGACTATCTTTCAGTTCTCTTCTCGCCTCTACACAATTGTCTTGAACGAGAAGTGAATGGTAGGAGAAGTTGTGAAACGAGTACTTCATGAAGGGTCGCGCACTATCGGAGATGGATAAAGCAAGCACGGTGGAAACGTAACGACTGCATTCAGGTTGAGTGTCTTGCAACGATCCGCATTTTGCGACTTAACGAAACTTATATTGATATTTGAATGTTGAAACGTGCGCTGGACGGCGTTTCGCAAATTGAATTTTGAGAAACATCACGTACCAACATCGTAAACCGTGTCCGATAGATTGTAAAATCTATCTAAAAAAAGCTTATGTGTATCGTTTTGTCAAACATTTTGTCGAACGTGATGCGTACAAAAAAAATTAAATAATGGAACAAATAAAACATGATCTCTACTTTTCTCGATTAATGACAATCAAATATGTATCTAAACTAAAATTGTTATAATTTACATTTGTCTAATCTTACAAGAAACGCACAATAATATTTTTTTATCTCAATAAAAAGTACTATTAAGTTTATGCATCTCTTTATTTAATTTTTTAATTATTATAAATCAGGACAGATTTATATACTTGCAGTAAAAAATTTTATTCTATGCAGAATTTTTTCTCGTCTTTTTTAAATATACAGCATTAAAAATATATTGTAGACAAATTAAATTAAAATTCTATTAAAATTCAATCTAAAAATTATTATCAAAATTGTTGTTCAGTAAAAATAATTATATATTTGTTGTTCTTTTACGCTGTTATACAATTACTTTGTATTACGCCATTGCATAATACAAATGATACTTTTTTGCATTTTATTTGCAAACGATTAAAACATTATTGAAAGAATATGTAATGTGATGATAAAATACAATTGTAAATCACAGCACATGGATATGGCAATATAAAAATTTTATAGCGCATAAGAGCTATTATAAGAGTGTGTCACTTGCTTTAATAAGACTGATGACTGATATGATTTATTAAAGTGCTTGATTATTTTTTTTAATAAGCTAATGCAATATTTTAGAGCTTACTCATAAAATCACCGTGAAATTTTTAAATCTAATAATCAATCTAACTCTTTGTGCTTGGAAATCGCTGCAAATTTTTTAAAACAAACGCTCGATCTGTAGAAATTTCCAATCAATTATTGCTGGCAATAGATCGACGACAATCAATTGTTAGATCAATGGCTCGTGTATAACATTCATATTTTGTATAGCGATTTTTTAAATTCCATTTCACATTCAAAATTACGAATATTTTCACGCTTGAGGATAGTTACTTTCGGATCAAACATTATACAGAGTGTTCGGATATTAAATCCACAAATTTTTAGAAATTATCAACAATATTCTAAAAAAAATTTTTTTAAATAAACTTCGGGTTGGAGATGCGTTGTTACATCGTTGCGATATCGGAAATGTCAACGGCAAAAATATTCTAAACAAAGCAACCTGCCATGCGCGTAATGTCACATGACGTCGTCCTTTGACTTATCTGATTTTTTCTATTAATGTTTATCTTTTTTTCTAATCTAGATTTTTCCAGAAAAGAGAAAAACCAACAGAAAAGAAAATAGAATAGATAAGAAATACACCATATATCGTTGATTGAAGCTCCTGCAATTAGAGCACGTATAAATTGAAATTATCAAAGGAATAAAATATTTTATTTCTGATTTTTTCAAGCACCTGCTCTGATAATCAAATACTCTCATGCATGATATTCTTCATAAGACGATATAACAACACGTTCGACCCGTTAAATATTTAAACACTCTGTATATCTAGTTATTCATACATTATGACAGTTGATTCTGGCAATAAGAAAAATTAACAATATATTACACAAAATATTATACAAAATAAAAAAGTATTACATTTTGCTAATCTTATGCTTAATCATAATAGGTAAGTTTTCAAATTAATCATCATTTTTCAAATTTACTTTGTTATAGTGTATGAATCTTTATCTAAGCATGATCCAATTCGCAAGATGACAAATATTAACGTAATATGAGGCAATTCATTTAATTTTCTTTATCACATGTAGATATTGTAACGCGACCAATTTAAAAAATTCTTCTAACCAACAAATCTGATAAATCGCTTACGATATATGGAGATAAGTATATTTTTGATTTTTATATACATCCTTGACGTACTAATATCTTTCATCATATCATAATCATATCATGATTCTTAAAAAATTGTATATACATATATATATATATATATATATATATATATATATATATATATATGCGTAGATGTCAGATATTTATCTTTTATGATAAACAATCTTCTGTATTGATAAATAGCTCATGTAAAATATATAGACAGAGATAATATATCTTTTTTATTGAGTGCACGTGCATCCTTGACAAATTATGCTCAGTCATGTGTTTTTCATTCAATTAAAAGATCTTTCTCATTGTCAATATTTGTTATTGCTAAAGAATTGCTAAAACGTTAGGATTCTGAACGTATAAATGCGTATCACACGTACATTCGACAAAAATAATTTCAACAGGAAAATTGTGGTTTCACATTATTTTCCCTTTTATAACTGTGGCCAATTATTTACATCAAAACGGGTGTCATCGTTATTTATTGCTGTACACAAATTCGCAACCGCATAAACTAATTATCTTCCATCAACTGAGTTCGTTAACAATAAAATTGCTAAAATAGCGTCAATTTCTGTTGTAGTTTAATTGTCAATGAAAAATATTTAGCTCAGTACGTTTTAACTATTAGACTGTCTTTGTGCGTTTATACAATTGCCCTTCGCTATGACCTAGGCAATTTATATCCCCCTGATATATGAGCTGATATTACATTTTATTATCATTTAGTAATCAAGTAATCATCATGCAAATCAACCTCTAAACCAGCATGCAAGGAGTCCAGTAATACATCGTTATTGTTCAATTATATAACATGCTGACTGTGACGTTTTTATGCTTAGTTGCAACACGTGTCATAATTATTTTAAACAAACATTATAATTTTTATGCTAATATATTATAATTATTGTAGTTTCAATTCAATTAACTGTAAGTATTGTTTATTCAAACTGTACCTAACATCTTTATCAATATTTGTAAGTTTGAGTTAAATATTATACTTTATCTCTGTTTTGTTCCAATATTTGCAAAATCATACATAGATCTAATATTACGTAATCACGCAAAATATCATTTAAACAAAGGCCACTAAATCAATTCTACGTGTAATGTAATTATCCAGTTAAAAAAATGTTTGATCAATTAAGATCGATTATTTGATAACGAATTCATAATCATTTGAAATATCACGTTTTACACTTTTAAAATTAAGCGGAAATGGTTGGTAAGTGCAGCTTCATGTTATGCAAGTTTCTAATCTGCAAGCTTGAAATTCGTATTCATTTTCCTATAATGCTCGCATGTATGAAAACGCGTGCAATATTGCATGCAATTAGAATTTGGACAGCTATGCGTTGGGCGATGCGCTTCGCGTGATGCGAGTGATCGCTGAATAATGTAATTGAAAACTAACGACGCGCGGACCATTCCATTTAATCGGCTCATATAAATAAATCACATGGACCGTGAATACACCGCGCCGATACTTCAGAATTGCACACGGGTATATAATTTTAGTCACGTGGTCGTTAACGATTCAATCAAATAGCGATACTTATCGGCTTTCCCCGAGAATTAATTAAACCGTTAAAAATTCATCGCCATCGATCGACTTACGAATGCGTTTGGGAATTTCGTTCAATTGCACATTCTACCATGAAATGGTCGAAAGATTCCTCTGGAACAGCTGCTGACAAAATGTCCTTGCAAAATTTACTTTTAACGGCATTGATGTATAATTTAAAAAAATGAGTCATTTCGTTCTCACGAATTTAAAAAATAAAGCAGATCATACTCAATATTTAATAATTGGTGTACAATTTAAGGAAATCATTATAAGGGAAATCATTAAGGATGTCATTTATGTATTAAATATTTAATAATTTAATTAAATTTTTTAATTAAAATATTTAATAATATTTAATAATTTATGTTTTTTCACGAAAGAGAAAATATATTGTACATTAAAATTATTCTTTTTATATATTGCCCAAAACTATAATATAATATAAAAATATAAAATATAAAACTATAATTTAAAATTTTAATATACAATTCTTTAGATTACTTTTATAAAAATAGAACAATATGTGTTGACGATGTCTTTCACAAATGTATGAATATTGTCAAATTTAATTATATATTGCTTTTATTTTTAATATTACACTACAATATTCTTTTTAACGAAAAGTTGCTAGATAAAAATAATTATCACATAAGAAAAAGATTTCTTTACTCTGCAACATATGTATATCATATTAGCATTAGATTAAAATTATACAACCAAAGATAATGATTAATTACTACATGACTTGCATGGATGTCATAACGTATCCTTCTCTCTATATTTAATCTGCGGTTATGATCGTGTCTATTAACTTCCTGAACCAGGAAAAATAACTTAGACGAATTGTATGTGATAGAGGACAAAGTCTCATCTGTTATATAAAATTCTCGAGATTGCGTGAAGATATGAAATGTAGACAACTTGCTTATTTATCATTTGCGTGTAGATGATTAGCTGAGTTGTGTCATTTTTTTTTCCTTTTATAGTTCATCGCGTGTAATAAATTATAAGTATATAGATAAGTAGAAAGTGTTCACAATAAACATGTGATTAATAATCTTATATCAGCCTAAAACGTGTTCTTTGATCTATTACTCTTTAATTTATAGAAATTATTACCATTAGTGGAGTAATACATTAGTTATCTCTAAAAAAATATTTTAGTTTGTATACAATAAGATTATATCTAATAATAAAAATTAGTTTTTATACTTCAAGCGTACATAATTTTTTCGCTATATTATATTCCGAATTTATAAAATGTTTCTTTATAACATGCGTGATATATATAATATATACATTATATACATTATAAGACTCACCGGAACTTCACACGACAGATAACATTTTAATGGCTTTTTTATCACGACGTTTCAACATATATTTTTCGTTGAATAGGGCCATAAAATTATAATGCCTTTCGAATTGCGTAAAATCTTAAAATTTTGCTAAATTTAAAATAAAGTAAAACTAATTATAATGCAGTGAAATAAGAAATAAATTATGAATGTAGCCAAAGATTATATATATATATATATATATATATATATATATATATATATAATATACATAAATGATATTAAATATGTATAAATATAATATAAGTATTAGATACATATAACTTTACAATGAATCAAATATGTAACATTTTATAAGCAGCGCAAAATCTGCAGAAGAAATATTATTCAATGCATTAAATATGCGTTTGATAAATTGTTATCTTTCCCGACATCGTTAATCTTCTGAACAACAAGAATAATGCATATATTGATTTAGGAGCAGAAACTGAGATTTTTTATCTTGAACATCACATATGAATTTCATATCTCAAGATAACGCATATGATAGGCGATCTTCATGAATAATATTTCGCTGTATTTTTATTGTCCAGAAAAAATAATTTATTATTCTGAAAATGATAATTTTATAGATACAACGACGAATAATGCATGAGTTAATTTTACGAATTATGCATTCTAAAAATCCAACGGATTGAATCTGAAAAATCTTCTGGAATTTTAGAGTCATTATATATATATATATATATATATATATATATATATATATATAAATATTTAATAATTTAATTAAATTTTTTAATTAAAATATTTAATAATATTTAATAATTTATGTTTTTTCACGAAAGAGAAAATATATTGTACATTAAAATTATTCTTTTTATATATTGCCCAAAACTATAATATAATATAAAAATATAAAATATAAAACTATAATTTAAAATTTTAATATACAATTCTTTAGACTCTAAAATCCAACGGATTGAATCTGAAAAATCTTTTGGAATTTTAGAGTCATTATATATATATATATATATATATATATATATATATATATATATAATGACTCTAAAATTCCAGAAGATTTTTCAGATTCAATCCGTTGGATTTTTAGAATGCATAATATATATATATATATATATATATATATATATATATCAGATATTTATTTAACATTTTACTCTCTTAATAAAATTATCCCCTTTCTTATTTCGCCACACAACATACATATAACTGCTTACTATATTCACATAAACATTGAAATCATTACTCTTCTTATCACTGTTATCGTTATCGCTAAATGTTAACTGGCGAATGTGATTATGGTTTATCGAGGGACAAATTGTCATTGAGTTGGCAAAATTTAGCCAGCTTGGAATGAATCAGGAAGTCCGTCGGTAAACGGATTATTATATGTCGGTGTTCGTGATGGTCGTCATCTATAGTCTATAGCGTCAAATGAGTGAACTTGTATCTGCAATTTCTTGCGAGAGTATAAAAGATTCCACTGTTGCCAGTATAAAACCTGTCACTTCTATTCCGAGTATATCATTTCGCATTTGGTCTTCGTGCAGCGGCGAGTGCAGTGAGCATTAAGTGAAATAAATTCAGACGAATACAACTTATAAGTAAGTGTATTGACAGTTATTCTGTTTCCTTTCTATTGATGGTCAATCGAAACGACATAATTGTAGTTTATTTACACTTGTGAATTAAAATTTAAAAATAATTATGGTAAACTTTTGAATAATTATTGTGCTTCAGAAAAAACAAATCAAGATTATATTCAGTGATACAATTATATGCGTGTAAAATATTTAAACATTAAAAATCATTATAAATATAAAATATCTTAAAATGCAACAAAGTATATTCTACTGAATAAAAAAATTTAGAAAAATGTATACACCGCGGATTAGAAATACTTGATTGAAACGCTATCACAAAAATACCATATGAAATATGAAGAAGAAAAATAATAAGCCTGCTGATACATTAATGTGAAAGTAGATCAATGATATTTACATTATCTTTGTTTATTTTGACTGTTTAGTATTTGAAATCATGTTGAAAGTGTGTCAAATTTCTGTCAGTAACTTATATAAGTACCATTATCCACAGAGCAATACAATTTCACATTAAAATGTGAAATGTCTTGAAATACCTGTTATAATTTTTTACTAAAACATGTTTAGACTCACAGAAAAAAACAGTTTCCTTGAAAGAATGCAAATATGCTTTGATTCAAGTATATTTTATCCTTATAATAGCGCCAAATATAAATAATTTTGGATAAAGGATAATTTATCCTCAAAACAAAATGCAAAATATTTTTGGTTGAAACTAAAATTTACTTATAAATATTGCAAGGACAAGTGACGAGTGAGCATCGGATATAAACGGTACTTTCAAGTATATATATAATAATTCTTAGTTCAAATGTGACTAACAATAAGTTTGTTGTCACCATATGCGATTTTTAAAACAAGAATATATTTTAAGGATAAAATATACTTCACACAAACTTATTTATTATTAAGGCAAATGAAAATTTGTGATTACAAAGAGCATTCTATGCTTAAATTAATCAAATAGCGTTCAAGAATAAAAATATACTTGAATCAAGGATTTCTTTTTTTCTGTGCTATAACTATTTTTATATAACTTTTTTCTATTCAGAAAATATTTGTGCAAATTGATCGTTTTATTCTAAAATATTTTGTACATATTTTTTGATATATAATCCAATATACTTGCCATAATTTGAAATAAAGTTTCGTTACAAAATGTACATATCAAAAGAGATTTCAAGCTCAGCTAATCGCCGTGTAATCTGCACGGATTGCGTTCTTGCAAGAAAGAGTTTAAGTTGTAAAAATTGCATGTTGCACGGTTGTAAGTTTTTACGAGATACTTGTGGATTTTACAGACAAAAATCTGCAGTCACGTAAATGATTTTCTTTAATATCTTAATCTTATACTTAAAATTTAATAATGTAAATAACAGAAAGTTTGTATCAGCACAAACGATCAGTCTTTCTTATTTCTTAAGTTAAAAATAATAAACTATAATAAACACATAGAAAAAAGGAATCCTTGATTCAAGTATATTTTTATTCTTGAACGCTATTTGATGGATTTAAGCATAGAATGCTCTTTGTAATCACAAATTTTCATTTGCCTTAATAATAAATAAGTTTGTGTAAAGTATATTTTATTCTTAAGATATATTTTTGTTTTAAAAATCGCATATGGTAAAAACAAACTTCACATTTAAACTAAAACTTATTATATATATACTTGAAAGCACCACTTATATCCGATGCTCACTTGTCACTTGTTTTTGCAATACTTATAAGTAAATTTCAACTTCAACCAAGAATATTTTGCACTTTGTTTTAAGAATAAATCATCCTTTATCCAAAATTATTTATATTTGGCGCTATTACAAGGATAAAATATACTTGAATCAAGGCATGTTAGCATTCTTTCAAGGATACTGTTTTTTCTGTGCAAAGTTTAAATTTGTCATTGTAATAAAAATATTTGCGAACTCTTCAAAAATAATGTGTACCGAATTTGATTTAAGAAAATTCATTCACTATTCACACAAGCGTGTTTTATGAGCAATTTCTACGATGGTGTTTTATGATGCTTCTTTACTAGCTACTGATGTGCTAGCACGTTATGTAATAAGGAAGTTGTTTTACGGCGCATAGTAGAGTATTTAATCAGGAAATATTTATAAATACTAAAATGAAAAACTCTTTTATTACGATGTACTAGCATGCTAAAAAATCACATTTATGCTCTTTAATAGTGCAATGCGATGTAAGTAATTATATGTGTTACGCTTGATGTGCAATTTTATTACGCTTAAATAACTAGCAAAAAATTTTTACACACATTATAATAGATTGTTTTTATCTTTATAATAGCAGGCATTAATTTTAGCACATTACTGTTATATAATGTGAGAATAGTATAATTCAGAAGATGACATTTTCAAGCTTATTAAAGCATGCTTTTAAAATACAAAATTTACGTAGTGCATTTAATTTAATTATTATTATCATTTCTTTTATACATTGTTATCGATGCACTTTATTTGTATCTTTATAATTAATTTTATAATTGTCAATCATCAATCATATCTCTGAAAGTATTTATTTAAAATTAATTATTATTCAAAATTAATTATTTATTTAAAATTAAGTTACAGTTAAAATAAAAAAAATCCATTTTAAACCATTTTATATTTTTATCTAAATTTTTTTCTAACATTTCTTCAGTATTCGAGATTTTAAAAGCATGTGTGAGAAATTGTTTAGAAGTTTTATTAGAAAATAAAACTTCTAAAAAATTTCCAACAGATGCTCAAAATCCATAAAATTAACAGGATTACAAACATTTAATAAATTATATTACGCAAAATTTGACGCGTTCTAATTTGCGCGTAAGTCAACATATCTAACGCTTTTTTATTTCTAACGGTTATATAAAAGCCAGATAAATCTATTTTGAAATACTTTTGACAGAGAAGATGTTACGGACGCGTCTAGTATAATCTCAACCGTTGAGCGAAACACACGTTTATAAAAATTTGAATATTTCTTTAAAGTGAAGAGAACCAGTATAAAAAAGGTTAAACACTAAACATTTCCAACAAGCAAAAAAATTGAGCATAATTAAACTACAAGCGAAAATTTTCATTGAATGTGCATCAATCTGAATAGTAAACGTTTGGTACATCGAAGAAGACTTATATTGTTTAATAAAATTTTAAATAATTGAGCAGAATAAGAAATTAGAGAAGAATAGAAGAAAATCAATTGAAGAAGAATTTGTGGCGTGATAATTCAACGTAAGGCAATAAAATTATTCATTTTTATCATATTATATTTATATTGAAAAAAAATTTTAACACATTTTCTCCTCGAAACTGATTTTTAAGTCATGACGATTTCTTAAAAACTATTAAATCAATTAATCTTAACTTCTTTATGCATGTACAAATACTATATGTCAATTTATGATCCAAACTAAAATTATAATATCTTTAAATTAACTCATAAATAGAAAAAGGAGCTGAAAGCCGAAGCCGTTGTTGTGGCCAAAGATTTTTTTCTTATAATACAAAGTATTAAGTAACACAAACGTTTCGGTCTGATTTAGATCTTCAGTGTGTTAATATTGATACAACTGATACACATATTAACACATAACAGAATTTGTATACGCAACTGTCTTGTAGGAAACATATTTTCTTGAAGTATTAGCGACCGGGTTAAAGACGAGGTTAAAAACATTGGTCGTTTTCACACCTATCTATTGACTATTTGACAATAAGCATAGAAGTATGACTGCTCTTTTTATCCTCACTTTTCGTCTTTAACCCGGCCGCTAATACTTAAAGATAATATGCTTCCTATAAGACAGTTGCGTATGCGAATTCTGTTATAATATGCGTATTTATTGCATCAATATTATTTAACACACTGAAAATGGTCTAAATAAGACCGAAACGTTTGTGTTACTTAATACTTAGTATTATAAGAAATAAAAATCTTTAGCCACGACAACAACTTCGGCTCTCAGCCCCTTTTTCTATTTGTGATTTCGAGCCATTTGAGTTAATTATTTAATTTAAATTAACTGTTGTGTGTCTTACGAGCCTTTTGAGTTAATTATTTAATTTAAATTAACTGTTTTTTATAATGATCAAAGTAAAAAGGCGTGCTATTAAAAAAAATTTTTTTAATTTTTTTATTCTATATCTATATATTGCGTTTATATATTGGACTATAACCAAATTAATTAATTAATATAAATTTTCACTTTTTATTTTAGATAAGTGGATTTATTAAAATGGTGTCTAAACAGTTATTTTCAAAGTGTTGTATCCAAAATTATAAAACCAAAAAAAGTTTAATTTTTTACACAAAAATTTATAAAGTTTTTTTAAATGTAAATAAAAATAATAAATGTAAATAAAAAAGATGTAGAGTATATATGTAAAATAATAAACTACAGAGTATAAATATATATATATATATATATATATATATATATGTAGAGTAATATATATTGCATTTCTAAAATTTGATTGATAAAATATATATATTTTTAATAAAGTTTATAATTCAAGAGAGTTTATTAGAAAACTATACCATTAAAGTTATATAAATGGGTCCTTTATATAAGCTCAGCTATCAAGTATCTTTAATGGCAGACAGATTTGATCCTGAGGAAACCGCGGAAAACATACCTGAGAAAACTCATCAGGGTGAAATATGGCGAACGTCGTTCGGCCACAAGTACGTACGCGATCGCGGCGCGCCAGACGCGTCGTAAATTTCTCGCAAATACCGCAACTCGATCACGTTCGACGGGATCTCGACGCGGTACGTACGTATGCCGTTCGCCAAAAAGGAAAAGGGAAAAGCGGCGTCCCATTACGCTCTTAATTGAAACAGCGATCTGAAACGCAGGGGAATGCCAGTCTTGAATATCGACGGACATGAAGAAAGAAACGGTAAAGCGAGCGAAAAAATGGCGAAGGAAGCTGGAAGCTGAAATGAGGGGGGAAAGGACGAGGGTTGAGGGAGGAAAGGGATGAGAGCGAGTTGGCTAGAAAGAAAGGAAACGTGATAAATCTTGCCGCGAACAATAAGTTATCGTAAAGAATCGTTTTCGCGTTTCGTGACACGGCGAGAAGAACAATGATTTGTCGGGAAAATTCTCCAATTCCAATTCCAATTTCAGAAATGGCCCTAGAGACACCGACATGGCTGAATCTGTGCTTCATGGAGAAGGCCTTGCGAAAGTCGGAAAACGACAATTCGATCCAAGTGATCGATATATTCTCGAGACCGGCCACGAACAAGGGTGACAACTACACCAGCGACATGATCAGAGTTACTGTCGAATATTCACGTGATCAAAGCGGCCGTAAAGTCACGGAAAAAAAAACAGTCATCGTCAAAATCGAGCCTTACCTTGAAGGCGTCCGTAGGGATCTTGTAAGTTTGTTTAATTTGTACAAATTTATATACAAAATAAGTATTCCAAAAATCATTAATTTCCGAGTTATAAAAGCGTTTTCTATTATTATAAATATAATTCATTTCGAATACGCATTATATAATATATTATATTTACACGCGATCCGCGATCGCTTGTTTCTTACGAGTTTCTAAGGTCTACGAGTTTATTAATATTGGTTAATTCTATGTCAAGATTATCTACAAACGCTCGCGCATAGCCTTGCGAATAGCCTCGCGAATAGCCTCGCGAATAGTCTCACGCATAGCCTCGCGCATCAATTACTACTGTTTTAGAACAATAATTGTTGACAGTAAATATATATATATTCAATATACAAATGAATTTAACTGCAACAACAGACTTTATTATTTAGTTTGAAATCGATTTCTCATCAACGAAAATATTGAGAAATTATATATCCTATATGTACAAGCACTGAAAATTGAGAATTATGCAAATTATGCAAGCAAATAAATAAAAAATGCCCTTCTCGAGCTTTTATAACACTACAAATATATTAAAGAAAAATTCTCTATTTGCTATGAAAAAATAAACTCTTTTTACAGATTGTTGCATCGGGTATTTTTAATACGGAGATGTTAATGATGACAGACACCTTAGATAAAATGAACAAATTGTTAGATCCCAAGTATCGTTTGGGTGGAAAAGGCCTATACGTACAAAGAGATGGACCAACTCTTTTAGTAATGGAGGATCTTGCGCCTCTTGGCTTTCGCATGGCCTGTCGTCAATCTGGTCTTGATCTACCTCATTGCACATTAGCAATTCGCGGATTAGCCAGATTTCACGCAACCTCTGTAGCCGTATGTGAAAAGGTAAAACATTATAAATCAATCGCTATATTCTATTGCAATGATTAAAGATTACTTCTACATAGAATTCATGTTAATAGCATTTCCGCAAGTAATATATGGAAAAGTATTCTCATTGCATTGCATAAATCATACATATTCTAAAGCTACGATTTCTTCTGCTATACTCTGTTAAATGCGTGCAATAATCGAGAATAATTGGAAACTTTACATAATAAACATTAATCTATTCCATAAAGCAAAATATATATTTCTAATTTCAATAAATTATTATAAATTTTATCAATATATATATATATATATATATATATATATAAAATTTATACAATAAAAGTGTAGCTTTAGAATCATGTATATTAAATTCATTCAATTGTATGCTATAAAAATATTTGCTAATTAATGTTAAGGAAGACTTCAATACTGCAAGGAAGGATGTGTAATGACTTTATTATTTTATTTTATCAAGATGTCAGCAAAATTAAATAATCGTACTGCTCGTCACATCTCATATCTATAATATCAATGACAAACAAAATAAGCATTGTCCTGAGAATTTTTTAAATTTGTTAATATTAATTTTAATATAATAAATTTACGTGAAGTGGTTTTATATAGATAGATGAGAGTTTTAAAGCAAATAATTCAATAAAAATTTCTGGCAGCAGAGACTAATGTTTAATGACAAAAATTCAATATCCTTTTACTATAACTTTTATCACAACACATATTTTTAGTGTTTAATCAAGATATTTTAATATTTAGGAACCAAACCAAAAAGCAATGTATGGCAGAGGAATGTTCAACGACGAACATCCGCCAGAAATGAGTGGATTTTTCGTTCTAGGTGTTAAATGTTTAGGAGAGGAAGTAGCAAAGTGGCCAGGAATGGAAAAGTAAGATTTGCATGTAAACAATAGCATTTTTAAATATATATATTTTATAAATTAAACTTCGGCTCGTATACAATTAAAATATGTGATACAATAAAAGGCCAACTTAACGAGCTTATAAGATATTAATTAAAAAAAAATTTTTTATTAATTTAAGTCCTAATATACAAAAGATAAGATAAACGTTTCGACTGTACGACAGTCTTTTTCAATATCATGCTAATATGTCAAAAAATTAATTTAGTCATATCAACCTTATTATAAATACAACATTTATGAGATTATCATATGACGAACGCAGTACAAAATTCATGTTTGTTGGCTTGAGTTAGAGCGTCAGAGTTTCAGTATGTCATGACAGATATCGATTTGTTTTTTTAAAAAGTACACATTGTGATTATGTTATCTAAAAAGAAATAATTGTTTAAAAAAAGTGTTATGTTTGTGACAAAAAATGTCGTTACATAATATAACAGCATGACATACTGAAACTCTGACGCTCTAACTCAAGCCAACAAACATGAATTTTGTACTGCGTTCGTCATATGATAATCTCATAAATGTTGTATTTATAATAAGGTTGATATGACTAAATTAATTTTTTGACATATTAGCATGATATTGAAAAAGACTGTCGTACAGTCGAAACGTTTATCTTATCTTTTGTATATTAGGACTTAAATTAATAAAAACATTTTTTTTAATTAATATCTTATAAGCTCGTTAAGTTGGCCTTTTATTATATCACATTTTACATCATATTTTAATAGCATTTTTGTCGTCTATGATATCTAAGATAATATTTTATAATATATATATTAAAATATATATAATATTTAAAGCGAAAAAATATTAGACAAATCAAATACATTAACAAAATAATAAGTATAAATATAAATTGCGCTGCTTAGAAATATCGAATGTTAGTTTCATATTTATGAATTTCATTGATAGATATTCGGAAAAAATTATTAAATTGTCCGAGCATATATATAAAAAAGGAATAGAGGCATCCAAGGTTTGTGAAGATGATTTCAACGTTATCAATCACGGTGATTGTTGGGTGAACAATATGATGTTCAAATATGACGATGAAGGCAATCCTATTGGTCATATTTTTGTAAGTATCATCATGTCATATAAAAGATCACATACTTTTCCTAAACATAGACTCATTAATTATTTATTATTCCTTATACGTCTCAAAGATTTAGGATTGCATGAATTATATAATTCATGTAATTAAATTTATATCTACATACATATATGTAATAAAAATATTTTTTTTATATTGAAACTACTTGAAACCGCTATTCGCTTTAAAAATGCATTTATAAAATTTTCCATATGCAATTACATATTATTACTGTTCAGCGTTTTACCTTTTTTGATTTTATCTAAAAAAAATTAATTTTTTTTTTTTTTATAATAATTGCATTAAAGTATAATAATATAAAATAAAATTCTCTGAAGAGCGCACGATTAATACGCGTATATTTCAATTACCGTATCCACGTACACAAGCCGTGATATCGATTTTACTGATCAAGATAAAGAGTTGACGACAATATGCGATACTTGAGAATACAGCACGTTATGAATAATGCAATAAATTCAGTTTGATCGAATTCAGGTACATCCGCCACCTGTCTGCCCGTGTCACTCGCGCAAACTCTCGACTGCCGCGACTTCCTAAACAGGAATCTCACTTCTTTCCCCGTGCACGGATTTCATTTCCAATTCAATTGCCGGGCATTCTAGAGATCAATCGATCGAGAGAGTTCGTTTGACATTGCAGGTGGACTTTCAACTATGCGTCTACGCGTCGCCGGCGCTCGATCTTCTCTATTTCCTGAGCACGAGTCCTTCCCCGGATGTCATTGAAAATAACAAGGACGTTTTGATCAATGAGTATCTTAATACTCTATCGGCGACTATGAAACAATTGAATTGCAAAACACAACCGCCAACTATGGAGAAGTTGAAGGATTCCATAAAGCGAAGGGCTAGTTACGGAATGATAGCATCATTCACGGTATTACCGTTAGTACTGATCGATAAGAGTGAAGTCAAAGATTTGGATGAGATCATGGATAAGGATGGCTATACAAATCCGGGTTATAAGAATGAGATTTATAAACAAATTATGGCAAAGAGAATGCCTAAATATGACGAGATGGGTTTGTTGGATATCTGATATGTACTTAATGTGTAATGAAGAATACGAAAAAGAATTATATTACACTCTCCATATGTGCATTCAAATCAATCACGGCGAATGTAAAATGTTAATGTCATTCTTTTAAAAAAAGTTATGTTGCACTATATTGATTTAGTAGCAATTTTAATGGTTATATTGCTTATTAGAGGTTTTCACTTAGAATAAGTGCATGTGTTTTTATACAGGGTGTTTCTTAAGTAGCGGGCAAAATTTCAGGAATGGATTTCTCATGCTTAAAGAAGAAAAAAAATTATATCAACATAGGTCCGGAAATAATTAGATTTTGAATTATTAAGATTTTTGTAACACAAAATTTTTGTCTCATTTCTCGTCTTAGAAGTTCGTTTAAAAGCATCAACGATGTTTTTCGGGTTCGCCGGCCTATGTTTACAGGCAGACATATTGAATATTTCCTCTAATTGTGAGACGAGAAATGAGATTATGTTGATATATAACTTTTTTTCTTTTTTAAGCATGAGGAATCCACTTAAGAAATACCCTGTGTACATATGTATATATTAGTGTTTTATATATATATTATTCAATTATTGGACGTGTTAACAAAATTAATGTTAACGAAAAAGCAATAGAAGCAATATAATTTATTTTATGACAAATGCAATTAATGTAAAAATAATATATAGATTAATAATTTAATTAAGAAATAGAAAAAAACATTTGGTTATCATTTAACATAAAAAGTTTGAAAGCGGCGAAAAGGTGAAACATCCTATAGTTTATCATAGTTTTAATATCATGATTTGAAGTAAAATTAAATCTTTTAAATATACTTTTGCTAGTCATTAATGATTTTATATTAGTATAGTTATATTGTTAAACTTTATGTGTGCTGACATTATTATTATAAAAGAATAAATAACACTAAAAAATGATGCAAGACGTTAGCAGTATATGTATATTGATTAAATAATTACATTTTAAATTTTCCTGTAAGTACAAATGATAAAAACTATTGTTATTGCTCTAATAAAATTATATTGCAAAGCAAAAGTTATAAAAGTAAATAAAGAATATTATGCAAGTGAAAAAGACAATCATCTTGAAACAATCTCCATTATTGCAAATTTATAAAAAATTATTTATATAAAATAAAGATAAATTAGCATTATAATTTTTGTTATTTATCAATAGAAATTTTCATATTGCAAACATTAGAACTTATAATTATGTTCTGTAATGACTTACAACTTTCATTCTACATTTCGCTTATGAGGTTATAAAATAATCCCTTTTACGATGCAAAATAAGAGAGTATATAATGTTTGACCTCGTTGACTTAGATTAACATAAATTACTTTAATTATAGATTATATTAAAAAACATGAAGGATTCTATATTTTAATATCCTCAATAGACTTCTTGTATGTACCTTCTTACATGTTCACAATTCTCTCTTTCTCTTTCTTTTTAATGTAAAGTTTATCAATCCCATAATCTCAATACATAACTTTACAATATTATTTTCTATATCTTAAAATAATAAAATAAGTTTTTCTACTTTTTCTATTATTTTCACATTTATTTAAATTTATAGCCTAATTTTTATTCCTATTTAATAAATGTATGAGTGTATATATTTTAAACATTTTGTTACTATCTCGTACAATAAATCTTAAGAATATTTGTAGAGTGAAACTCAAATTGAACGTTCGTAACATCTTTTACAGAGTAATGCCAATGTTTTGAATAAATCTACGCGACAGTTTTGCCTGCATATCGATCATTTTATGGAAACAAATAACGAAATCCAAAAAAGGAAGAAAAGGAAATTGAATTGTTGTTGAGCATAGCTTATGGTGTATATCTTTTTCAATCTATTTTATGAATTAATTTTTAGATCTAATTTAGCGTTATTTTAGGTTTTAGAGCACTTCATAAAAGAAAAAATTAGCAAAAATAAAATAATAAAATTAAAATAATAACATATTACATGCAACTTAATATAAAATATTGCAATGTTAATAACACACAAACGCTTATTGATATTTTAGATAAATTATATAATTATTTGATTTATAACTGTCCGATTTATCAATGTTTTAATGAGACTCCGTGTATAATTCTCATTGATTTTAGATATAGCTAAATGATCATCATTTACGTTGCCCCAAGTAATTCCAATTCATGGCATGCATTAAGCATGCAGCCGAATAATTAACCTTTGTTGTGGCTGAACAACATTTACAGTATTATTCCAGTTACCTATAATATTTCATGAAATAAACAGCAGAAAATCATTATTTTACGAGCGTAATTACGCGAATTTCGGGAGGATTACACATTGCTAATGTAACATAAATGTAACATAGTTTTATCAGAATTTAACAGTTAACAAACTTAATAAATTGTTTATTAAAGATAAACTTTATAAAACATTTTCAATATTTTTGTCATATTTTCAATATTTTTGTCACTTATGAATGTTACAAAATTACCATTTTATTAATGCATAAATTGAACATTTTTTAATTATTATCAGACCGATACATAAACTAAAATGACAAACTCTTATTCTTAAAATGACAAAATTAAAAATAAATATTAATAAATTATTTAATTTATCTTTTCACATACTATACAGAATTGAAAAATATCCTTAAAATATCTACATGTATATATATATATATATATATATATATATATATATATATATTAAAATAGACATGTTGTTAATGAAAAGTATTTACCGTATTAATTTATTAAAAGTAGCACAATGCAATAAAACAAAAAAAATAAAAGATGAATAAATAAAAAGTAAATTAAGACTTGAGATCTATAATCATATTTAATCATTTATACTACTAGATAATTAGCGTTTGCAAACTATATTGTCCAATGTTTCAACGCACAATAGGAATTACGCATCAAGAGATGTCGATTTTGATTTCACAAGAACAATGATACAGCAGATTATTAGATTAGAACATAACAACAGATTCAATTAAGAGCCCGATCAAATATAATCGCAGATCAATTATGATATAATGAAATATTTATTGACCAGTGCGTAGATAAGCACACACATATTTTCAATTCTTCATTTTATTTTGCTAATTTATAAAAACAAATTTACAAATTCTTAAAATATATTAAGATAATCATGCATTTCTAAAATGCATTTAATCACTTTTTGAATTCACAAGTGCAATATATGAAATAGTACCTTAAAATTCATATATTATGTCAACTTCCACTTTCAAAGTCATTCACATATGTTGGATTTACATTGTGCTCGTTTCAAATAATGCACGCGTCAATGAACCATACAAATTCTCGAATGCGACAATTTAATCCCAACGAGCCATAACGCGAGCAATCATAACGCGCTCATCGAAATTGCGTGGCTGCGTGTGAAATGCGCCGATTCCGAGGACCTAGAAAGCGGCCCGATGAACCGCGAAAGCTAATTAATATCTTCGGGAAGTCGGGGATATGTATTTCGTCTTTCAATTAGATCGAACGTGTGCCTAGCGTGTACATACGCCCGCGTTGTCTACGTTCGCACACTGCCACTCGGTTCATATATATGCATGTGTATTTATACATGTATATGTATGCGCGAAGCGTGCACGTGACGTGGAACAAATGGCGATATTAATTACCGCGATTTGCCATCTCCGATACTGAAATCGACCCCTATTAATTTGAGCTTACACCTTTCGTTCGCCTACGCCTTGCTCGCCTCCGTCAGGTAAATTCATTCTTATTTCTTCATCCTATCAATATATAATCGCATGTCCTTATTTATTAATCTTTCCAATCTGTCTTACTCGTATTATTCATATATACGTTTTCTTTCAAACAAATCATGCTTTTTTGTGGTAACAATAAGCAAATAGCATAGAATCTAATTAAAAAATGTCAATTATATTCATTTAATTAATTTCTGACATTACTTGTGATAAAGTATGATAATAATTTTTTATCATCCCGAATCGAAATTTTACAACTACTTTACACTTTTAATCATACTTTGCACTCCTATACTTACTATAATTTAACTTTAATACCATACTTGTATATTCTTTTAAATATTGTAGTTTTGAGAATATGTGTCAAAAATTATCATATTTTAAAAAGAGAGAAAAAGACACATTGCAACAAATAGCAAGCTATGCAGTATCACATTCTCTTTCAATTGTATATATTGTTCTATATTTTTCTGAAACAATTGGTGAAATCAATATTTTTTGACTCGACAAATTTTTAGTATTGCTTCATATATTTTTTCGTAGATTATTCGTTACGTCGAATAACGCAAAACGGTATAAATTTGCATTTTAACGTAGAAAACGTGTTCTTTACTAAATATTGCCCGTTACGCACTTCATATGTACAGTTTTACTTTTAAATTTGTAATTTATGATATTCAGCTTATTAAAATTGCATATAATTGTCGTTGTGAAACAATCGAAACAGTTTTACAATTAAAATGCTACCGCGAGAACACAAGAGATGCTGCGTATAAATAGTATATAAACTTTGATACGAGGTAGCATATCGAATATTTGTCACGTATTGCTTTACATTGTAATAATAATAATTCTGTGCTGCAATCAAATATTAAAGTAGTAATGCACTACAATTCTCATTCAATAATATCTGTGATTTATTTTCAATAATAATTCTGACACACAATCCGAGATAATTAAAAATTGTTAAGTATATATATGACTTTTTCGTCCTGTATATTTAATTTTGCATTCCATATAAATTATGTAGAAATACAAAACCAGCTTTTTAATTGAGCTTTATAAATAAAAAGTATACTTCTTTTACTGAAATGTATTATAGAATATAGAATATTACATTTTAGAAAATTATACGAAAGTTTTTAATTGCACTATCGATTGAAATTTTAATAAAAAAAATCTCGAGAGATTTCGCAGAATAATCTTTTGCAAGTAATTGCGGCATTTCTTGCATTCGTTCGCATGCATCATAAATGCAATAAGATACGATATAACGGAGGCCTCTTGTACAAGAGCATTGTATAATTTTTCAAAGTAACATTGAGGTGCAAATCAAAAAAACCAGTCTTGACAGACAGAGTCAGAGCGAATGAAGTCAAACGTACGTACAAGATAGGAGCATCAGGGAGTGAAATATGGCGACAAGGTTGGACGACGTACAGGTCAAGGATAGAAGATGACTCGGAATAAAACGACTCTTCGTACTACCCTAACGCAATTTTCTCTACTTCTTCGACCCTCTCGAACCGCGCACTCATAACTCGGTAAAGTGGAATATCTCAAAAAGTCTGTTTCATGTTCTCCGAGCTGGTTTTTTTTTTTTTTTTTTTGCTTTTTACCATTTGTCGCAGAAGTTTTTAAATTATTGACCAAATGGTTTAAGTAATTTATACTTTAGATTTTTCGCAATTTATGTGAAAGCGATGTTGTTTCGCTCTCGTGAAATATTCCTTTCTTTATTAACGTTAAAATAATTATCAAATAATTAATGCTTCTTTTCTCTTTTAATTGTAAATTTTTTCTATCAAGATTGTCATTTGTCAAGAAATAAAATAACTCACAGTACTAAATCTTGATGCTTTAAGGCGCCGTCAAGCTGCGAACATTTATTGGCGGTTTTATCGTGACATTTATTCAATTATTTTCTTCACGCGGACAAATACTGCCCACGATAATCGATAAGATAGTAAGCAGTTTTCCAGGAACATCGATAACAACATTGTGATGATCGACATATTGTTCAATGTAGGAGGTAATAGGCAATTTCAGTATCAAATAAGCTAATATATCAATATCATTACTCAAAGTCTCCAATCGTGATACCAAGCTGAGATAGGAAAACACATCCCTTTCCCCGCTCATATTTCACATCTTGAATACAATCTATAGATAGTATTTAACTATAGAGTATATGCTAAAATGCTCCAATGGATCTATTCGAGATAAACGCGATATACCTAAGTAAATTACTGATAAAACATTAATTGAAATAAAATATATAGAGTTTGTTACAAGTTATAATCATAAAAAATATAATTAAAATGCATTGAATTAAAAATAATTGTCAAGCTAAGAACTAAGAAACTTTTCGAAGCATGTATGCTACAATAAATATAATTAATTGATAAACGCAATGTATAAAATTGTACTTAATAACATTGAAATAAAAATTTGAAGTTGCATAAAATAGAGCAACTAAGATACAAAAAAAATAGAAAAGATAATAAAAGCTTGAAAATATCAAAACCGCATACAAAGTGGAACGTGCGGACTTGATAAAGCCGATAGAGCGATTCATCACATTTAACCTTATTCACAATAGAGAGCCCACTGGAGCTAGCCAGGCGGGAGATTAACAAAAAAAAAAGAGGGAAAGGCACTAAAGGAAGAAGCAGAAAATTACACGCTGGTCCCGGCGAAATTGAAGCGTGAACTTCGTCGGCCAAACCCCATTCTCGCCGTCATACATTCGCCGCCTTTGTCTCCAGAAACTGATGCAGCAGTATCACATGTGTAAAAGTAATATCTGGTATGCGAGTACCAGTCAAAGGGGTCCCCCAACGTTTGAATTATAAGGCTTGGGCGGGTTAAACGCGTGCGCGAGCGCGCCCGAGAGCAAGGTCGAAAGAGGGATGAAAGTGCGGCAGGAAGAGAATATGAAGCGGACTGCATGTATATCTGCGCGTGTATGCGCGTGTCGCCGACAGAGGGTTGATAAACGCCATCCCCGTCTCGCGGTATTCATAAACTACTCAGACAATGTCGGAAACTTTGCGTCGCGGACCGGCGATGCTCTGATACGAAATAATAGCCGCCGCATACTAATGAAGATCACGAATCTGACCTGTGCCACGATTGTATACAGAAGGATTTCTATGCTTCGTTATACATGGAGAATTCACGTGTACGGCAGATCATCAAATGGAAACAATTTCGTGCGGTAGAACATTTTACCGCTTAATCGTTTAAACATTTTTGCTATTAATATACGTATAAGAAGATAAAAACATATCTTTTCTTAGAAGATTAACGTGTAAAAAAAAACTATCGAATTAATTGTATTGCGCATTAATTTGAGTGCTTTGATAATCATATCAAAGGAGAATATATATATATAAAAGATATTAAGAAATAATGATAAGAAAGATCAGAAATCACGAGGCAAGCAATAAATTAAAGTTATCTGTAAAAAAAGCTTCGATATTAAATGATAGGTATGAGATTCGGAAAGTACTTATTTTAAGAAATAAATGTTTATATAATCTCTTTGTTGTTTACACTTACTGGCCTCTTCCGATGGAATCCTCTATAATCAGGAAAAGTCATTACCGTTATGTAACTTGGACAAACCAGTCCGGAATTGTTGATTTTGAGAGCGCAGATATATGGACCGATGGTTACGCGCGTGAACGGAAGTGGAAGCTGACGCGCAGGGAACAGGCTAAAATAAATAAACGCCATAATTCACGTTCAACAGTTACGAACGGTTCAATTCGCGATTGGAACTGGTCCAATAGTGGAAGGTGATATAGGGGGTGAGCGCCGTAATGGAGAAAGGGGATGCATTGCGAGGAGAGGAGCGCAAACAACTCGATTTCACTAGTGGCACGACGCGCAGAGAGAGGAGCGTTCTCCGAAATAATTAATTTAAAAGACAGTATTTCCTGCCGCGGGCTTTGCACCTGCATAATCTCGTCGCATACTTCCATGCCGATCCATCCTGCCTCTCTCTTTCGCTTCCTTCCTCTCCCTCGCTACCGGTTGAAAATAAGTGGATTACCTTAACTTGATAAAGCGGGGATCACATTTTATCGCGTTAAAGGAAAACCTTCTCTCTCCCTTTTCCTCCCTTGTACGCGCGCGCGTCCGCCCGCGAAATCATTAATTTCTCTCTACTCCTGATCACGGCGCGCTCTCTTGCGCGGCCTAATTCCCGACCGTTCCCAATCCTCTTTATTTCTCGCAATTATTCATTGCGCGCGTATCATTTCTACCTCGTAACAAAGAACAACGCGAATATATTTCCAATATATACGTATATACAGGGTGTCCGGTAACTAACGGACCAATGATTATAAGAGCGGATTCTCTGGCCAATTTGGAGACGATTTTTCCTTAGCAAAAATGTTGAGAAGTCAATAATTTTCGAGTTATGTATAAGCGATTGAAAAAAAATGGGTCTTTTGAAAACTAAACGTTTTGGAGTTAAAAGTCTAACATAATTACATTCTTCAGTTAATTTCAGGTAGAGTTTACTATAATAAAATTTTAATTCGAGGCTTAGTTATAAAGATACACAATGACAAATATTGAAAAGTTGTAAAAAGTGATGACATTTTCGCTGAGGAAAAATCGTTCCCAAATTGACCAAAGAATCCATTTGTGATCGTTGGTCCGTTAATTACCGGACACCCTGTATAATATTCTTATGCTTGGGCGCGAAAAGTTGACATTTTTTTTTGTCTCGCAAATTAATTCGTAAAATAATATACGTTAATTTAAATTCTCATCGAGAAACGAGCGGGTATTATAAATATACGGAGACAGCAAAATCATATATACACTTAATTTCACTTTGCACTTCGCTATCTCGTTTACCGTTGGCGTTTTCGTCGCAACCGCCAGGGCATATAGCCAGTGTGTACGTGCATCGGATGCACACGTAATGCACACTCCATCAGTACAGTTGCGATTAAGTTGAGAGTGCTATCGTCAGAGAGGGACAAAAAAGGAGAGGATGGGAGAGGAATAAAGTTATGCGAAACAGGTGATTATCACTTTGTCGCGTGAAAATTCGCTTACTCTCTGAATAATTCTGGTCAACCATCGTTTACAACATGCGCGCTCGCGCTCTCATGTGTGATAATAGACAGCCCAGAAGAAATATCTCCAACTAAGGGAACTTGCTTCGCTCTAATTTGTAAACGACACGACGGGTTTTGCTGAGCCAGCGCTTGCATCTAAAATTGTGACGCTTGTGGCCTTCGCGTTGCGTTAATGTAATTTGTTTAGAGAAATCCCAGATAAAAGATACGCCAAGATCACACGATATTGTAAAAGATATTCCGAAGATTAACGAGAAGCGTAATACTAGGCAGAATTTACATTTATCGTATATTCTTCTGGCTCGCGAGATAAATTGTCTCTGTGAAAGAGAAATTCGTGCATTCGCCATTATTCTTTGCCGAGAGAGAGAGAGAGAGACAGGACAAAGATAGACCGTAATCTTATCCTAATGAATGTCTAGTTAAATTCAATCGTTTAAGAATTTATAACATTTCAATGTGAGCGCCAGCAAGTTACTTGAAGAAGAAGTCAGCCTTCGATGGAGAACTTCTTTCATTGCGCACTATTGCCTTTCCCTCCCTTCATTTTTCCCTTTACTCCACCGCCGCCATACTCAATTATGATATTAAACTTCTCGCTGACATAGATACGAAGCAATTTCGCGGGATTAAAGTTCCATACAAGTTCACAAATAGCGTTCCTTCCGTAAGACGCGGGAAATGAGAGGCTTTTCTCGGAATGCCTCGCGGCGGCGTTTATTCGCAATGCTGAATTATTTCTTTTGAAGCGCGCATTTAGAGTTGGATCAAGACTATACCGCGAATAGAAATAATGATGCATCCGGAACATTAAATGAAAGAACAAAATAAACTAACGCTTGCAACAGAGCGTTACAACACTCGATATTTCACGCGGAATTATCTGTAACATTACGTAACTAAAAGAGTATATATATATATATATATGTGTGTGTGTGTGTGTGTGTGTGTGTGTGTGTGTATTATGATCTCTTAGTAACACGAGGGACGAGAGACGAGAGACGTGACAATGGATGAAATATTACGCCGAGACGGATACAAATCTAGGTTGCCGTAGATCCATCTGTCGCATAAATAAATACAGATAAACCGATATCGAGATTTGAGAGAACGGAGAATCTGAATAAGTTTATCTTCGAATTCGTTCGACATATCAATTTCTCGTAAGACTAGTCACGGATGAAAGAAACGCGAGCGCAATTGTGAAACAGATTTCAATTTAACATTGATTTCGGATTGTAAAAGATTAAATTAAATATTTACTTTTCATTGACATACAAAATTTACTAATTGTAATTTTGAGCGACGCACGCACGTATATATATATTATCATTAACACTTGTAAATTAAATTAGTGTTACTGTGGACTAATAGAAATATAATCATCTTTTTCCCATTTAACTTAATGTCACACAAATAAAAAGTTATCTTACTTACCCTTCTCTCTCTCTCTCTCTCTCTCTCTCTCTCTCTTTCTCTCTTGTATTTATATACCTAATTTGTTAAAAGTAAGATTAAAACAAAAAATGCTAAATCATAAATAATTACTAATTATTGATTTTTTTTCTCTCCCCATATCATCATAATAACAATTTAAAATAAGATAAATAAAATAATTATATAATATATAATAATATATATATTATAATAATATATAATAATATAATAATATATATAAGAATATATATAAGAATATATATAATAATATATAATAAAATAATTGTTGAAATATTACGCTAAAACATGCGCTTAACTGTTGAAGCAGGAAATCCTAAATCTTTATTGAACTGAATTAATAAAAGACATCTGTCGTATTATTCGCATATGTGTCATCGCAAGGATTTGACCTGAAATCCCTGCGCTAAAGAATCTCGGAGGCAATAATATTCACACCTCGCCTGACCCACCGTGCACGGACGACGGTTTGTACTTTCTCGTCGATAATCCTCCATCCACATTCACTGTTCTCCGTAGCAGACCGGGTTCTATCTATCCACGTAGGGTAGTTTATTATTCATTGGGGTTGCATCCCCAACGCGGATAAACGGCGCATTGTTTATGCATTAGTCTGTAGCCTGCCTGCCCAACCTCTCGATCTGGCCATTGAGTTGATTTTGCCTTTTCCCTACATTCCGCTCCATCAAACTTTCTCACCTAATTGGACCCGCGTACGCAGAATTCTCATTGAATTCCTATAATGAACCTCGTTCTAATTTGTATCCGTGTTATCTTGGTATCGTTAACATTTAAGACAATTTCAGGGCAGCTCTGAGCAAAAATCTTAGCAGAATGGCGTAGCAAGAGCTGATAGGATAATGATAATGTAATAAATGCAAAATAGAAAATATACGAGATCAAAGTTCTCGCAGAGTTTCCTAAGTCTGCTTTGCCTAAATCGCTATAATGCCGTTACAGATTACATCTAACATGCTTCGTAAGAGCAATCCCTCGTTAAACCGGCTCAGCTTCCTCGATTTGGGAGCAACGTGGCGATAGACGGATAGGAAATGCGATCGCGCCTCTATCACCGGTTTAAATCGAAGTCCCGATAGTTCGTATGGCATGATGATTAATGGGGAACGTCTGTCCTAGACAATTCGAATATAAAATGCGCCATGGAACTAAAGGAATCTCTAAGCGAGAAATGGTATGAATAAAATAACCATTAATTTTCGCGAATCTATAGTCTGCCATATGAAATGTGCAACAAGATACAGTGCGATTACATTGAAAATTCGATATAGTGCAATTAGATTGAAAACATTATTACACAATGAAATTTTCGAAAATATTGAAAATGTAAAACAAACGTAATACGTAATTTAATCATAATTCAAAAAATTTAAATTATAGAGTGATCAAATATACAAAAATATTATTAAAAGAAATAATATATTAAAAAATTTATTTTTATTTAATTCTATATATGGAAGAAAAATATAAAAATATCTCTTATTATATCGATATCAATTTTGTTAAAAGATGCAATTACTTTTTTATACTATTTAATGTGTAAAATATGTAAATCGACTTACACAAACTACGTATTTTTAAATTAGCAAGTTTTTGTACTTTATCTGTTTTGTAGAACCAATTTATTAAACTAATAACTTTTTAGCATGTTACGTAACTTCTTTTATATGTACACTGTCTTTAATTTTCATATGCAGTGCCTATGTTTATTTACCTGCGAGAATTCATACCAGGATTATGAGCGGCGCAAATAAAATCCGTAATTGCTCCACCAAATTATTACGTATTATATTTTCGGAATTATAATAATCCTATTGTTTTTTAATCATACAGTGTTACGAGCCGCACATATTTACACGGTCGTATACATATATTCTGGTTTTTGCATATATTTACTGCTCGTTTCGTATTTTGCTATCAAATACCTTCGAATGCATCGCCCATTATGATGCATATAAATGAACTTTTCTGTACAATGCGTTTTAATCCATTTTATGTTGTTCAAACATAATATATAGTACTTTTACATTAAATAATGAAGTAATTATCTAATAAAGCTAAAAATAATTTTACAAAAGTAAAACTATGGCATAAATCTTTATAAGAAGTTATAAAATATTTATAATAAATATTATAACATTTAAAAATACACACAACACAAAATTTTTATAAAAATAATTTTTTTTGACAAATAAATGCAACTACAATAATTTATAACAGTAGATGTAGATTTGAACAAATTATATTACCGAATACCGAATCTACATTAATTAATTTGATAATTTATATATCTACATTATTAAAAATATTTAAATAAAAAATTATTTATTGAAATAGTTGAAAGTAAGATAAAAGCATCGATACTTGACAAGTACTATAATAAAATTTTTAAAAATAACATATTTAAATATGCAGACATTTTTCAGTCTGATTTGTGATTAAGCAAACAAGCTGTATAGATTTTGTTCATGCCATTTATAAATATTCATTTATGTATGATCTCTTTATTTTAATATTATTCAATTTTGATCGAACACTACGCAATAGTTGTTGAGCTTGCATTGAGCTATTTATAATTTCACTGTTCAAACGCAAACCACAAACACCTGAGGCAAAATCAAGGAAATATTTTGATAAATTATATATTCACAATCATATATATATATATATATATATATATATATATATATATATACATACTATTTTGTGGACTTTTCAATGAAAAAACTACATTGAATGCAAACATGCCACAATTATACCTATACATACATACAATATATAATTCTAAAAATATGAAATCCTGATAAATACTAAACACAATTTATATAAATTCATGTAAATTTATATAAATTTTCACGTACCAGATCTAATAGATTTAACTGATTTCACTCTTTCAATTTTATTGAAGATCTTTTGTCGCGACAAAACGCGCAAATGCAAAAAAAACAAGGGAAGCTTTCGTTTCCGACATGCGCCGAATTTTTGATACTCAAAAGAATACGTGGTGCGCATACGCGCATGCAAGCGTGAAGATACGGTTGAAGTGCACGCGACAGAAAGTCGAGGGCTATGGATTTTCCTCAGTCGATCTCGATCTTCAAACGTCGCTGCACGTTTTTGCAGCCGACAATCTCGGTCGCGAAGTTTGCTCTTGGCAAAACAATAGTTTCGGCCGGTAATCCCGGACTGTGTTTTTTAATCTGAAAGAACACCCGGGTACGCCGCTGATTACATTGCATAGCAATCTTAGTTTTTATCGCGTCTCGAGATTGGTGGAGGTGTCGACCGTGGATTGTATGTGCACCCTGCTGCAACGGATATCGAGGTCAGACTGAACCGACCTGCATTATATACGTTATCGCGTATAATCTCGAAAAAATAAGAATGCGAGAATCGACAAGAGAAATATACACTTGCATGTACACATCGAACACAAACATAAATAACGATTAATATAAACACGATAAAAATAATTTTTAAATATTATAAAAAAATTAAAACTGCGATACGGAATTATTAATAATTCTCGCAATTATCTATTCTGTATATCAAATTATTAAAATCATCCGTTTAAACTGACGTATGAAACTGACATATTGAAACAGCAGGCTATATCTATCGTCGCAGGTTCAGCGTGCAAATGTCACATTGATATTCTGCGGAAAAAATATTGAGAAAATATTGTGTGCCCAAGCGATAACAGAGGAGCCATAAAAAAATTCGATAGCATCGACTAACGTCAATCGACAGCGGCGACTCGCTGTTTTAATTAATAGTCTAGGAAGGCTGGTATATTGCCAAATGTTACTGGATCGGAAAAACTTCTACATTGCAAAACAGAACACCGATGTACCGCGCCGGCGGCGTGTGACGAATGTTGCTACACCTCTGCAAATCCAGCAACGTAGCGCGTGTGATCTACCGATCCTCATCACGATGAGGATACCTTCAATTTCTCCAAGCACAATAGCTGGAGCCTTAGCGTTTCGTATACCTGGTTAGTAGACTGCAGACACCTGTATTTATCACCTTCCTCCACCCTTCACTGCGGTAATAATTAATTACTCTGAAAGACCTTTTAAGTCGTGTTGGTCGAGACGCGACGTAATTATCGCAAATAGTCTCATAATGACGCAAAATTTATGCATATTGTGACAAACTTATATACCAAGGCGTCATTAAGACAGACCTAATGCGTTCGAAACTTCTCCATAAGTCTTCCGAAGACGGGATTAATGATTTCGACTAAAGTTGTGTCATGTGCGGAATGAATCGATATTTGTACTTCCGTTCCGATATTACTATCATTTCTTACTTTTAAATGCTTCGCATTAATACAAAAATTGATAATGATAATTATTTCCTACAAAATCTTTTTCTAAACTATAAACTCTTTCATCTTTTTAAAAGTGCAATATAGTATTTACGTTTAATTTTCAATAATTCATTTTTTGTTAATTCTCCATATTTCTTTATAAAAAACATTAATTCTGCTAAATCTGCGAATAATGTAATTTGCAAGATTCATGGTCTCATAAATTTGCATTTCTGATTTTTATTTTTTCATTGCAATCTATTTTTTATCAATGTTTAAAATAATCGATATACGCATAAAATCTAGAATGTTGTAATATTATATATAATAGCAGGATATATAATATTACGATCTTCATCCGATGGTTACAAAGTTACGCTAAACAGTTCAGACGAAATCTGGGCCAATTTCTTCTCTGAAAATTGCTCTGCCAGGAGACGGCAAATGAGAATCGATCGTTTCATTAAATCCTCAGTATGGAAAAAAAATCTCTACGGCAAAGTCATTCACGTTGAGACCAATAGAGACACGTCGCTCAGGAAAATAAAGTGCTCAGCGAGAGAGAGAGGGAGAGATTCATACAGTAATGAATTAATCGGATTACGCACAGTTTGCGAGCACAAATTGAAGCATAGATGATAGAAATCAAGGAAACACAAATGCTCCGCTTATCATCAGAGCACATTGATATGTTGTGGTTAAAGAATGCAACATTGAACAATGTTGTTTAACACAGCTTTATGAAATCCTCGAGATAAAAAAAACACGGATTTAAACGAAACGTACGAGAGCGCACAGACACACACACACACACATGCACCGTTTTCAATGCGAAGTTAATGGTTTCATAAGTAATGAATGAAAATTACGCTTAAAAGCACACCGATTCTCGTTTCCCGGGCTATCTGGAAAAATACGAGAGCATCGTATTGCGGATTTGATAGCCGAATTAAATTCTGTGAGAGTTATCTGTGAATTGATCGCTCTTAGCTTAGTTTTATGAACATGTAAAATTTAATGAAAAGTTAAATCATCTATATCATCTCGCATTTCCAAATGCTGATTAATTGCATACAATTACGTATAGCGTTTTGCGTAAATTGTACCGAATAATTAAAGCAATAAATTGAAAATAATTGGGAAAACTGTCCAGCTCAAAATGGGAGGAAAGCTGCTTTCACGCATTATTATTATTATTATTATTATTATTATATGTATTGAAAAAGCAAATAATGATAGATTTAAACTACGAAAAAATTATAAAGTATCGTGATTTAAATTTAAAAAATATATTAGTTACCCATTATATTGTTTTATAATATATCTTCTAATCATACTTTTATAAAATATATTCCAATACTCTAATTTTCTTCATCGATTACATTTAGTTAAGTGCATCTAATTAAAACAGATGTAGCTAAAATTAAAATAGAGGGAGGAGTAGAAGAGTTTGATTATATTTATAACACATACAGACACATACATATTGCGAAGTATTTTAATTATTTACTTCATTTCTCGTGAGCATTGTAATTTTCTCTCTCTCTCTCTCTCTCTCTCTCTCTCTCTCTCTTTCTTCCGATCTCCCTCCATCCCTCCCTCCCTCTCTTTCTCTCCCTTTCTTGTGTCATATCGATCGAAAAAGTAATCTAACCCGTCAATGAGAAAAATCGCGGCAACGAGATGGACATCCCATCTTTTGAAACGATGCATACGCATTACTCGTCGCTCTCTTGGACAGATTCATTCACTCGCCGTCTGATTCGTTTATTCGCTGCCGTAGCCAATATTTCATTACCGCTATTTCATTTCCCGATTTCATAGTTACAAGAGATCGAGATATATAATAAGTATTATTTATTCAAATATAATTACCTATCTATATATTTTTGTTTGCCTGATTGTTCTTTTCTGCGATAATTATTGAAAATAATACAAAATTAATGAGAAAGATACTCTTCATAAAAGTAGAACTAAAATTGTTTGTGAGCTGTGTAATTTATGCGTTATTTCATAAAGCACTTTGATTTTGAGACACAATCATAAGTTCAAATATAATGCACTTTGCATTACATCTTTTGTATTGTATGTTTCTTTTTGTTATAAGTTTATTACAAACATTTTTTTATATCTCAATGCATACATTATTAAAAAGTCTAAAAAGCCACAGTTTTGCAACAGAATAGAATAGTTCAACTTGTATTTAGTATTTGTGGTTTCACATTTGTTATTTACGGCATGAAAAACCTTGAAAATATTGAGAACACTGTTGCAGCCTGTTAAATTGTTTATTAATTTCATGGATGTTGAATGCGGTAACTTTAATTGATAAAGACCAGGGGCGTAGCATTGCACGAGTTGGATCCATTAATAATCACGTAAAATAACGAGAAAATGTACCAATGTTATATGTTATATACCACAACTCGATGAAAAAGATTTAATTTCCGATACTGTATCATGCGTGGTTAGTTTTGTAACGACGTCATTTCCATCGCAATAATACTTTGTTCCCGCATGGATATCTCGTTAAAAAAATCACCACTAATGAAGGTGTAAATAGGCATATTCATTGAACCAGTACATGATAAAAAGCTAATGATATTCCTGCGTCAACGGGAAATGCACATCTCTAAATTATATGATGAATGAATATCGGCAGCGCAATAATAATCAACTACATTGTCTAGAAAGTTACTCACCAGTTTTCACAGTTGGAGACGCCGACAGTTGTGCGCACAGAACATGCGTGCCGCCTAAGAGCGCCAGAATGACACGAAAAAACTTCATACTGATCATCGTGAGTGGCAATTTCATCAGAACCCTGAAATACATAAAGTAACCATTTCTTTTACTATCTATATAACTGACAGTTGTGCTTAATATAAAGAATAAGAACGAAAGATTTACCATATTATAATTAAAAGAGATGAATCAAGACCGATTAAAGCGTAATAAGTCTTACTGTGTTGATAGATAATCCATTTATCTCTATTCATCTTATATATAATCAGTTTAGAAAGTTGGAAATATGATTACATTTGTATAATTAATATTTATATATATGTAAAATATAAAAATTATATATATAAATGTATTTATTATGTTTTTTCTCAATTTACATACTTTTATATTTAATTGTATATTGTTGTATATTAATTTTGATAACTGTCAAATTTTCAATAATTTCTCAATGATAGATCTATACACACTTGTCGAGATTCAATTGATTTATCACTAAGAAGACGCAATAAATTTCGAATAAATCAATTGTAGAATAAGTGCTACAAAATAGGTTTTCAAATAGGTGCTATATTTATATCTTATATATTTTTAAAAAGATCTTTCTACAATCATTCTTACAGACAAAAATATATTAGATAATCATATTGTTCATTACTTGTTGCAATCTACTCGAGATATGGTAAATCGCCTTCATTACAATATTTTGCACCAAGTTGAAACACCGTCGCTTTCCTTTTTTCCCTCCACGTGATAGCGCCACAAGGGGAGAAAAATAGTGAAACAACGATAGCGTCGTCTCATCGCGAAATGAGATTCTGATACCGCAATTCGATCGCTGTGTGTTGTCGCTGCGGGAGCGTAATAAGGATGTGACGGGGCGGTAAATGCGAAACCGGGTGTGAAACGCGAGCGCGCTAAGATTTATCGGAAATTAATATGCTCCGAAGCATGGGGCGAGAGAAATACCTGCGCGTCGTTTATGGAATGCGCGGAACGAGGATAGGAAGAGAATTTAAAATAGATTTGCTCGAGCGAGAAAAAGAAAAATACTCGTCGTCATTGTCTGTTCTCCTGCGGGACTTATCATCGCTGAGATAACAACGAGCTTGCGGAACGAGCCATACAAAAGCGAGCTAAGGCACATTGATGGTGGCTGTTAAGAGGATGGAGGCAGAAACTCGCGGCCGGGGTGGATCTTCCTATCCTCACTGACAGTGGGAGATCGAGCAATTGTATATCCCGGCAACCCCGAACCGGCACACGAACCGCCAACTACCATCGACTTTCGGATCCGCACGAACTGATCCACAGAATGGGATAGATTGCAGATAAGTAGCGATCTTGTTTCTCTCAGTTCAGCAACATCGGCCCGACCCGGCTTAAAACGACAGAAGTCGAGTAGTGCGACTTCGAGCGTGAATCAATGCGGTCTCGCATATCGGGTGTGTGTGTTGGAAAACGAACCGAGTGGCTGCGGTAGTAATAGTGGTAGTAGTAGTGGAGATGCTGTTCAATAAACTTGACAATTCAACGCTTTATATAACTAACCATATTTTTAAATGCCGTATTTTTGGAATAATAATTTTGATTTAGAGAATTTTCAATGCACTGTGCTTGCTTTAATATATAATATTTCGAAAAATTATGAGAATTTTATAACGCGTTATTCTTCAATTTACGGGAATATCGATAAGTAACGTCATAGCCAATATAGGCACTTGCATGCATGATCAAATCCTTTCACACAAAATCGAGTATTAATTCGCTAAAAATGCGTATTAACGCGCGGCGAAGTTATATATTCGCAATTAATTCGCTGATCGATTATTCACGCGATATCCTCCATTAGCGGAATGATTTATCACTTGGACGAGAGATATTACATTCAAATTTCATTACTTTAATATGAAAATTGAACCTTTAATGGCCACACATATGCCGTGCCATATATACGCCGATGGTAAGAAGTCGATAAATAAAACCAAAGCCAAATCTTCCCTTTCGTCCTCCCTGCCCTTAGAGATCGTCTAAATCTACCGACCGCTCGGTCGTATCAGGAACTCATTCCACAGAGAGACGATTTCCCACTCTTCCGGCGCGCCGAAACCCTGAGGAAAAAATGACGTAGACGAAGCACCGGTGAACTTTGTAAAATACGAGTGCAACCGGTACCGCGCGATGCACTTCGTGTGCATCGCCGTGGGCGCTTGCATTCGTGACGGATCTACTCGCCGAGCAATCCGAGCAGAGTTTCACACACGGCCGACGCGAACGCGTGTCGACGATTTATCGCATTGCCGTTATGTGTGTGTGTGTGTGTGTGTGTGTGTGTGTGTGTGTGTATGTACCGGTACTGTCGTAGGAAAGCGCATACATCTGCAATAAATAGAGGGAGTGCATGGAATCACCTCGAGCGCTACCACTCGCTCGCCATCGAGTGACGAAACCCCGCTCGCATATCAAAGATCTTTTTGGTATATTAGCTCCAAATTGTGTTGATTGTGTTTGTTGCCATTGTTCGCATCTGGAATATGGATTAAACCGAGGAGAGAATATACGAGGGATCCATTTCTAAAGGGATAGATTATTTGGAAATCCAATAAGTTATTAAGCACCAAATAAAAAAAAGATATTAATACACGTTCAAGATATGCAAAATATAATAATATAATTATAAATAATATAATTATAAAAAATATAATTATAAAATTTTCTTTTTTCTTATTTAATTAAGGAAAAAGATTTGTCCAAAATAAAAAAAGATATATCTCTCTAATACGAAATCATATCTAGATAAATGTATTCTTTTGTAGTATATGTATAATTCTTCGATTTTTCTTTATGATTATTTCGATTGCAAGATTAAAGAATATGAAAGTCGATTGGCGATGAAAGGTTTGTGAGTAATGGGTATAACCGGGCTTCATTTATGTATGTACCGACCTAGAGGAAGATCGTCGAGCAATAAAATCGTCCGGAGACTATAAATCAGCAAGATGGGCAAAAAATTATGCGGTAAAGTACTTTCGTTTTACTAGAAAGGAGAGCCCCTCTGAACAGAGAAATTTACATTTTTTCCCTGCTTACCTCGCAAAAGCGAAAACATTTCAACGTTACGGATGAAGAATGTTCTTACTAATATATCATCATATTGTGTATATTATGCTAATGCATAAATAATGATTGCTCAATCAACTTGCACAGCATTGATCTCATAAACTTATATATAATCTTTTTCCTTCCAATGTCGAGCAAAAAAGACAACCTCTGAACTAGTGTGATCAGTGTAGCCAAAACGAACAGAACTATATAGTATATTGCCCTCCGGGCAGGATTATCTTTGCAGAGCGGTAAGGATTACATCATTCAGGTGCGTATTATATATATATGTAATAATCGTAATTTGGTTTAAGAATAAAAGAAGCTCACACTCAACTCTTTATAGATCGAACAGTTTGGCATCAAGTAATGTATGAGCGGTTTCCAAGTATCAGACATGAATCAGAATGGATTGAAATGAATTCTAGGCGATGCATTTCTTGACATTTATTACACAGTTTTCGATATGGGCAATGATCAAGTACGATTTGCTGTAGTAAAATAAACATTGATTTTCTAGTAATTACTGTTAGACATTATTTTTTTTTAATGACAAACCTGCAACTAATTAAGTTTTTTGTATCATATTTAATGCTTATTATTAAGTAATTTTTAAATTATCCGGTACATTGTTATAGGTAAACATATGTATCATATTTTCAAAAATTAAAATAAAGATATATAAGCGATATCTTCTACGAATAATTTAAATTATTTTTTATATCAAGATTATATAATATATTATATTAACATTTGACATACACATATTCTGAATATAAGTAAATAAGTTAAAATAAGATATATGTGTATTCTTTTTATACAATACATGTATACTAATATCTAAAATTTCCAATTAAAATACAATTTTATTTATTTTATTACATTAAATAAAAGAATATCATATCTCGTTGTATGTATCTCATGTGTTTGTAATCATTCATTCCTATTAAAATTTATTCGTTAAATATAAAAACTTTAATTTTCCTCAATGCTTGCTTAATAAATTTATATATTATCAACATAACTTTTTGCATTCTTTGTACTAATTATGTTTAATATCCTTAAATATTGCACTACTTTTATTGTAAAAAGAAATATCCTTGTCGTCTATTAATTAAGTATTAAGAATATATTTTTGCGAAGAGATAATTGCTTTTTTCATTAATTATTGATAATTTTGTTAAAATACACGTTGTGTTAATTAAAAAGGCATGACCAAAAATATATGTTTAAATTAAATTGATCAACAGAACACTATCGGAAATCTTTCAAAATTTTGTGTGTCGTTACCAATCTCTCCCCGCTCAAGCATTCAATAAGCGCCTTGCGATCATATATATAAGCCCCTGAATATCGACACAAGGTTAGTATAAGAGTGTTAGTAATCGACAACGCTTTATTTTGCTGTGTCCGGTCATAAGGTAGAAATTCGTCGCTGCAGATTTTGTTATTCGAAGTTCCAATTGCAAGTAAATTCACAAAAATGTTTCGCATTTTTATGCTAGTCGCAACAATTCTTGTGATGATCGCCGCGCAACGGCCGAGGTAAATGCATATTGCATTGCGTTATATGATATGATAAATATTGAGATTATAGAGATGATTCTTTTTTTCGTAATTGCATCTGATTTTTTGGATTTGAAGCAAAACTTGTGTGAACGCAATTAACGTTTTAATAACAATTAGACCAAATTATTTTACAAAAGTATATTTTTATTTATTAGTAAAAAGATGGAGACACAGAATGTTACAAAAAAAAATGATTCTTTGTGAATTCGCAAAATTTGTATGTCTATCTTATAGTTTTGGTCTACATTTAATTATCATTAATGTACATGTATTATGATTTGAGATAAAAACAATTAAGTATAAGTTATTTTGTCACGCGTAAACAAACTCTCAGTACCAATGCGTTGTTTTGTACTGTTTGTTTACTCAGGTCTGAGTATATATACTGCTTTTAGAATATTATTTTATTTAAAGTCATCTTCTTGTGCCAAATTGTATGCAATACGTTTTTGTCCAAAATATCAAAGTCTTCTAAGTTATAATGATTTTATTTTATATATATAATACTTTAGCCATTAAGTAAATATTATTTTAAATATATATAAAATGCATAAATCAAATAGATAATCTAGAAAAATCGGGGAGTTAATAAATGTTTCTGATATATCTAATACATAAAATGTATTGTGTAAAATAAGTAAACTAAAACAGAATGTTCTTTATATTATTTCAAGGATTTTATTACACAAGATGGATTCTATTCGATACACTTTAACCAACGGTGGCCATGACTTTCCAATAGTTCCTATAGTTTCTTCTAAGGTGTCTTTATACAAATATTTAGATGCTCAATATTATGGTCTTATTACTATTGGAACTCCGCCGCAGGAATTTAAAGTAATATTTGATACTGATTCCTCAAATCTTTGGATATCATCCGAAAAGTGCATCCTTCACAACATCGGTTGCAGTAAGTAATATATTAATATATACAGGGTGTCTAATATAAGGTGTCACACCGAAAATATACAAGTAGATCTTGTTATTTAAAGATAATTTTTCTTTTGCAATTACTTAAAAAATTATTTTATTTTTAAAATTTCCCTATTGCGATAATTTCTGATATTACTTTCGATTTTTTACAGTATTCCCTAACAAATATGATAGTAAAAAATCCTGTACATATATACAAAATGGTACTGCGATTAAGATTCCATGTGGCGGAAACTCTATGACCGGAATTTTATCTACTGATGTAGTGAATGTAAGTAATATTAAAACAATAATGCCAATTTAATCAAAGTAATCATAGTTTATAAACCCTTTTCAAGTATTTTTACACACTACCATTCTCGTGATATTTTATTATTAATATACGAAATTATTTCTAGATTGCCGGTTTCAATGTTCAAAATCAGACATTTGCGGAAGCAATGCACGATCAAAGCGAAGCGTTCATGTATGCAAAATTTGATGGTATGATGGGCATGCGTTTTAACATGTCATACATCAACGAAGTAATACCTGTGTTCCACAATCTAGTAAAACGACGCCTAATGTCATCAGCCATTTTCAGTTTTTATTTGAATAAGTATGCATTTTTTTCATGCATTGCGTATGTCTAAAAACGTTTTTAACAATATATATATATATATATATATATATATATATATTACAATATGAAAATTATACAACCTGCGCAGAGATTTGTCGGCCAAAGTCGGTGGTGCATTAATATTAGGTGGTGCCGATCCGAATTATTACGTAGGCAACTTGACGTATGTTCCTGTTAGTAAGAAGGGATCCTGGCAATTTACTATAGATAAGTACGTTCTTTTCTAAATTATTCTCATAATTATAATTACAATAAACTGTTAATATTATTATTGTGCTGTAGGATCACAATACATCGTCATATCTTAGACGAGAAAGGCTATCCAGCAATACATGAACATATCTTGTGCCCGAATGGCTGTCAAGCTATCGTTAATCCAGGTACTTCATCAATATATGGGCCAACTAGTGACGTCTCCATTATTAATCAACTTCTTGGAACTGTTTATTATTACAAAAAGGGAGAGCATAGAGTAAGTAAACAATTATACATTTCACAATAACATAGCTATTTGTAGAAAAATTATAAAAAGTTACTAAAATATAAATTGATATTTGTGTTGTGACTTGCTATTTCTTAATTTGATATTCTCTTTTGTTTAAAGACATTCTGCACCACGGAAAACTCTGATAATATCCCAGTAATCAATTTTATTATAGGTGGAAAAATGTTCGATCTTACCAGTCAGGATTACCTCTTACAGGTGAATTATAGATCCAATAATAGATTTAAACCCAGAAATAATTGTCAAATTGACGTTAATTTGACAATTATTGCAGGCTAGAAAATTATTTAAATTTAGAAAACTTACATTTTTGTGTGTGCTTCAATCTGTACAGGTGTCAAGAAATGATAACACGACTTGTAGAAGCGGTTTTATAAGGCATAGCACTACATCTTGGATTCTAGGCGATATATTTATTAGACGTTATTACAGTGTCTTTAATTTTGAAAAAGGCCGAATGGGATTTGTACCAGCAAGATAAATGTCGATTGCTATTTCTTAAAATAATATAATAAAAGACATCGCATTTAAATGATCCGCGATTAATTTAATAACTTTTTTATAGTTTTTAATGTTTATTGACTATAGTAATTTTTTATTTATAGTTATGTGATACATTGTTATAAACGGATTTATTTGTTTTGGAGAATTGAAATGAGGATATATATGGAAATATTTTCCATTTTCAATTTGATATATTTTCTTTCAATTCACGCACTGTATTGTTCCATTTCTGAACCCAAATGAATTTAAAAAAATGTATTTTTCCATATACTTTATATATATATATATATATATATATATATATATATATAATTATTAATTTATATATATAAATAATTTTTAATTTCTTAAATTCTTTTGTTTTTTTCTGTCTTATTGTGTTATTATAATCGTATTTATTACTTTTCCTGTGCTTTCTAACATATATTATAAGATTTCCAAGATTTGGCAAAGTATCTAAAGCCATACTGTGGAATGTAACGATTCTAACTTTTGGAATTCATGCTTGGAATTCATAACGCAATACATAAACCAAATCTCAGGCAGCATTTAACACATTCTTTGTGTTTTAGTATATTTAATTTTGAGTGTCCGAAAGTTCTAGGCAACGTTAAACAGTGCCAACGACAGACAGGTCGGTCCAGCTTTTGTAAACTATGTTATCGGTTTATGTCGAAAAAGAGTTTCAATATGGGAAATGATCAAGTAGGATTTCCGTAGCAAAATAAACATCGATTCCTTTTTCTTGTAATTAGTGTTAGACATTATTCTTTTTTAATGGCAATCTTGCAACCAAGTAAGTATTCTTTGTATCACTTTTATTGTTTATTGTTGAGTAATTTTTAATTTATCCGGTACATTATAGGTAAATGTCATATTTTCAAAAATTAAAATATATATATATATATATATATGCGATATCTTCTACCAATAATTTAAATTATTTTTTATATCAAGATATATAATATATTAAGAATATATTTTTACGAAAAGATAATTGCTTTTTTCATTAATTATTGATAATTTAAAAAGACACGTTGTATTAATTAAAGAGACGTACCAAAAATATATGTTTAAATTAAATTGATTAATAAGACTCTATCGGAATTCTTTTCAAATGTTCTGTGTGTCGTTACTAATCTCTCCCCGCTCAAGCATTCAATAAGCGTTTTGCGATCATATATATAAGCCCCTGAATATCGATACAAGGTTAGTATAAGAGTGTTAGCAATCGACAACGGCTTTATTTCGCTGTGTCCGATCATAAGGTAGAAATTTGTCGCTGGAAATTTCATGATTCGATATTCCAAACGCAAGTAAATTTGCAAACATGTTTCGCATTTTTATGCTAGTTGCAACAATCTTTGTGATGATCGATGCGCAATTGAAGAGGTAAGTACATATTGCATTGCATTATATCATATGTTAAATATTGAGATTATAGAGATGATTTTCGTATTTCCATCTAATTTTCTGGATTTGAAATAAAGCTGGTATGAATACAATTAACGTTTGAATAACGATTGGACGAAATTATTTTACACAAATGTATTTTTATTTATTTATTAGTAAAAAATAGAAATATAGAATGTTTTATGAAAATTGATTCTTTGTGAATTTGCAAAAATTGTCTGTCTACCCTACAGTTTTGGTCTACATTTAATTGTCATTAACGTACATGTATTATGATTCGAGATCAAAACACTTTAGTATAAATTATTTTTTCACGCGTAAGCAAATAAACTCTCAGTACCAATGCGTTGTTTTGTACTGTTTGTTTACTCAGCTCTGAGTATATATTCTGCTTTGAAAACATTATTTTATTTGGAGTTATGTTCTTCTTTTAAGTTATAATGACTTAATTTTATAAATATATAATAGTTGAGCCATAAAGTAAATATTATTTCAAATATGCAGGGTGTCCTATAAGAAATTGCTGAAACTAATCAGCTATCATTTTTTAGTGCATGCAGTTATTGAGAAAACAAAAATTGTGTTGAAAAGAGGAAACTCTGCAGTTATTAATGGATATAAATAAAATATCTGTATAATTGTTTATTTTATTGAAAAGAAGTAATGAAAAAAGTGCTAATAGTCTTATATGTAAACTAATGATAAATATTTTCAAAATGCGCACCATTTGAATTGGTAAAAAATTCTGTTTTTTTTTTTATGAAAACTTGTAAAAACTTTTTCTAACATTAAAAATACAAATCAACGCTCGTGTAAAATGTAAAATTAATAAAACATATTTTTATTTCGGCTCGTATATTTGGCCTACTTTTCTAACATTGTAATTTTTAATATTATTAATGATCTTTTTAATAGCTGCTATTAAATCTGGCACTGTTGAAAATATTTATCATTAGTTTATATGATTTTATGTAATTATTAGCACTTTTTTCATTACCCTTATCAATAACATAAACTATTATACAAATATTTATATCCATTAAAAACTGCAGACTTTCTTCTGTCAAAAACAATTTTAGTTTTCTCAATAATTGCATATATTAAAAAATGACAACTGATTAATTTCAGCAATTTCCTATGAAACTTGCTGTACATGAAACGCATAAATCATATAGGTAATCTAAAAAATCGTGGAGTTAATAAATGTTTCTTATATAGCTAATGCATAAAAAGTTTTGTGTAAAATATGTAAACTATAACAGAATGTTCTTTATATTTCAAGGATTTTATTACACAAGATGGATTCTATTCGATACATTGTGAATAACGGTGACTACGGTAATCTTCCAGTAATTTTTATAGACGACTCTAGAATGTCTTCATACAAATATTTAGATGCTCAGTACTATGGTCTTATTACTATCGGAACTCCGCCGCAGGAATTTAAAGTAATAATTGACACTGATTTCTCAAATCTATGGATATCATCCCAAAAGTGTACAAATTTCAACATTGGTTGCTGTAAGTAATTTATTAATATATACAAGGTATCTGATATAAGGTGTCACACCAAAAATATACAAATAGATCTTGTTATTTAGAGATAATTTTTCCTTAGTAATTATTTAAGAAATTTTTTTATATTTAAAATGCCCCTAATGCGATAATTTTTGATATTACTTTCTATTTTTTACAGCAAACCGTACCACATATGATAGCAAAAAATCCAGTACATATATACAAAATGATAATGCGCTTCAGATTCCATGTGGCAGGGAATCTATAGCTGGATTTTTATCTACTGATGTAGTGAGTGTAAGTAATAATTAAACAAATAGGCCAAATTTAATCATCTACAATTATAGTTTATAAACCTTTTTCGAGTATTTTTATACACTGCATTCTCGTGATGTTTTATTATTAATATACGAAATTATTTCTAGATTGCCGGTCTCAATGTTCAAAATCAAACATTTGCGGAAGCAAAACATCTTCTCAGCGTTGCGTTCATGTATGGAAAATTTAATGGTATCTTGGGCATGGGTTTTAACGTGTCATACGTCAAGGAAGTAAAACCTGTACTTTACAATATAGTGAAACAAGGCCTGGTATCATCAGCCGTTTTCAGCTTTTATTTGAATAAGTATGCATTTTCTTTTCATGCATTGCGTATGTATAAAAATGCTTTTTACAAAAATTATATGTATTACAATATACAACCTGCGCAGAGATTTGTCGGCCGAAGTCGGTGGTGAATTAATATTGGGTGGTACCGATCCCGATTATTACGAAGGCGAGTTGACGTATGTTCCTGTTAGTAAAAAGGGATACTGGGAATTTACTATAAATGAGTACGTTATTTTCTAAATTATTATCATGATTATAATTACAACAAATTGTTAATATTATTATTGTGCTGTAGAATCACAATACATCATCATATCTTGTACGCGGATGGCCATCAAGCAATATGTAAACATATCTTGTGCGCGGGTGGCTGTCAAGCTATCGCTAGTACAAGTACCTCATCAATATATGGACCAACTAGAGACATCTCAATTATTAATGAACTTATTGGAACTATTCATTGGAACAATAAAGGAGAGGATAGAGTAAGTAAATAATTATATTTTTTACATAGCTATCTGTAGAAAAATTATAAAATGTTACTAAAATATAAATTGATATTAGTGTTGTGAGTTGCTATTTCTTAATTTGATATTCTCTTTTCTTTAAAGGTAAACTGCAACAAAATAAACTCTGCTGAGATGCCAGTAATCAGTTTCATTATAGGTAGTAAAATGTTCAATCTTACCAGTCAGGATTACATCCAATCGGTGAATATTATAGATCCAATAATAGATTTAAACCCAGAAATGATTGTCGAATTGACATTGATTTGATAATTATTTTTGGCTAGAAAATTATTTAAATTTAAAAAACTTACATTTTTGTGTGTGTTTCCATCTGTACAGGTGTTAACAAAAGATAGCACGACGTGTAGAAGCAATTTTGTATCCCGAAACACTACAAATATATCTTGGATTCTAGGCGATATATTTCTTAGACAGTATTATAGTGTATTTGATTTTGAAAAAGGCCGAGTGGGATTTGCCCCAGCGAAATAAATGTCGATTGCTAATTCTTAAAATTATGTAATAAAAGACATCGCATTAAAATGATAACTTCGCGATTAATTTAGTAACGTTTTTATAATTTTTTAAAAAGTTTATTGACTAGCAATTTTTTATTTATAGTTATATGATACATTGTTATAAACGGATTTATTTGTTTTGGAGAATTGAAATAAGGTTAAATGTGGAAAATATTTTCCATTTTTAATTTGATATGTTTTCTTTCAATTCACACACTGTATTGTTATATTTCTGAACACAAATAAATTTTTAAAAATGTATTCTTCTATATACTTTATATATATATATATATAAACGTATCTATATAATTACATACATTTATTCAAATAATTTTTAATTTCTTAAATACTCTTGTCTTTTTCTGCCTCTTTATGTTATTATAATTGTATTTATTACTTTTCCTGTGCTCTCTAACATATATTATACCATAAGATTTCCGAGACTTAGCAAAGTATCTAATGCCATACTCTGGGATGTAACGATTCTAACTTTTGGCATTCATGCGTGGAATTCATAATGCGATATATAAACCGAATCTCAGGCAGCAGTTAACACAATCTTTGTGTTTTAGTTTATTTAATTATGAGTGTCCTTAAGTTCTGAGCAACGTTTAACCGTGCCAACGACAGACAGGTCGGTCCAGCTTCTGCAAAGTACTACGTTATCGATTTATACCGAGAAAAAGTTTCGATATGGGCAATGATCAAATAAGATTTCCGTAGCAAAATAAACATCGATTTTCTTTTAATTAGACATTATTTTTTTAAATAAAAATCTTGCAACTAATTAAGTTTTCTTTGTCTCACTTTTAATACTTATTGTTTCGTCATTTTTAATTTATCTGGTACATTGTTATAGGTAAATAAATCATATTTTCAAGAATTAAAATAAAAATATGTGTGCGATATCTTCAACGAATAATTTAAATTATCTTTTATACCAAGATATATAATATATTATATTAACATTTTACATATACATATTTTGAATATAAATAAATAAATTTAACGTATAAGACGGGCAACAAGAGCCAAATCGCGGATGACAATGCGTTATCCTAACGAAACTAAATAATTTTTCGTTAGAATTAAATACCGGTGCACAAGGCACCAAATTTTTACTTGGACACGGCCAAGATTTTAAATATGAAATAATCTCATATTTTGAGATTTAATTTCAATACCCCTTTAACCCCCCTACGGAAAATAAATAAATGAATGCAAGAGAAAAATATAGATCCGAAAATCGCTGAATCGGGAATCGAACCCGAGACCTTTCGCTTGCCGGGCGACTGCTCTTCCAGCAGAGCTATTCAGATCCTTTCGATTCTATACTTTTCTCTGTTATATATATTAATGTTGGTAAACAAACGCATTTTTTAAGCCAGCGTGTATCAAATATAAGAGTTTTAACAAGGCTCTGTAATATAAATATAAATTTAACGTATAAGACGGGCAACAAGAGCCAAATCGCGGATGACAATGCGTTATCCTAACGAAACTAAATAATTTTTCGTTAGAATTAAATACCGGTGCACAAGGCACCAAATTTTACTTGGACACGGCCAAGATTTTAAATATGAAATAATCTCATATTTTGAGATTTAATTTCAATACCCCTTTAACCCCCCTACGGAAAATAAATAAATGAATGCAAGAGAAAAATATAGATTCGAAAATCGCTGAATCGGGAATCGAACCCGAGACCTTTCGCTTGCCGGGCGACTGCTCTTCCAGCAAATTATTTAGTTTCGTTAGGATAACGCATTGTCATCCGCGATTTGGCTCTTGTTGCCCGTCTTATACGTTAAATTTATATTTATATTACAGAGCCTTGTTAAAACTCTTATATAAATAAATAAGTTAAAATAAAATATATATGTGTATTCCTTTTATACTATATATGTATACTAATATCTAAAATTTCCAATTGAAATCAAATTTTATATATTTTATTACATTAAATAAAAGACTATCATATTTCGTTGAATATATCTCATGTGTTTGTAATTATTCATTCCTATTAAAATTTATTTATTAAATAAAAAAAACTTCGATTTTCCTCAATGCTTGCTTAATAAATTTATATATTATCAACATAATTTTTTTCATTATTTGTGCTAATTATGTTTTGTATCCCTAAATATTGCACTACTTTTATTGTAAAAATAAATGGGATCGTCGTCTATTAACTAAGAATTAAAAATATATTTTTGCGAAGAGATAATTGCTTTTTTCATTAATTATTTATAATTTTGTTAAAATACACGTTGTATCAAGTAAAAAAACATGACCAAAAATATATGTTTAAATTAAATTGATCAACAGAACACTATCGGAAATCTTTTTCAATGTTTTGTGTGTCGTTACCAATCTCTCCCCGCGCTCAAGCATTCAATAAGCGCCTTGCGATCATATTTATAAGCCCCTGAACATCGACACAAGGTTAGTATAAAAGTGTTAGCAATTAATAACACTTTATTTCGCTGTGTCCGATCATAAGGTAGAAATTTGTCGCTGGAAATTTCATGATTCAAAATTCCAAACGCAAGTAAATTCGCAAACATGTTTCGCATTTTTATGCTAGTTGCAACAATCTTTGTGATGATCGATGCGCAATTGAAGAGGTAAGTGCATATTGCATTGCATTATATCATATGTTAAATATTGAGATTATAGAGATGATTATCGTATTTGCATCTAATTTTCTGGATTTGAAATGAAGCTGATATGAATGCAATTAACGTTTGAATAACGATTGGACGAAATTATTTTACACAAATGTATTTTTATTTATTTATTAGTAAAAGATAAAGATATAGAATGTTTTATGAAAATTGATTCTTTGTGAATTTGCAAAAATTGTCTGTCTACCCTACAGTTTTGATCTACATTTAATTCATTAACGTACATGTATTATAATTCGAGATAAAAACACTTAAGTATAAGTTATTTTTTCACGCGTAAGCTATAAACTCTCAGTACCAATGCGTTGTTTTGTACTGTTTGTTTACTCAGGTCTGAGTATATATACTGCTTTTAGAATATTATTTTATTTAAAGTCATCTTCTTGTGCCACATTGTATGCAATACGTTTTTGTCCAAAATATCAAAGTCTTCTAAGTTATAATGATTTTATTTTATATATATAATTCTTGAGCCATTAAGTAAATATTATTTCAAATTTATATAAAACGCATAAATCATATAGGTAATCTAGAAAAATCGGGGAATTAATAAATGTTTCTGATATAGCTAATGCATAAAATGTATTGTGTAAAATATATAAACTAAAACAAAATGTTCTATATATTATTTCAAGGATGTTATTACACAAAATGGATTCTATTCGATACACTTTGAACAACTATAACACCGGTAACCTTACAGTAGCTTCTATAAACGATTCGAAGGTGTCTTCATACAAATATTTAGATACTCAGTATTATGGTCTTATTACTATTGGAACTCCGCCGCAGGAATTTAAAGTAATATTTGATACTGATTACTCAAATTTTTGGATATCATCCACAAAGTGCATCTATTTGAACATTGGTTGCTGTAAGTAATTTATTAATATACACAGAGTGTCTGATTTAAGGTGTCACATCGAAAATATACAAGTAGATCTTGTTATTTAAAAATAATATTTCTCCTGCAATTATTTTAAAAATTTTTTGTTTTTAAAATGTCCATATTGCGATAATTTTTGATATTAATTTATATTTTTTATAGTATTACATAGCAATAAATATGATAGTAAAAAATCCAGTACATATGTACGAAATCATGTTGCGATTAATATTCCATGTGGCAGAGACTCTATGGCCGGATTTTTATCTACTGATGTAGTGAGTGTAAGTAATAATTAAACAAATATGCCAATTTAATCAAAGTAATCATAGTTTATAAACCTTTTTCAAGTATTTTTATACACCACCATTCTCGTGATATTTTATTATTAAAAAACCAAATTATATATATATATATATTTTTTTTTTTTTTTTTTTTTTTTTTTTTTTAGATAGCCGGTCTTAATGTTCAAAATCAAAAATTTGTGGAACCAGTACAATTTCGAAGCGCTGCGTTCGTGTATGCAAAATTTGATGGTATGTTGGGCATGGGTTTTAACATGTTATACGGGAACGAAGAACCTGTGTTCAACAATATAGTGGAACAAGGCCTGATATCATCAGCCGTTTTCAGTTTTTATTTGAATAAGTATGCATTTTCTTTTCATGCATTGAGTATGTCTAAAAATGTTTTTAACAATATATATATATATATATATATATATATTATATATATTACAATATAAAAAATATACAACTTGCGCAGAAAATTGTCGGCTAAGGTCGATGGTGAATTAATATTGGGTGGTACCGATCCCGATTATTACGAAGGCGAGTTGATGTATGTTCCGATTAGTAAGACGGGATACTGGCAATTTACTATAGATAAGTACGTTATTTTGTACAGTATTCTCATAATCATAATTACAACAAACTGTTAATATTATTATTGTGCTGTAGGATTAAAGTATTGTCATATTATATCGTGTACGGGAATGACTATCCAGTAAATGGACATATCTTGTGCCCAGATGGCTGTCAAGCTATCGCTAATACAGGTACCTCATCAATATATGGACCAACTAGTGATATTTCAATTATTAATCAACTTATTGGAACTATTTTCAGTAATGGAGAACGTAGAGTAAGTAAACAATTATACTCTTCACAATGACATAATTATCTTTAGAAAAATTATAAAAAGTTACTAAAATATAAATTGATATTTGTGTTGTGTGAATTGCTATTTCTTAATTTGATATTCTCTTTTGTTTCAAGACACTCTGTGCCGTGAAAGACTCTGCTAATATGCCAGTAATCAGTTTTATTATAGGTGGTAAAATGTTCAATCTTACCAGTGAGGATTACATCCAACCGGTGAATATTATAGATCCTATAATAAATTTAAACCTAGAAATGATTATCAAATCAACTTTCATTTGACAATTATTTCTGGCTAGAAAATTATTTAAATTTAGAAAACTTACAATTTATGTACGTGCTTCAATCTGTACAGGTGTCAAGAAAAAATCACATGATCTGTAGAAGCGGTTTTGTAGCGCAAGACACTACATTTTGGACTCTAGGCGATATATTTCTTAGACGTTATTATAGTGTGTTTGATTTTGAAAAAGGCCGAGTAGGATTTGCCCCAGCAAAATAAATGTCGATTGCTATTTCTTAAAATTATATAATAAAAGACATCGCATTTAAATGATAACTTTGCGATTAATTTAGTAACTTTTTTATAGTTTTTTAATGTTTTCTGACTAGTACTTTTTTATTTATAGTTATGTGATACATTATTATAAACGGATTTATTTGTTTTGAAGAATTGAAATAAGGATATATATATAGAAAATATTTTCCATTTTTAATTTGATATATTTTCTTTTAATACACGCACTGTATTGATATATTTCTGAACACAAATAAACTTTTAAAATTGTATTTTTCCATATACTTTATATATATATATATATATATATATATATAAACGTATCTATATAATTACATACGTTCATTTAAATAATTTTTAATTACTTAAATTTTCTTGTCTCTTTCTGCCTCTTTATGTTATTAAAATTGTATTTATTACTTTTCCTGTGTTCTCTAACATATATTATAACATTTCCGAGATTTTGCAAAATATCTAAAGCCGTACTCTGGGGTGAAACGATTCTAACTTTTGGAATTCATGCTTGAAATTTATAACGCAATACATAAATCGAATCTCAAAAAGCATTTAACACAATCTTTGCGTTCTAGTTTATTTAACTTTGAGTGTCCGAAAGTTTTAGGCAACGTTAAACAGTGCCAACGACAGACAGGTTTATGTCGAAAAAGCGTTTCGATATGGAAATGATCAAGTAAAATTTCCGTAGCAAAATAAACATCCATTCCTTTTTCTTGTAATTAGTGTTAGGCATTATTCTTTTTTAATGGCAGTCTGGCAACCAAATAAGTTTTCTTTGTATTACTTTTATTGCTTATTGTTGAGTAATTTTTAATTTATCCGGTACATTATAGGTAAATGTCATGCTTTCAAAAATTAATATATATATATATATATATATATATATATATATATATGCGATATCTTCTACCAATAATTTAAATTATTTTTTATATCAAGATATATAATATATTAAGAATATATTTTTACGAAAAGGTAATTGCTTTTTTCATTAATTATTAATAATTTAAAAATACACGTTGTATTAATTAAAGAGACGTACCAAAAATATATGTTTAAATTAAATTGATTAATAGGACTCTATCGGAATTCTTTTCAAATGTTCTGTGTGTCGTTACTAATCTCTCCCCGCTCAAGCATTCAATAAGCGCCTTGCGATCATATACATAAGCCCTTGAATATCGATACAAGGTTAGTATAAGAGTGTTAGCAATCGACAACGCTTTATTTCGCTGTGTCCGATCATAAGGTAGAAATTTGTCGCTGGAATTTTTATGATTCTAAATTCCAAACGCAAGTAAATTTGCAAACATGTTTCGCATTTTTATGCTAGTTGCAACAATCTTTGTGATGATCGATGCGCAACTGCAGAGGTAAGTGCATATTGCATTGCATTATATGATATGATAAATATTGAGATCATAGAGATGATTTTTTTTTCGTATTTGCATCTAATTTTCTGGATTTAAAGCGAAGCTGGTACGAATGCAAATAACGATTGGACAAAATTATTTTACACAAATGTATTTATATTTATTAGTAAAACAATGGAAACATAGAGATTTATAGAAAAAAAGTGACTGTTTGTGAATTCGCAAAATTTGTCTATCTACCTTATAGTTTTGGTCTACATTTAATTGTCATTAACGTAAATGTATTATGATTCTAGATCAAAACACTTAAGTATAAATTATTGTTTCATGCGTAAGCAAATAAACTCTCAGTACCAATGCGTTATTTTGTACTGTTTGTTTACTCAGCTCTGAGTATATATTCTGCTTTTAGAACATTATTTTATTTGGAGTAATCTTCTTCTTTTAAGTTATAATGACTTTATTTTATATATATACATAGTACTTGAGCCATAAAGTAAACATTATTTCAAATATAAATGAAACGCTTTACTCATATAAGAAATCTAAAAAAGTAGCGGAGTTAATAAATGTTTCTAATATAGCTAATGCATAAAATGTATTGTGTAAAATATGTAAACCAAAACAGAATGTTCTTTATATTATTTCAAGGATTTTTTTACACAAAATGGATTCTATTCGATACACTTTGAACAACGGTGGCACTGATGACTATCCAATAACAATTTTTATGAACGATAGTTTGGTGTCTTCATACAAATATTTGGATGCTCAGTATTATGGTTTTATTTTTATCGGAACTCCGCCGCAGAAATTTAAAGTAATATTTGATACTGATACCTCAAATCTTTGGGTAACATCTACAAAGTGCACCCATTTGAACATTAGTTGCTGTAAGTAATTTATTAATATACACAGAGTGTCTGATTTAAGGTCACATCGAAAATATACAAGTAGATCTTGTTATTTGGCGATAAATTTTCCTCTGCAATTATTTCAAAAATTTTTTATTTTTAAAATTCCCTACTGCGATAGTTTTTGATATTACTTTCAATTTTTTACAGTAATTCATAGCAACTATGATAGTAAAAAATCCAGTACATATATACAAAATGATACTGCGATTGAAATTTCATGTGGCAGAGACTCTATGGCTGGATTTTTATCTACTGATGTAGTGAGTGTAAGTAATCATTAAACAAATAGACCAATTTAATCAAAGTAATCATAGTTTATAAACCCTTTTTAAGTATTTTTATACACTGCTATTCTCGTGATATTTTATTATTAATATACCAAATTATTTTCTTAGATTGCCGATCTCAATGTTCAAAATCAAACATTTGCGGAAGCAATGCACGACCGAATCTTTGCGTTCGTGTTTGGAAAATTTGATGGTATGTTGGGCATGGGTTTTAACATGTTATACGGCAACGAAGTAATATCTGTGTTCAACAATATAGTGAAACAAGGCCTAGTGTCATCAGCCGTTTTTAGCTTTTATTTGAATAAGTATGCATTTTCTTTTCATGCGTTGCGTATGTCTACAAATGTTTTTAACAAAAAAAATATATATGTATATATTACAATATGAAAAATATACAACCTGCACAGAGAATTGTCGACCGAATTCGATGGTGAATTAATATTGGGTGGTACCGATTCCGATTATTACGAAGGCGAGTTGACATATGTCCCTGTTAGTAAGAAGGGGTACTGGCAATTTACTATAGATAAGTACGTTATTTTCTAAATTAGTCTCATAATCATAATTACAACAAACTATTAATATTATTATTGTGTTGTAGGATCATAATATATCGTCATATTTTGTACGTGGATGCCACTCAAAGAATATATAAATATATCTTGTGCCCGAGTGGCTGTCAAGCTATCGCTAATATAGGTACCTCATTAATATATGGACCAACCAGTGATATCTCAATTATTAATGAATATATTGGAACTCTTTACATTAATGGAGAGCATAGAGTAAGTAAACAATTATTCTTTTCACAATGACATAGCTATCTGTAGAAAAATTTTAAAAAGTTACTCAAATATAAATTGATATTTGTGTTGTAAGTTGCTATTTCTTAATTTGAAATCTTTTTTTGTTTCAAGACATACTGCCCCGATGGAGACTATGTCATCGGGGAATATATGCCAGTAATTAGTTTTATTATAGGTGGTAAAATGTTCAATCTTACCAGTGAGGATTACATCCAACAGGTGAATATTATAGATTCTATAATAAATTTAAACTCAGAAATGTGTGTGATTATCGAATTGACCTTCATTTGACAATTATTTCTGGCTAGAAAATTATTTAAATTTAGAAAACTTACAATTTATGTGCGTGTTTCAATCTGAACAGGTGTCAAGAAAAGAGCACACGACGTGTAGAAGCGGTTTTGAATCGCAAAACACTACAAATATATCTTGGATTCTAGGCGATATATTTGTATATCGTTATTATAGTGTATTTGATTTTGAAAAAGGCCGAGTGGGATTTGCCCCAGCGAAATAAATGTCGATTGCTAATTCTTAAAATTATGTAATAAAAGACATCGCATTAAAATGATAACTTCGCGATTAATTTAGTAACGTTTTTATAATTTTTTAAAAAGTTTATTGACTATAGTAATTTTTTATTTATAGTTATGTGATACATTGTTATAAACGGATTTGTTTGTTTTGAAAAATTGAAATGAGAATAAATATGGAAAATATTTTCCATTTTTAATTTGATACATTTTCTTTTAATACACGCATTGTATTGTTATATTTCTGAAGACAAATAAATTTTAAAAAATGTATTTTACCATATACTTTATATATATATGTATAAACGTACCTATACATAATTGCATACGTTCATTTAAATAATTTTTAATTTCTTAATTTTTGTTCTCTTTCTGCTTGTTTATGTTATTAAAATTGCATGTATTACTTTTTTGTGCTTTGTAACTTATAAGATTTCCGAAGTTTGGCAAAGTATCTAAAGCCATACTGTGGGATGTAACGATTCTAACTTTTGGCATTCATGCATGGAATTCATAACGCGATACATAAACCGAATCTCAGGCAGCATTTAACACAATCTTTGTGTTTTAGTTTATTTAATTTTGAGTGCCCGAAAGTTCTGGGCAACGTTTAACCGTGCCAACGACAGACAGGTCGGTCCAGCTTTTGCCAAGTACTATGTTATCGGTTTATGTCGAGAAAAAGTTTCTGGTGCTACCGAAAGTCCGGGAACTTTATCAGTGTTTTAAAGAAAACTTCTTTTGTTTCGTATGGGTTATACTTATCGATCTTCATTTACAAGTTGCTTGATCGATGGTGAGTAGTAGTGTATACGAAAGTGTCAGAAAACCGGGGAAAGTAGATTCACTGCTCTCTCCTTACAGATCGAACTTTAAATTTAATATTTTCGGACACATCCGAGTGTCTAAAGTGAACTTCATCCTCAATCTCGTTTTCTTTCTAACTTTCCAAAAGTGGACATACAAGATTGGAATAACACAAAATTTAGGAAAATAATTATTTTCTAATTATATTTTGTGACAAGCTTTTTAAAAAAAGTTCAGGGATATTTTTAAATTTTAATTAAAAGTAAATATTACAAAAGTGACACTGTGAACAGGAAACTTGTTCGAAACTGTTCATTCTGTGAAGTTTTACTTTGCAGTTTAGATTAAGGTTCGGATAAGCCATCCCTAACACTAACCAGGTTAGGGTCAGGTTGTTTTAGATTAAGATCAGACTAACTTAGAACAAAGATTGTGGGCTAAGATAAAGTCAAAATTATCAATAATTTTTATGTTACTTCAACTTATGTAACTTTTTTATATACTTTTATATATATATATATATATAATCTATTATAAGTATATAAAATTGAAGAAAGATTGAAATAATATAAATTAGCAAGAAATTTAATCAATACTCGACAAGACTCTCAATTTTTATTCAACAACACTTGTGATCATTCTGCGTTGAAGGCATAAAAACGCACGTTCGACGACGACCGACAATTTAACGCGTCGGGGTCCCTCGTCCTAAACAATATTCACTTTCCACTCTGTTTAATCCGCGCGAAATCACCACCAGTCACCTTTTTCAGTCGCGCGCGCTGACACCCACCCGTCGCAAACGAACCATGCGAACATAACGCACTCCGGACCACGACGGCACAATCGCGGTGGGATTGCGGTCGACGTGAACGGTAGATATAGGGTATACGTATACACATATGTACACGCAGTGCCATGCAATTCAGATAGCCGTGAATAAGGAATGCCGCGGAATCCTTCGTAACGTGCATTTTTCTAAAATATTCTATGCGTAACCATTCCCAGCATTACAGGCGTTTGCATAACGAAAATCAAGAGGGTACAACGGGACAGGTTCCCGGTGCCACCCTGACAGTAGAAGCGACCGATGGTAGCATGAAAACTGGTGCGCGGGAAAGCGGGAGATCGGGAGACAAAATCTTTCTCCCTCAAACGCCCCGGCGAGCCAGACATCCTGAAACCTCTCGCGTCACCTATGACGTTAAAACGCGGCAGTAAACGGCTGCGGGGCTCGCTGTCGGGCGGACCGAATAAAAGAATCAAGAGCACGTCGCGGAGGAAGAGTGCTCCGGACGGCGTGTTTCGCTCGTAAAGTCGCCCGCATCTCCCGACTGCAGTTAGCGTCATGCATTTTGGTGCAGAGGCGCGTTAAATGACGGTGAATACGATGAAGAATTCGCCGAGATATGTATATGTCGGATTGCGCGACGGATTGTTCCTCGATGATACGAGCGCAAAAAATTTTATGTCGCTTGATAGCACATTCCCTCGTTATTTGAATACGAGCGCTCATTAGGGCGTCGTTAAATGAGAACTCGTTCGCGGCATTATTCGCGAAACGACACGCGGAAGAAAAAATTTCGTGATGTGCGATCGTTGCAAGTGAATTACATAATTCAGAAAAAGATACTTCGTCTTATATATATCGATGGTCGTACACCTAAGTATTATATATATATATATATATATATATATGTATATATATATGTAATAATCGTAATTTGATTTAAATTCTTTAAGAATAAAAGAAGCTTATACTCAATTCTTAACAGATCAAACAGTTTGGCATCAAGTCATGTATGAGCAGTTTCCAAGCATCTGACATGAGAATAGATGCAATGGATTCTAGACGATGCATTTATTAGCATTTTTTACACAGTTTTCGATATGGGCAATGATCAAGTAAGATTTGCCGTATCAAAATAAACATCGATTCCTATTTCATGTAATTACTGTTACACATAATTTTTTTTGAATGACAATCTTGCAACTAATCAAGTTCTCTTTGTATCACTTCTAATGCATATTGTTGAGTAATTTTTAATTTATCAGGTACATTGTTATAGGTAAATATATGTCATATATTCAAAAATTAAAATAAAGATATATATGCGATATCTTCTACAAATAATTTAAATTAAAATATATAATATATTATTGTATATTAACATTTGACATACACGTATTTTGAATATAAATAAATAAGTTAAAATAAGATATATGTGTATTCTTTCTATACAATATATTTGTACTAATATCTAAAATTTCCAATTAAAATCAAATTTTATTTATTTTATTACATTAAATAAAACGATATCATATCTCGTTGTATATATCTCATGTGTTTGTAATCATTTATTCTTATTAAAATTTATTCATTAAATAAAAAAACTTTGATTTTTCTCAATGCTTGCTTAATAAATTTATATATTATCAACATAACTTTTTGCATTATTCGTACTAATTATGTTTAATATCCTTAAATATTGCACTACTTTTATGGTAAAAAGAAATGACATTATTGTCTATTAATTAAGTATTAAGAATATATTTTTGCGAAGAGATAATTGCTTTTTTCATTAATTATTTATAATTTTGTTAAAATACACGTTGTATCAAGTAAAAAAACATGACCAAAAATATATGTTTAAATTAAATTGATCAACAGAACACTATCGGAAATCTTTTTCAATGTTTTGTGTGTCATTACCAATCTCTCCCCGCGCTCAAGCATTCAATAAGCGCCTTGCGATCATATTTATAAGCCCCTGAACATCGACACAAGGTTAGTATAAAAGTGTTAGCAATTAATAACGCTTTATTTCGCTGTGTCCGATCATAAGGTAGAAATTTGTCGCTGGAAATTTCATGATTCAAAATTCCAAACGCAAGTAAATTCGCAAACATGTTTCGCATTTTTATGCTAGTTGCAACAATCTTTGTGATGATCAATGCGCAATTGAAGAGGTAAGTGCATATTGCATTGCGTTATATGATATGATAAATATTGAGATTATAGAGATAATTCTTTTTTTCGTAATTGCATCTGATATTTGGATTTGAAGCAAAGCTTGTGTGAATGCAACATTTCAATAATGATTTGACGAAATTATTTTACAAAAATGTATTTTTATTTATTTATTAGTAAAAAATGGAGACATAGAATGTTATAAAAAAAGTGATTTTTTGTGAATTCGCAAAATTTGTCTGTCTTATAGTTTTGGTCTACATTTAATCATAATTAACGTACATGTATTATAATTCAGGATAAAAACACTTAAGTATAAGTTATTTTGTCACGCGTAAACAAACTCTCAGTATCAATGCGTTGTTTTGTACTGGTTGTTTACTCAGCTCTGAGAATATATTCTGCTTTTAGAATATTATTTTATTTGGAATTATCTTCTTCTTTAAGTTATAATGACTATTTTATATATATAATAATTGAGCCATAAAATAAACATTATTTCAAATATATATGAAACGCATAACTCATATAAGTAATCTAGAAAAATCGCGGAGTTAATAAACGTTTCTGATATAGCTAATGCATAAAATGTATTGTGTAAAATATGTAAACTAAAACAGAATGTTTTTTATATTATTTCAAGGATTTTATTACACAAGATGGATTCTATTCGATACATTTTGAACAACGGTGGCACCTGTAACTTTCCAGTAATTTCTATAAACGATCCTAGAGTGTCTTCATACAAATATTTAGATGCTCAGTATTATGGTCTTATTACTATCGGAACTCCGCCGCAGGAATTTAAAGTAATATTTGATACTGATTCCTCAAATCTTTGGATAACATCCGAAAAATGCGTCTATTACAACATTGGTTGCTGTAAATAATTTATTAATATATATAGCGTCTGATATAAGGTGGCACACCGAAAATATACAATTAGATCTTGTTATTTGGAGATAATATTTCCTCAACAATTATTTTAAAAAATTTTTATTTTTAAAATCATTTTATTGCGATAATTTCTCATATTTTCTTCTATTTTTTACAGTATTCCATAGCAAATATGATAGTAAAAAATCCAGTACATATATACAAAATGATACTGCGATTGAGATTTCATGTAGCAGGGACTCTATAGCTGGAATTTTATCTACTGATGTAGTGAGTGTAAGTAATCATTAAACAAATAGGCCAATTTAGTCAACACAGACGTAGTTTATAAAATCTTTTCAAGTATTTTTATAGACTGCCATTCTCGTGATATTTTATTATTAATATATCAAATTATTTCTAGATTGCCGGTCTCAATGTTCAAAATCAAAAATTTGCGGAAGCAATGCAGGTTCGAAGCGTTGCGTTCATGTATGGAAAATTTAATGGTATATTGGGCATGGGTTTTAACATGTCATACGTCAACAAAGTAATACCTGTGCTCTACAATATAGTGAAACAAGATCTGGTATCATCAGCCGTTTTCAGCTTTTACTTTAATAAGTATGCATTTTCTTTTAATGCATTGCGTATGTATAAAAATGTTTTGGACAAAAAATATACATATATTACAATATAAAAAATATACAACCTGCGCAGAAATTTTTCGGCCAAGGTCGGTGGTGAATTAATATTGGGTGGTACCGATCCCGATTATTACGAAGGCGAGTTGACATATGTTCCTGTTAATGAGAAGGGATACTGGCAATTTACTATAGATAAGTACGTTATTTTCTAAATTATTGTCATAATCATAATTACAACAAATTGTTAATATTATTATTGTGCTGCAGGATCACAATATATAATCATATTTTCTACGTGGATGGCCGTGAAGAAATAAAAAATCATACCTTGTGCGCGCATGGCTGTGAAGCTATCGCTAATACAGGTACTTCATTAATATATGGACCATTTAGGGACGTCTCAATTATTAATGAGCTTATTGCAACTATTTATTGGAACAATTATGGAGAGCATAGAGTAAGTAAAACAATTATATTTTTCACAATAACATAGCTATCTGAAGAAGAATTATAAAAAGTTACTAAATTATAAATTGATATTTGTGTTGTAAGTTGCTACTTCTTAATTTGATATTCTCTTCTGTTTAAAGATATATTGCTTCAAGAAAGACGCTGCTAATATGCCAGTAATCAGTTTTATTATAGGTGGTAAAATGTTCAATCTTACAAGTCAGGATTACATCCAACCGGTGAATATTATAGATCTTATAATAGATTTAAACCCAGAAATAATTGTCGAGTCGACATTGATTTGACAATTATTGTTGGCCAGGAAATTATTTGAATTTAGAAAACTTACATTTTTTCTGTGTACTTCAATCAGGTGTCAAGAAATGATTACACGATTTGTAAAAGCAGTTTTGAATCGCAAGGCACTACATCTTGGACTCTAGGCGATATATTTCTTAGACGTTATTATAGTGTGTTTGATTTAGAAAAAAGCCGAGTGGGATTTGCCCCAGCGAAATAAATGTCGATTGCTATTTTTTTAAATAATATAATAAATATCATCGTATTTAAATAATAACTTCGCGATTAATTTAGTAACTTTTTTATAGTTTTTTAAAGTTTATTGACTAGTAATTTTTTATTTATAGTTTTGTGATACATTGTTATAAACGGATTTATTTAATTTGGAGAATTGAAATGAGGATATATATGGAAAATATTTTCTATTTTTAATTTGATATATTTTCTTTCAATTCACGCACTGTATTGTTATATTTATGAACACAAATAAACTTAAAAAAATGTATTTATCTATATACTTTATGTGTATATATATATATAAATTAATTTTTTGTTGGAGATAAACGAAAATGTGCACCAGTCACATATTACAATTTTTTGCATTATTTGTGCTAATTATGTTTTGTATTCTTAAATATTGCACTACTTTTATTGTAAAAATAAATGGCCTTATCGTCTATTAATTAAGTATTAAAAATATACTTTTGCGAAGAAGTATTTGCTTTTTTTATTAATTAAATGATAATTTTGTTAAAATACATGTTGTATTAATTAAAGAAGTATATCAAAAATATATGTTTAAATTAAATTGATTAATAGAAATCTATTGAAATTCTTTTTAAATGTTTTGTGTGTCGTTACCAATCTTTCCCCGCTTAAGCATTTAATAAACGCTTCGCGATCATATATATATATATATATATATATATAAGCCCCTGAATATTGATACAAGGTTAGTATAAGAATGTCAGAAATCGACAACGCTTTATTTCTCTGTGTCCGATCATAAGGTAGAAATTCGTCGCTGCCAATTTTGTTATTCGAAATTCCAATCACAAGTAAATTTGCAAACATGTTTCGCATCTTTATGCTAGTCGCAACGATCTTTGTGATGATCGACGCGCAATTGCAGAGGTAAGTGCATATTGCATTGCATTATATGATATGATAAATATTGAAATTATAAAAATGACTCTTTTTTTCGTAATTGCATCTAATTTTTTGGATTTGAAGCAAGGCTTGTGTGAATTCAATTAACGTTTCAATAACGATTTGACAAAATTATTTTACAAAAATGTATTTTTATTTATTTATTAGTAAAAAATAGAGATATAGAATGTTTTATAAAAATTGATTCTTTGTGAATTTGCAAAAATTGTCTGTCTACCCTACAGTTTTGGTCTACATTTAATTCATTAACGTACATGTATTATAATTCGAGATAAATACACTTAAGTATAAGTTATTTTTTCACGCGTAAGCTATAAACTCTCAGTACCAATGCGTTGTTTTGTACTGTTTGTTTACTCAGCTCTAAGTATATATTCTCCTTTTAGAATATTATTTTATTTGGAGTTATCTTCTTCTTTTAAGTTATAATGACTTTATTTTATATATATAATACTTGAGCCATAAAATAAACATTATTTCAAATTTATATAAAACGCATAAATCATATAGGTAATCTAGAAAAATCGGGGAATTAATAAATGTTTCTGATATAGCTAATGCATAAAATGTATTGTGTAAAATATGTAAACTAAAACAGAATGTTCTTTATATTATTTCAAGGATTTTATTACACAAAATGGATTCTATTCGATACACTTTGAACAACGGTGGCACCGGTGACCGTCTAGTAGTTTCTATAAACGAACCTAAGTTGTCTTTATGCAAATATTTAGATGCTCAGTACTATGGTCTTATTACTATCGGAACTCCGCCGCAGGAATTTAAAGTAATATTTGATACTGATTCGCCAATTTTTTGGATATTATCCGAAAAGTGCGCGTATTTCAACATTGGTTGCTGTAAGTAACTTATTAATATATACAAGGTGTTTGATATAAGGTATCACACCTTAAATATACAAGTAGATCTTGTTATTTGGAGATAATTTTTCCTCAGCAATTATTTAAAAACATTTTTTTAAATCTCTTTATTGCGATAATTTCTGATATTACTTTCTATTTTTTACAGTATTCAGTAGCAAATATAATAGTAAAAAATCTAGTACATATATACAAAATGATGCTATGATTCAGATTCCATGTGGCAAAGACTGTACGACTGGATTTTTATCTACTGATGTAGTGAGTGTAAGTAATCATTAAACAAATAGGCCAATTTAATCAATTACAATCATAGTTTATAAACCCTTTTCAAGTATTTATATACACTGCTATTCTCGTGATATTTTATTATTAATTTACCAAATTATATTTCTAGATTGCCGGTCTCAATGTTCAAAATCAAACATTTATGGAAGCAATACACGATCGATGCTTTGCGTTCGTGTATGGAAAATTTGATGGTATTTTGGGCATGGGTTTTAACATGTCATACGTCAACAAAGTAATACCTGTGTTCTACAATATAGTGAAACAAGATCTGGTATCATCAGCCGTTTTCAGCTTTTATTTGAATAAGTATGCATTTTTCTTTCATGCATTGCGTATGTTTAAATATATTTTTAACAATATATATATATATATATATATATATATATATATATATATATATTACAATATGAAAAATATACAACCTGCGCAGAGATTTGTCGGCCAAGGTCGGTGGTGAATTAATATTGGGTGGTACCGATCCCGATTATTACGAAGGCGAGTTGACGTATGTTCCTCTTAATAAGAATCGATACTGGCAATTTACTATAAATGTGTACGTTATTTTCGAAATTATTCTCATAATTATAATTACAACAAACTGTTAATATTATTATTGTGCTGTAGGATCAGAGTACGTCATATCTTGGACGAGGAAGGCTATCCAGCAATACATGGATATATCTTGTGCCCGAGTGGCTGTCAAGCTATCGTTAATGCAGGTACCTCATTAATATATGGACCAACTAGTGACATCTCAATTATTAATCAACTTCTTGGAACTATTTACATTAATGGAGAGCATAGAGTAAGTAAACAATTATACTTTTTACAATGACATAGCTATTTGTAGAAAACTTATAAAATATGACTAAACTATAAATTGATATTTGTGTTGTGAGTTGCTATTTCATAATTTGATATTGTCTTTTGTTTAAAGGTAAACTGCAGCAAAATAGACTCTGCTGAAATGCCAGTAATCAGTTTTATTATAGGTGATAAAATGTTCAATCTTACTAGTGAGGATTACATCCAACCGGTGAATATTATAAATCCTATAATAAATTTAAACCTAGAAATGATTGCCGAATCAACGTTGATTTGACAATTATTGTTGGTTATAAAATTATTTAAATTTAGAAAATTTACTTTTTTTCTGTGTGCTTTAATCAGGTGTCAAGAAATGATCACACGATTTGTAGAAGCAGTTTTGAATCGCAAGACACTACATCTTGGACTTTAGGCGATATATTTCTTAGACGTTATTATAGTGTATTTGATTTGGAAAGAGGCCGAGTAGGATTTGCCCCAACGAAATAAATGTTGATTGCTACTTCTTAAAATTATATAATAAAAGACATCGCATTTAAATGATAAATCCGCGATTAATTTAGTAACTTTTTTATAGTTTTTTAATGTTTATTGACCAATAATTTTTTATTTATAGTTTTGTGTCACATTGTTATAAACGGATTTATTTGTTTTGGAGAATTGAAATGAGAATATATATGGAAAATATTTTCTATTTTTAATTTGATATATTTTCTTTGAATACACTCACTGTATTGCTATATTTCTGAACACAAATTCTAAAAAATGTGTTTTTCCATATATTATATATATATATATATATATATATATATATATACATATATAAACGTACCTATATAATTACATTTAAATAATTTTTAATTTCTTAAATTATCTTGTTCTTTTCTACCTTTTTATGTTATTAAAATTGCCATGTATTACTTTTCCTGTGCTCTCTAACATATATTATAAGATTTCCGAGATTTGGCAAGTATCTAAAGCCATACTGTGGGATGCAACGATTCTAACTTTTGGCATTCATGCGTGGAATTCATAACGCGATACATAATCCGAATCTCAGACAGCATTTAACACAATCTTTGTATTCTAGTTTATTTAATTTTGAGTGCTCGAAAGTTCTGGGCAACGTTTAACCGTGCGCTCATTAGGGCGTCGTTAAATGAGAACTCATTTGCATTATTCGCGAAACAACACGCGGAAGGAATAATTTTGTGATGTGCGATCGTTGCACGTGAATTACTTAATTCAGAAAAAGATACTTCATCTTATATGGTATATATCGATAGTCGTACTCCTCTCGCGCGATTTACTTGCATTTTTACGAACTTTTCTATCTTGATGGAAATCGAGTTATTGCGCATAAATATCCAATAGATATCGAGACTTTCTTGCCATAATATCAATACTCTTCAAAATAATGTGTGGAGATAAAGGAGCAAATATTCTACATTTGTAATATTTTCTTTTCACTCTTCCTTCTTCTCTTCAACTCTGATTTTTAGTCGGTAAAGTGCTGTTTGTTTCAAAATATTGATGTAACTCCGTTGAGGAAAATAATGACATAAAACATATGTTATCTTAAAATAAATGAATACTTGAAATTATTCTCTCTCGAAACTCTCAACGTTATAATACACAACAGAATCCAATAAAAATACCAATTATTATGTTTCTCTACATAATGTGTGTTGAAGATTGTAGCTATTTACATTTACGATTTTTATTATACAGAATTAAATAAACGGTCTATTGTATACTTTAAACGTTTTTGAATCAAATTAACTATATATTTTTTAAGGTATTTTTTATATTTCCGCTTTATTTTACAATAGAAAAATTTGTCTATTTAATGCAAAGAAAATTAAAAAAAAATAACATTTATAAATAAATATACTCTTTTTTTCCAGCATCAGCAATAACCGTTCCATTTTTTTCATTCTTGCAGCTTTCAATTTTTTTTCTATATTTCTTATGTTTTAAAAAAGAAATAATTTAATCAAGAAAAAACTTCAAATGTTCAACAATTCTAAACGTAATAATGCCTAGTAAAATATTTGAAAAATTGCGTTTTAATCATATTCGAAACAAAAAAGAACAAAAAAAGAATCATGGTCACTCGTATCATAAAGTTAATGCCATATCCGATAATTGTAATCAACGTATAATTTTATTACGTATTATTGCAAAATGATATCATCCACCTTGTTCGCCTTGTTTTATATCACGGATGTAAAATCCATTCGGGGCAAATGTACGCAGAGATACTACTTGACGATACGTACATCCGTGCTTGTGGTCAGACAAACACACCGATTTCGCAATGCACGAGTTGAAAATCAACACTGCTAGCACGTGCAACGATGCGTCCTTTCGTCCACGCGTCCATCCATCTGTTGTCAGTTGCTTGTCTACCATCCTGTATGATTACGCGCGCAGTTGTAAAGTGTTGTTGACCGGACAATGAGCTGTCAGTCTATCTACTCTGGCTTGTGTCACGTTCACATAAAATAATGCTAGTAAGAGGATATCGCGTCATTAAGAAAGAATTGTTCGCACTACTTTCTTCGCGAACGATCGTATACATACAGGGAGTAGACAAAATAATGTCAACACCTGTGAAAGAGGGATATTTATATTTGTTTGTTAATAAAATGTTGGGCCGCCATTTATCTTTTTTCCAGTAAAATGTAGTCTCATTCCTCTATCTATCAATTGCTTTGGAGATGTTGAAAGAGGAAATCTGCTTCTCACTCTTTTTCAAAATTGTCTACAGATGTTTAAATATTTTCCCTGGCCAGCACAATTACAAAATTTGAATATCATTGAGCCACTATGGGCGATTTTGGAGAAGAGAGTAAAGAGTTTTGTTTGATGATATTCAAATTTGATAATTGTGCTGGCCAGAGAGAATGTTTGGGCATCTTAATGGCTTAATATTATCGGACTGTGGACAGTTTTGAGGAAGAATGAGAAGCGGATTTCCTCCTTCAACATCTCTAGGGTAATTAACGGATGGAAGAATGAGACAGTGTTGCACTGGAAAGGAGACAAGTGGTGACCCAACATTTAATTAATGAACAGGTATAAATATCCCTCTTTCAAAAGTGTTCACATTATTTTTATATACGTGACAATAACAATGAAAGCTTCACGGCGAAAAATATTTTCTCTAAATTCGTAATATATATATATATATATATATATAATATATATATATATATATATGTATATGCATTAAAAGTGACTAATGTATATTAACAGAAGAATAAAATATTTATCTTATAAAGCTCAGCTGCTTAAGTATTTGTAATTATACGAGCACGCGCAATCTCTGTTGACGAAAGAATACTTTAAAAGCGTATAAATCGATCGAATCTGACCTAGAGTCTTTTCTTGAGCAAAAAGGACACGCCCATATCATCTCGGTTCATTTCACATCTCAAAGCGTTAACATATCTTTCCACTCTACTTTCTTACAGCAATATCTCCCTCGGGAAAGATACGCGCGTTTTATTATTGTACATCCCGCTGCATATCATTCAAAGTGTCCGTGATACTCAATTAAAGTCAATGTATTTGTACAAGGCATCGAGCATGATAGTCAACACGAATCATCATCTCGTGCTCGTTTAAAATGAATAGCGCTGAACAGGGAGATGAGCAGTCTTGGTTACAGACATTTATCCGTACGACACCAGGTATCTGTTATTTTAATGAATGCCGCGGAGTGTATGTGTTTGTACATCTTTAACGAGGCATATGTGAGTAAATCCTCGTTAAAACCAACTCTCTCGCACACAAGATTCACCTCGTATGATCCATCTACGCATTATATTCCAGAAAAGACTCCGAGATGTGTAGAAAAATATTCAACGTTTTTTTAAACATACATCCTGTACGGATGTATACATATCTATTTTTTTCTATTACGCAATATTTTTCAATTTAGTCACAAACGTTTAATCAACCTGTTATTAAAATTGTAAAGCATATGCGATTTATATCAAAAGCTTTTTTTAATATTTTAGAAATAATGTTAATAATTACGGATAAAATAAGGTGTGTATATTTTGAAGATGGTACGATATTATACAATTTGTTATTTATTATAAATATTTATGAAAATGTATGTCTCATCTTTTTTTATATTTTTCGCTTATTTTAATCTGTCTGCAGCAAATATTTTTTGTTATATCCAACTTTTATTCGCATAATACTATATTTTTTAAATTAAGAGTTTAACAAGGCTCTGTAATATAAATATAAATTTAAAGATATAAGACAGGCAGTAAGAGCCAACTCGCGGATTACAGTGCGTTATCCTAACGAAACTAAATTTTTCGTTAGGATTAATACTATATTTTTTATTACTTCTTATTATTTTGAATTAAATATCATATATAATAATTTCATAAAATTACAATTTATATATAATTATAAATAATATATTATTATATAATTATTTCACGAAATTATAATAACAAGATATTTTATTCTCAGATTACAGTAAATTTATATTGTTATTTAATCACGGTATTATTGAAATAAACATTAACATATTTTGAAACTAAAATAATAGTATTTTTTATTCGCGTAGAAAACGAGAACTGTTGCCTTTAATTAACGCAAAAACTAATAAAATAAATATTAGCGGAGAAAAATCATGCGAACAAAACGCGTTGAAAAACTTCGACTTTATTAACGTGACTTTTATTAGATACGATATAGCGATGATATAAATACGCGTAATCGCGCATCTCTCAAGTAATATATGTAGCTTGTTGCGAGGGCGATAGTACATCACTCATATGAATCGTACATTAATCTTCTTCGAAGTGGAAGGACCGATGTCGCGCGCAGAGTTTCACGGGATGACGAACCGTTTCCCCGAAATATAGCATTTCCATTGATCAGCCAGCGTTCACTTAGTAGAATTCAGATTCGCCGTCTTCACATAGAGGCATTGTCTGGCTTGAGGCCCGTACGTCACTAATGGGGGTGTGCACGACCCCAGATACCCCGACTGCATGACAAATGCACTAATCGGCCTTCAGTATAGAATCGTTATGCCCGCGCAAAGCTATGAGTGATTACTTTGACCCGACGATGGCGCCGCTTCGATGAATATTGAACGAAAGGCCGATTACATATTCCGTAGACGTTATCGTAATTTTACAGTGATGAGGGAAAGTAAGAACTTGGCTGAAGCCCTCGGATTTTCATATCCGCGTCTGATACGTCGTGCTTTAATTGAAAAATAAGAAACAAAATACAAAATATGTATGTATAAATTGCTGTTTTCTCCTGATAAGGAAAAATATGAAAAGCTTGTAAAATATGAGAATTTCTGTAATCTTCTGTTTTAAATCAACATAAACATTGCAAAACGCGAAATAAATTCAGTAGATAACGCATTTCTCTCCAACTTTCCCCATTTTTTATATTACTTGTGTATAAAATATTTTTTACATACTCGTCAACTCTATACACATTTTTGCATTAGGTATTATCTCCCTCTTTCTTTTTCACTTTTACTCTCTTTTTATGATAGCGCATCTTTCGTGATGTTAAAAATGTATCAGTCTTATTTTTGCTTACAAAACGCTATTTTTCTTCGTACGAGCTCTATTTGCGCATAAACCCTGTTTCTTGCGGAAGATTGGTGTACGTTCGTATCAGTTCACGAGCGAGATGGGAGCGTGATTAGGTAACGTTACTGCACCAATATGGAATCGAAATCGCACCAAGACCGGTAGCGCCGTGATACGTATAATGAAATATGGTTATTGATACAAATTGCCGCGGATACATTTTAGTACATATTTGTCACACCGAGAAAATTATTGCGACACCGATATTATTGGTCCCCTAAATCACTGTTTAAGGGGAAGGGAGGAATACGTTGGTAGAATAGATAAGTTTATCCAACGCAATTGCGATATGGGAACACCGATCGTAAAATCCGAGGTGTGAGAGAATAGTAAAATCCTTCGGCTTAAATCGAACGAAGAAATATGCCGTGGCGCCAAAGTAGCTTTCGGAAAAGTTTTTAAAGTCCGGCTTCTAGAGAAAGTTTCGAGGGCTATTCTTTTACGAGAATTTCGCACGTTCTAAAGGTAAGCGTGCATAAACTTTCGATTGCCATATAAATATATAAAAATATAATATTTCTATTTTATAGAAATATGAGCAGTAAAATCAATCACATCTGACAAATATTTGAAATAACACAAGCTCTTACATTTTTTTAATTATTTCTGTATTATATTTCTCTTCTAAATACATCTTTTATACACACGTATACACGATTTGGAAAATACTATGCAAATATTTTTATTTCTCTCTTATCTTTATTTTGTTTATCCTATTTACCTTATTACGGCAGAAATTAAAGTTTTTATCAATGCGAATGAAACATGAAAGATTTATTAAAACGCATGATGAGAAAAAATATGTTATGCATTCCATTAGCTTTATCATCATTTTTGAGAGATATTTTCTACATCTCAATCACTTTTTGAAATTGTAGACAAATTTTTTTCTCTAGTTTTTTTACACAATACCATTACTTTTTTAATTAAAAAATGTTTAACTTTGATATAATAATAAACTAATCTGCTTTATAAAATCTTATTAATGCTATTTCACTAATATATATGTATACATATTACCAATATGCATACACCCCAAATCAATAGTTAATTTTGCTCTTGCAGCTTACAAACAACCAGAGATTCGTCAGCGACTTCAATGATTAAAACAAATAAAGGAATGAAAATACAAAATCAAAGTATTTAACTACAAACAATTTAAACCACAAACCATATTTTGTTTGTAGTTTAAAGCATGTTAGATTAATTTTATTTGACGCGTTATTTTTCCCATTAAAAATCGTTGATGGTTCTAGTTCCAATCAAGCTGAACTTTTATTTGTCGAGCAATAAAGGAAGCAAATAGAAATTACTTCGTCAAAGTCCAACGATGACAAATGTCAGTTCTCGAGAAAGGGTTGGAAAACTCATTAAACGGGCCTGTCGGTTGATGACTCTCTATAGTATCATTATTATCGGGAGCATTCGAGTTAACTGCATTCGAGCATTCTAGGTGCCGACCTAGTCCGCAAGCTTAACTATTTCCTCTCCCTCCTTTTGTTTCCGCGGCATTTCCGTTCCTGGGGCACCCAACCTTCGCCCGCGCTTCCATCAATCATTTCAGTTTTGCGCAAGATTCGCCCATTATTCGAATCCCTGTCCTCCGTTTTCTTCCACTGCTTGCACCTTCCGTTCAGTCAAATCTTTTCCGCTATTTCGCAAAATCGAACCGTCAACTTGTATCATTTAAAACTACACGAGAAAGTTTCTCACAATTTATGCTTTGAAATATTTTTCTTATGTGAAGCTGTATGCATAACGAAAGTATGCATCACGGGATATTTTTACGAAATAAAAATGCAATTAAAATTTATATGTAAATTAAAAAGGAACGAACACGTACAAAATACTGTATGATAAAGCGATATTAATATATCATCAAGCGATATCCATATATATATATATATATATATATATATATATATATAAAGACGCGGCTAGAATAATTATGAATATATTGTCCAATAATAATAAATTATGTATGAGTAAATATCTTTTCCGTCATTGAAAAAACCAATTTTTGACAAAAATAATACGTGCCTTATCGCGAAGCTGGCGGCGATATATTAAAATTACTGCAATTTAATGCAGCGCAGATTATATTTAGCGCTATTATTATGAAAAATGGAATGATGTGTACTTTTTTCTACGACCGCGATTGCCCGCAGCAGCGATACACATATACGCAAACCGCGAAGAGTTGGAAATTTCATCGCAGTTTGCCCGACCGCGAAAACTGCAAAAAATATCGCATCGATATTCTCGCATATGAAGAGAGAATCCTAGAAAGTATGCTTAGTATATAATCGATACTACTAATATTCTCGTATAATTATGACTATATGGATTAACGATTTATATTTATGTTGATGTATAACAAATTTCTATTTTAAATATCTTAAGCATAAAGTTTGCAACAAAAAATATTTTGCTCATTAATTACAGATTAATAAACTTTTAAATCTAATTTAACTCTACGATAATGTTTTATAAATTTTCCAACATGCGGAAACATATTTAACTTTCGAAATTTAATTTAAATATCTTTATTTTATCATTACTTATTTTCCATGTTATAACCATCAAATCGCTATTTATATAAATTTAATAATTTTATCGATCCAAAATACATTTGTTATTTTAAAGAATAATAGATTTTTTTGTTTAGAATTTGCCTCTATAGAATTCTACAAAAAAATTGTTATTCCATTTTAAAAAATAAAGTTGAACATCTCTTTCACATCTCTATCCACGACAAAACTATTGTCATCACACAATTTAAAATCGTAAAATGTCTAGCTTCTAAATGTCCTATATTTTCAAGGTTCTTTTTATGATTTAAAATTTTAAAATAACAGATTCGGTAGATGACGTATATACTGCGTAAAAACAAGCATTGGATGAATCAATATAGGATTCTCAAATTTGTTTCTTAAAATAATGATTTCATTATAGAATTTAAATAAATAATAAAAAAGAATATAAAAAAGCTATATTAGCTAGTTGTATAACTTTTAATATAATAATTACTTCTCTTTACTTAAATATTATTTCATTTACCGTAATAAATTAATAGAAATTTCTGTTTTCACCATATTTACGCAGTAATTATATACATTCGGTATATACATATAATTGGATCAAACAAAGGCTAGTCTCTTTCTAAAATAAATTTACGACGTAAATAGGTAATATAGGATTTTTGTCCGTTTAATTTAGCCCTCACGTTTATTTCAATGAGCCTTCACTCCAGGAGTTCTAGGTAATGAGAAAGCAGTAAAGACAGATTAAGAGATCCCCAAACTCTTCCCATTCTCAGAGCCAACATTCTTTTGTGACAAATCCATTAGGGACTTCGAAGAAATTGAGTTTGTGCCCGCGATTCATTATAACCTCATTTATAAATGAGAACTAACTGCTCGCCCAGAAAACTACGACAGCTCTTTTAATTATCGCGTTTTAACAATGCAGGTCCAATAAATCATTCGAAAACGAGATAAATCTCAATTATAAGAGAATCGTCAACTCTTTATTATAATCTTTATAAACGTATTTAAGTATTTCAAATAATGCGAATACAGAAAATATTTATAAAATATTTTGTTCGTGCAAATAATGAGCAAAATATATGTATATATATATATATGTATATATATATATATATATATATATATATATATATATACAAAATCATCTTATAAAACATTGTATCAAATAAAATTAAATAAAAATGTATAAAGATGGAATATTTGAAATGTTTTGATCTTTAAAAAATCTTGTAACGATGAATTTTGGAAAAAATATTAAATCTATTACAAACTATTAAAAAAACAATATTTCAAGATTTCTTTTATCCCTAAAAGTACTACTACCACCTTAACTCTTAAAATATTAAAATGTGTTTGATAATGCACGTGTGTTGCAATTTATTAATATTTAAGTATCTATACAATTTTCGCAAAAATCGTAATTATTCTGGAAAGTATAATATTCCCTTAAAGAGATAATATAATATAATATGATCCTGAAACTTTATTAGTGTACGTACTCGAAGATACTTACGTACATAATTTTATGTTAATATCATGTACATGTATGCTCATTACAACTTCGGTACAGTTAGTTTAGTTCAGTTTGTGATTTAATATTACAATTTTCTTCTTAACTTTCAGTTTAAAATTAGAAGAATCGCGAGGTATTGTATATCAATTAATATAACATTTTTATAGCGAATCCTTTTTTTAAAATTGTTAGATTCTGATATACAATATAAATCTGTGCGTATTTAAAAAAGAGTAAACTTAAATTTTAATTATGCTTTATTTATAAATAATTAGTATTTTATTTAGTTTAAGACAATTTCCCTCTCTCTCTCTCTCTATATATATATATATATATATATATATATATGGCTTCTTACAAAGCTAATCACTATTAAACTAAATGTGAAACTTACGCCCAAGCAAGTCTGTCTCCTCTTCTCTTTGAAGTACACACGATCTAGAAAATCGCCTTTCACGTAGAACACCGCATCGAAAGACAATGGCACAAAATCAAGTGAATTCGGTGAATGAGAACGCAACCAAAAGGAGACAAACTCTTTTGAGAAGCACTTGCTACGAAATATCCAAGCACTTTCGGCACAGCTTTTGCTCGACACTCTTAGATCTCACGAGAGCAATCGATCCTCGAGACGGCGGTTACGATCTCGAATCGCAACAACCCTCGAGAAACACTCGAGAATGTTTAACAGTTTTTCACGTGGAAACCCATGATATGACGTTTCGCCAGGACGATAGCCATTTATTAAAGGAATCTCGCTGCGCTTCCGAGCGAATAGAGACGGCTACTTTTGTCCTCATGCATATTTTATTTTCTTCCGCGATGTCGCGTACGATCTTCTATTACGACGCGCAGCTGTCGCGTTGATCCAATTTCGATCTCAACTCGCGGAGAACTTTGTGCCCGAGAAATGGGAAATTAATAGAACGCACCGTCAACACTTTTCAGCCGCAGTTTTACGCGAGCGCCGAAAGGCGTGTAATCTCCGATGACGAAGAGAAAGAGAGCTTCGCGTACGTCGACAATGTCAATATTGTCACAGTCAGTCGCGAATATCGTATATTAGGATTTTATCTCGACGACTATCAGCCGCAAAAAAAAGTGAAGTTTATTATCAATCATATTTTTTCATTCGATAGCATAATTTTATTTCAATATACAATAACGCGCAATTTTGTTTTTTGGACGACTGATTTTTTTTTGTTCGAATCGTACTTCAACACTAATTACATGCAATTTCTATTTCAATTTTGCTAAATTTGTGATATTTTTTGCCTAATTGCTCCGTGACGTTTCTCATATACGTTTCGCACTTGTATAATGCTGATTAAGGTAAAGCACGCCTCGTAATTTTATCTTGACGTATCTTCTCAATCTCTCAAGAAGCGGATAATTACGTTGATAAAACACGCGATAAAAGTTCGAAGGAATTTCAAATAACAGGCAATCACGAATGCACTTTATGGGAAAATTTCATGTCTCTGAACGGCATTCCAGCAAGATAAGAGCACTATTATTGTTAATATTTTTGCGTTTTACACAACACTTTAACCACTCGAAAATTGCGGTTGTGCACAGTGGAGGACCGATCAAATGGTCAGTCGGAGTTTTATCCGTACGAGTACTTTCCGCCGGCACTTCGCGTAATCGTTTTCGAGAGCACGCCTCGTCTAGTCACGTAAAGAAGCAGAGCACGACGAGTTACTATTTCTGCAAACGTGTTTTTACAGTTCATGTGTGTCTTTTTACAAAGATCATCATACATTTGCGACAAATAACGGTGTTGTTCTCGAAATTTCTTTTTCAAACACTCCAAAGCTTTCGAGAAAATACTCGCATTATAATCACAAGTGATTTAAATGATGTTTTTAACACGTCACGAGGCGCTTCCCACGAATTTTTTGCCCAGTCATTCACGAGACACGCGTTCACGATGTATCATTCGAGTATCATTCGAGGAAAATTATTTTCTTTTTCCTCTTCTCGCGAATTTTTTTTATTAGCATCTCGGCGACGTCAAACGATCTTATTCCCTTCGCTTCACTGCACTTTCCTATAACTTTGCGTGGCACAAATAATGCCTGCTCTGACAATGACAGATCCTCAAGAATTCGTACGCGGAATAATGTGATTGAAGAGTTTCATTTTTTTTTGTTTTTGAAATAGATTGGATTGTTATTCTGAGACCTTTATAACAAGAGTTAACTCGATAATCATTTTAAATTGACACTAATATGATTCGAATTTCATTTGATTATGTACGTGATTTATCTAAGGTTAACGTGATTTATCTTTTGCATCACTTTTGCGCGGATCTTAATATTTTTTATAAAATTTATTAGACGCTTCTTTTTCTTTTTAATTATAAAAATCTTATTAGAGGAACTGAGATTTATATATTTGTAACGCGTTTTCATAAAACTTTATTTAATTTTGTCGACAATTTTATCGACAAGCGACTACAAAAAAAATGTAAATTTATATAGAGTCAGGGCAGTGAGCTACTTTTTTAAAATAAATTTTCTGATAAATCTTCGCATTCAAGTGCCGCTGAGAATCAAAAGATTTGTGCTTGTATTAAGCTCAGGGCTATTAAAGAGGGCCCGGAGCCGAAGCTTTAATGTAAATTTTTGCTGACACATTTACGCACTGCCGTAGAAATATTCTCATTGAACATTACATTAAACATAGCTTGTTACAGTCTCCCTTAATACAAGATTCAATTTTAAATTCAAGATCCTCAGCGAGCCATCCAAAACGTTTTCATTCCCAAAATCGCATAAGTTTTATCACGTTGAAAACGCGAAATACCACTTGATTGCTTCAGATATGTCAAATGTATTATCACTTGAGTTTTGATCAAATTTTTTAAATACCAATGACACTACAATGTTTCGCTCGTCATACTCCGTGTGATTATTATTTTTTTTTTTTTTTTATATACAAACAAGAGACTCAACGCGCGGGAATACTTTAATCCGGATTTTACTGAACGCGTTTTATGACACATTCACTGCAAGTATCATCTCACTGCCGCAGAATCCCAGGATTTATTTTAAATCATTCGAGCATCTCGAGCACGTTTTAGACTATCGTTCTCCACGCGAAACAAATTTTACGTAAAATTTTCCACAATTTTTCCGCAAATAGCGCAATTTTTCTTTCTTTTCACTGAAAGAAATGCAATATGCATTTGCAGTTTTCGACAATTCAAGCGTTCTCTCTCCCTGGTACGTGGACCGGATCATCTGTGATTTCGCAGAAAATCTCCGCATTCCCGCGAGTACATTCTGATAGCATTCAGATTCATGAAACTGCGCCCGGAAACGAAACAAATTGCACGGCAAATAGCGCTAAATGACGTTTCCCTATTTCGAGTTAATAAAACTGAATCCAAAGCAAGTTTGAAGAATTTATTTTTTAATTATATACACACGCACACTATTTGTTGAGAGCGCAGCATCTGTCAGCGATAGACGTTTTCGCGACTGATCGTTCACTCGTCCATTGGTCGCCCATGATTTATTTTGACGTGTGTAACTTTGTTTCCTTCTCATTAAGAGCACTTTCGCAATTTCCTTCGAGAACTTTGATAGATTTTCTTCGATGTTCTTCGATCACAGTTCGAGATTGTTATACGCGCCGGTCGAACAATCTATCGCGACAACAGAGATGAAATGAATGAATTTCGACAAAAATAAAACATAATTTCGATTTTTTCCCTCGAAAAGTGATCGCACTTTAGCGACGGATGCGCGCGCGAAACCACCACGAGTGATGCTGAGGTCGAACTGGAGCCTCCGACGCGGCGCTAGCGTCGCTACGAGCGAGGGGTAAACCAAAATCACCCTCTCCCGTGCCGCGAAGTCCACCCCCGAGAAAGAGGGTGGTAGCAGTGGCGGAGGAAAAGCTAAGTCGCCCGGAGTTTGAGGTGCGAATCACGTGGGAAAACGGGAGATTTCTTTTTAAAAAGAACAAAAATGTAATACGATTGCCATTGTCCGCTAATCCTACTTATCTTCTGCAAATTAGTACCAAACAAGTTTTACGAACATTTCGTGACGATAATCTTTTCCTGTCCGATTGTCATTAAATCTTTTAGGCCACTAAAAAAGATAATTAATGCATTTCAGGAGAGACGTATCAAATAAATTTAAACTAGATACTCTCCTTTTTCGCTAAATTGCTCTTTAAAAAAGAAAATATGTTTATTAGATTGTATAAAATAAACAAGCCTAAAATTGATAGATGTTATATATTTAAATATTATTGCGTGCCAAGGAAATTTATATAGTCAAAATAAAAATATATAGAGTTCTGAGTTTCAAAAATGTTATAATTTTATAATTTCGAAAATATATCCAAAGCAATATTAATAATTGTGACGTAGAAAATGTTGAAAAGAAAACATATCTGCAAAATCATTGGCATATCCCAGTTATCTCGTCAGGAATACCTTTTGTCATACTTGTTATTGAGCGTTTATGAAGCGAGCAGTTTCGATTGTGACATTTGTATCGACGTAATGGCTCACTCTTGACGTGATATGTCAATTATGCTTATATATGATATAATGCGCGCAACACAGTGCTCACCGTAGATGGTAACGTACACTCCTGATCCACCTCCGTTTGTTACATCGCGATGTAACGTGTCAGAAGTGTCTATTGATCTCAGTGATGTCGAATGCATAGAATGGTCTAATGCGTTAGCCGTATCGAATGGTCGATGTGCGCCGGCAATAGATCATTCGACGGGCAGCTGAGATTTCGGAAATTACCTATTCGATATCGCGGCGCCACGATTTGCAAAAACGGCAACCGACGTTGACTGATGCGCGAATGACTGGAAAACTCGATTTTGCGGAAAAAAAGAAATGAAAAAAAAAAGAAACGGCGCGCACGCCACCGGAACTTCCGTTTATTTCGCGGTAGACGAATTTTCGAATTGCATGAAACAAACGCAGGATTCAATCGGCCTCATACCATGGCAGGGAACAGATATACATATATATGCTTGCATACCACAAGATAAAAAGAGTACGATCGTTTTGCATCACGTCTTTCCTGTATGTGCAATGTTTAAAACGGAAGAGAGCGGCATCCTTCCGTTTCTTTCGCGAATACGCAGCATACGCTTGTCATATAAAACCCCATTTTTTCATCTCCAGTAAATTATAATAGCCACTTTTCTCACGCGTTACGCCACCGCCACTAAAATTTACATTCGAGATATTCAAATGGCGTATTTAGTATGTGAAGTATGCTTACTTTGCAAAAATATATCATGTAAAATAAAAGCTAATATATCATATGCATTTATGCAAGTGTAATTACGAGCACAATTGAATTGAAATTCTTGAAATAGCATGTATTTATTTCCAACGAGATCAGTTTTGCAAAATAAAATTTCAGAAGAATGTAATAAACTTTGCAATAAAATTTTATAGATACAAATATATATTTAATATTTTTAAATATTTCAATTATATCGAGATAATAATATACCTATATTAAATTATGAAAAATGATGACATTTTTTTCTTATCGAAATGTTGCGAATACTTTAATTTTGACTACAATTTTAAATATTTATACGTTTTTTTAAGCATCTTATAACATGTTAATTTAACTTGTACATAAAATATAAATAAAAAGAAAATCATCTATGACAAATATAAGCATAAACAGATAATATTATATACAAACAGTTGCGCGGAAATATTATTTGAATGCATAACAACAGCGCAGTGTTGAAGGAAAATAAATACTTGTTTCCATTCTCACTTCAAATGCAGCGTTAAAGCTGTATGTCATAAAATCAAACTATATGCGATTACAATAAATATACTACGCGAAATCGCAAAATCTACAGATTATCGTCCAATTTTTGCAAGTGACAAAAACAAAATGCGTATCAAAAGTCCTTCTAGTTTACCGTTTTATAATGTAAAGCGTTCGGGATTTATCGTGGAGTCTTGAAGCTTCTTAAGACTCCAGGTTCTGACCGCAGAAGCATAAGTAAGGTAAAACTAAACCAACTTTAGCACCGTCGAGTTCACGTTAAAATTAAAGTTTAAAGACTTATAACTTTCTAACGTGCTGCTCCCTGATCTCGGGAACGAGGATAGTTAACTCAATAGGTCTCATCTTCCGTACAGACATGTACACACACATATACACACCTATGCATGCTAACACGCAAACGCCTCAGCGTTACCATTTTCAATAACTATGATACTTTCGAGCTCGGTTTTGACACGATGCTTGCATAATACTCTTAAAACTTTCGTGTCTTCTTTAATTTCTCGCTACGCGACCTTAACTCATGATCGAACAGCAAACCAGAGAAGAATCTTGTAATTATATATATAATATACATATATATATATATATATACATATATATATAAAAGCCACTTTTCTTGCGATTTTAAATCAATTCAAATCAAAACTGTAATAGCCAATAAAATAAATGCTATAAATTAAATGCTTGCAAGTTTTTATCCGCGAGTAAAATGCTTTCATAGAATAGAATTATAATGGAAACAGAATTCTCTTCCATATATATTTTGTTATTTTTTCGGTATAATAGTATACTTTTTATCTATTTTTCTGTGTAACAAATTTTTAGTTGCAAAAATAACTTACAAAATTAAATATTTGTCTCTCTTATTGCTTATAATCACAAGACATAAAATCAAAACAATTTGTTGCAGTAGTTTATATATCTGATAAATTCGAAAGTATTATTGTAACCTTACAGAAGAATTTTATACATATATACGTATATAGAGAGAAAGACAATAACAAGTTACAAGATTTCATTTATAGTAACGAATATTATTTTTATACGAAAATGTAATTCACATAGCAAAATAAAAGCTATATTTATGGAAAATGATTCATATACTACATCGAGTGCATCAAATAACCCAGACTGCAGGCTTTTATTTCGAAAAACTTATTTCGCCACTCCATACTATTGTATGCCTGTTCAATTATTTTTACTTTCAACTTGTATTTTTTATTTATGTATATATTTTTGAAGTTTTTTTATTGTGTATGCGCATGTATATTGTATCAATATATATAAAAGTCAATATAACAAAATCGATATATTAAAAATATAAATTTTACTAATATGTAAAATTTGTTTTTATCTTTTTTTATAAAAATAAATAGCAAGTATTTTCAATTATTTTAAAAATGTTTCTTCAACATAATAAAAATTTTAGTTTAAAAATGCATTAATTTAGATAATTAATTCATTAAAAAATGCATATAAACAACGTAATGTAATACTTTAATGTATATACTTTATTATAAATATATTTTAATGTTATTTAAATTTATTTAATCTTATTTAAAATTATATCTTTTTTATTACGTAAAATATATAAAAAATAAATTATATGTTTTATTCTTTGTTGATCATTTAAAGCATAACATCAACTATATGCTGCACATGGTAAGAAATCACATAGATATCAATCAGACAGGAAAAGAATACTATCGACGTCTGAATTCTGAAATAACTATGTCAGGAAACAAAACAGGAGGTATAAACGTGTGTGGTTATCGTTCTCTAAGATAAAAACGATCACCAACAATAACCGCGACATATACCAATATCCATTTATCTCCGTCTCCCTTTTTACTCATAGCAAAGGATTATATCTTCTGATAATTTATGTTATTAATCCTCATATTTCCACACCTTCAGCTTTTATTACGTCGACGTGTCGTTTGTCCATTTCCTCACAAAAATCCGAATTAATTGCTCAGTAATTTACACTTTACTAAGAATATTTACACTTTCATATATATAATTAAAATTAAATATTAAAATATTTTCAATAATCAATAACGATTAAAAAGTTATTCTCGAAATTTGATAGTCAAATTAAGAAACATACAAAAGTAACAATAAAAAAATATAAATATTTGAAAATCATAGTTGAAACTTGTGTTCTTAAGTAGGTAAAATGCAACAAGTTCTGCATTGTATGTATCGTAAAGTTTCGCGTACTTCCTTTCAAGCTATTATAAATTCTTTAACAAATTTGAAACCAATATTTCTTTAACAAGAGTTTAATAGTAAGAAAATTGTCTTTTGAGGGAGAATAATTTATTAATGGTAAATTATTCATTATTATTATAAATTACAATTGCACTAATGCATATTTGTTTAATTATCTCATTTAATATAGGAAATAGAAAATAATTATTGAAAAAATAAAATTAACGTAAAGAAGTGACTAATTTAATCAATTTTCTTATGCGCGCTACGCCAAATATTTCCTCGTGAAACTGGATGATAATGGAACGAGACTGTAACGCTATTTTTATGTGGATAACCGAAAGTTATAAGCTTCTAGAACAATAATTAAGTTTCTTCCAGTCCACTACCGAGATATCTGGATAACGTCCAGTTATACTAACGCGTTAAATTGTAAAATGCGTCTCTTTCCTACGAACAGATGTGCAGACTTCACCAGTAGCAATCAAAACTCTATCTCTCGATCGATAGTTTATGACTTTCTGTATGTTATGGCACGCTCCGAAGGAAACTTTATGACGGTTCCCGGGACGAACAGAAATTATCTGCGGTGAGAGGCTCTACTACTATCCCGTCGCTTTTCTACCAACGCGAAAAAGGGACATTCCAAGAAAGTGCTGAGACGTCGATTAATTCTTATTGTCAGGGTCAGGCAGTTCCGGAGAAAAATATAACATGTCCGAGCGAACGTCTGGTCAGTGACTATTGGAAATCTGGCTATCAGCCCCACTTGAAAGGGACTGTGGCTGACTAGACATCGGCTTTGACCACTGCTACGATCTGACCATTTTCGTACAAAGCGATCGTTAGAACAAGTGCTCGATTTGCTTTTTCGTAACAAAAAGATTTCAACAGATTTGATAGGGGACATCTTTAATTGTCTACTTAAAGTTGGCATCTCTTATATCAAAAATAAATTTTTAATTAAAAAATTGGGAACCATTAAAATTTCTTCATATTCTCATTCCAGCACCTTTATACCATTACGTGTGATCATTATATATTCTTATTTTCTCCGGCTTTTTTGAACACGTATTTGTGTTATATTTTATTTGAAATTAGAATGATAAATCATTTCACCCCCTTTATTATTCATGATTTACAACACCGGTTTAACAAATAAAACCATAACAAATGGTATTTTCATATTGCATATAAAAATATATGGTAACACTATATATGTTCTTTTTAATAAATAGAAATTTTGCAACATATCGTTTTATATCCCATTTCAATTAGCACAAACATATAATAAAAATAAGGTATGAGAATATTTGTAGTTAATGAGATATTGTTTTTTATAGAGATCTCAAATAATTAGTAAATTAATAGTAATGAATAAAGGCTTTATTTGGTACGAGCAAAATTGAGTGTAAGAAAATTCATTCGTGTATTTATTACATTCGATATAATTCATTCAAGACGTTTCGACACTGTACTTGTGTCTTATCAATCGTATAACAATAATTATTACAAATTTTTAAATCTATTAAGTTAAGTAATAAATATACGAATTAATCAATATAGTAAAAGAGGCCAGCAAAAGGAGCATTAAATAGAATGTTAGAATCAGAAATTTATTTAATATATTCTGCAAGCATTGTTAAACCGAAAAAATATCAATCGAATCGGACAAACCGTAAATTTACAAAATCTTACATAAAAGAATTAGACGTTTCTATTTAATGCTCGTTATGCTGGCCTCTTTTACTATATTGATTGTTTCAACAATATACGAGCGAATATTAAATTTATGTTAATTGTTACACGAATTAACTTTCTTACACCCAATTTTACTCGTCCAAATAAAGCCTTTATTCATATTAATATTAATTTATTAATTAGCACGAGCTAATACAGCGTTAAATTATTTTATAAAATAATTAAATTTTTAAGTACTTGATAAATAAAATAATTAGCACGATAAAATATCTATTATTGCAGTAAATAATATGTTTGTAATTCCTATGTAATTCCTACTTTTTATACATAGAATATTATTCAAGATGATTAATAAGTACAATATTATATATTGTATATTTATAAATTGTGTAGGCAGAAACTCTTTGAAAAAAAATTCTTATAGCAAAGAAAAATATATGTATATTATCATATTATTTTTCGCAAACACATTGCGACAGAAACTCTTTGACAAAAAATTCTTATAGCAAAGAAAAATATATGTATAATATCGCATTATTTTTCGCAAACACTGCGACTTGCGTAATTTATACTGTAATCGTATTTATAATAAATATTATGATAATAAATGACAAACCAGGAATTACAAACTTGTATACGACGCAATCGGCTCGCTGTTGTATCAAAGCTCTTAAGGAGGAGAGGGTGATTTTGGATTGAGAGCAAATTAATTAAGATGGTACTGTCCTAGATCAAACCACCCCTTTTCGCACTCCAAACCACCGGGTCTACGGGAGCATTCCATGCATAGCTTGCGGCTACATCTCAGACTAGCTACATCACCGAATCCGTACCGTGCACCGTCTTGTATCCTTTAGCGAGCCCTAGTCAACCGTTCCCTCGTGGTACCGAATGCTATAAACGATATATCCGTTCTATGCTTCTCTCTCGCTCCTTCTCCTACAGGTATGTGTCGACCTACGTACGGGTGCGCAACATCGCCACCAAACGCAACTATATATTTCAATAACAATAATAGAGAAGCACCTATTGTCTTCTCCGAGATCCTCTAATCTCTCTCTCTCTCTCTCTCTCTCTCTCTCTCTCTCTCTCTCTCTCTCTCTCTCTCTCTCTTCTCTCCTTGTCTATTTCTCTTTGAGATTACGTTGGGAAATTGGACCAAATCTCATCGTCGGCAATGACGCAAGAAGACCTCTGTCTATTTCACTCGGACACGCGTATTTTCGTCACGCACCGACAACATCCCATGGGAACGAGCGAACCAAAGGTTTCAGGATATAAGAACAAAATTAAAATTTCAGAATAAAACATGCCGCGGAATGCTGCAAATGTGGTAATAAAACGTCACTATCTGTCTCATTTAATGACTATAATTAATATTTAGTCACTGAGAAGAGCTATAACATTCCTTTAAGTTTAAAGAATTATTTCCATGTATTTGTTTTAAAAAATATATATATATATATCGAAATATACATAAATTATATAAATAAAATGTATACAAAATCGTGTTGCAAATCGTTGTGCATTATAAAGCATGTCGATATTCGGTTTCGATTCGATCATATACGATTCCATTTCGTATGATTTAATGAGTTGGGAAACTGATTACCGAATTTATAATGCAGTAGCTCTCATTACGAAATTCCTCGGGGAAATGTTATATTTCTTATTTATAGACGATATATAATTACTCATAATTAATGCAGCTTTATCCAATTTCCCGAACATAAAGTATATTAACTCTATCTAAATTTAGTGAACATGCATTATTAGTGCTAATTGCAAAATGAGCCGAAATATTGCGGTACGATAACGTGAATGGAATGTAATTACATTCGTATAAATGTATAAAATCCGTTTTTGATCGATGCACGAGAGTGAATAGCCGGAAAATGTGTAGACGCAAAGCAAAAAAAAAAAAAAAAAAAAAAGAAGAGGAAGGCGAGTGAAGAAATTCGGTAAGATGGAATTCCCGACGGAGGAGGCCCCGATCGTAGGAGATTTTAATTGGCATAATTAGACCGGCGCGAATAATTAGCACTCGAACGATCGAGGGCTTAATGGCGAGCCGGGAATATGGTCTTTTCACAACTCGAGGCTGCATTATAGAACACTTTGGATAGCTGCGCCCTTGGCGCCTTGGCGCAAATGACAAACTTTTAATCCTGTTAATTGCCGTTTAACTTGCTCGTAAATGCGACATGGCCGGGTGGAGTTAAAAATGTCTTCATAAATCATATAAAAATGTTAGCTGTTTTTTTTTTTTCGCTTTATATTATATTAACGTAAAATTTTCATAATTGAAGAACATAAAGCTAAAATATGAATATTCAACTACAATCGAAGCGTTTCTCAGCCACTTATCAATAATAGTTCCTTTTAAATATTTTCCTTTGCATAAAATTTTCTGAAATACTTTTACATAAAGCGAAATTAAATATCTCATGGATAAATGAGTCGAAGAAAATTTCACGCGCGATTGGCACCCAACAACTTTTGTGTCACATAATTTATTCAGCACGCGATATTTATCTGACGTACTTTTTTTTATATCGAAACAATGAATTGAAGTATAATAGAGCCAAGGCAATTCGCAACTTGCGCCATTGTCCTAACTTCTGCATAAATGAAGCAATAAGCACAGCGTTCCACAGACTAAGAAACGTCTTACTGTAACTGCGTGCATTGCTATGTTGTTACGCGCTGAATGCTCACCGAAGAGAAATATAACAGTTGTACAACTGTATAATAAGCCTATTGTTTAAAGTATGTAACTATAATTAAGTTTGAAGTCAAAGGCCATTCTTTATACCATATCACAGTTATGTTATCGTAAATAACTTGACTTACAACAATAGCATATCATATAATAATCAATGGAAATGTAATAATAAATTTTCTCAAAAGATATCTGAAAAAAATAATATTCAAATATAAAATGAAATATTAATCATAAAGGTATAAAAATTGTATTTTGTAATTAGGAGATGTATATTTAGAAGAAAAAAAAGTTAATAAATTGTTATAATAATATAAAGCATAAGTAAAAATTGATAGTACGTGCACATCTCTTATCGAGAGGTCCCTGATCCAATCGAGGAGGCTATCAAGAGTAGTGATTAAAATAGAGAGTAAGTGCTTGGTCTGCAAAAAGGGTTTGAAGGTAGTCTGAATGGTCGTCGGTGGGGGTCTCGTTTCGGGCTTGGGGAAACGTAGATAACACTTCTTACCCAAGGGACTTCTCGCGACCCCAATCTCAAGTCAGATATTGTTCCGAGCTTTGAAAGCTCAAAAGAACTTGTGAAAAGGCATTTCGTCCCGATTCGATGTATTATACCAGGCTCATACGTATTGTACTCTCCGATCTCTCCCTCGGAGGCTTTGGAGAAAAAGGAAAAATATCTCACTTCTCGCGTCTCAAGACAGACGCCGTTTGTAATTTATAGCAGTTTTCTTGGGAAATCAAAAAAATGCTCTATCGATTCCGGTATTCATCGACCAGACCGACCGAAAACTCGGCGAAACTATAAATATCACATTTAACAACAATAGGATTTTTAAAACACATTTAGAAAGCAATTACGTTATATGCAGTTTAGATTATAAAAATATTTTATAAATTCTGTTTATGTGTAAACACGTATTACAAGAAAAATATAAAAAACGAATCAACAATTAATTAATCGTATTATTATATTTCTTTATACCTGTTGTGCGATCTTAAAAATATTTAATAATCTAAAAAATAAATTTCAATTTAATTATTTGTGTGCGTAAACACCCATTAGTTTTATACCCTAATAACAAAGAGTCGATTAATTTCTAAATGTGTTTCAAGCGCCACATTGATCTCGCTAAAAAATGTTCACTAACATTCTCAAGAGCAATTGATGAGATCTAAATTGATGTTTCAAACCGTCGTTCTAGATTAATCCTTCGAAATCTAACGAAGGAGCAATTCCTTTAATCCGGCTCACCGCGAAACGAGAGTGTCTCAGCCACTTTCAGCCCTAGTGCGATCATCAAATAACGCTTCAGAGATTAAACGAAGATCGGATGTTCGAGAGCGATCATTAAGATAATTCGTCACCGACCCCTCCCCATCCCTCCTTCCCACCCTTCCTATCGAGAGGTAGGAACTCGTGAGACGGTCCATAAGGAATAGTCGAATGGGACACGAGTTCTGGCCGTGCAACGCGATAAATAAATCTCGAAAGCTGCACCGACAGACTCGGCTGCACATATATAGATACTGCTTTCATCCCCTTTAGCGAACGCGCCGTATCGTGGACGGGAGCAAAGTTGGTTCTGTATGTTCTTCACGGTTGCACCGTTCACTCGGAAGGATTTAGAGGCGGGAGTGTAACTGCGCGATACATCTCCTGCTTCGGGGACGAAAGAGAGGTGAAAAGAGGACGCGGTAAGAGGGTCGAAGAGGAAGCGTATATGGCAACACGAAGAGGAATCGCACCCAAGGTCCCTGACAGCGTAGTTACAGAATAAGTGACAAGTTTGTGTACTGCTCGCGGATCGTTGGATCACTTATGCATGGTAGACCGGTCCAAATTGCTTTGCGGGAGCGCCAGCCTGGAACCGGAAGTTACTGTGTCTCCTAACGTGCCGGGATTTATACCGACAGATAAACTCGGTAGGATTGAGCCCGGCAGCTCATCCCTCTTTGAGCGGACTTTGGATACCTTAAGTCTCGTAACGGGGGAGTAAGTTTCGCTCAAGGCGACACTTTCGATCTTCGCCGTGCTGGATTTTTCAACGGCGCGCGATATTGCAATCCTGGCGACAGGTAGGAATAAAAGAGATGGGTTTATAAGATTTCGTATCAGAAAGAGAAAAAGAGGACGCGATGTGACGGAAAACGTATCGCTTCTCAAATAGTCAATTATATATATATATATATATATATATCTATTTGACGAAGAAAAGGTTTAGCTGAGAAACGAGATTATCTATGGGACTTTTTCAATTATATACGAAATTTATTGCGAGAGAATTGAGAAAGAAATTTTGATAAAGAATGCACGTGAGAATCGAATAAAATTGTGTATATATTTCGTATTTTAAAATGAGCCAAAATAAATATTATATATATGCGGTAGTATTTAAACATTTTATAAATACGAGACACACACATAAAACATCGAGCTTATTTACTGAATAAATAGTTTTACAATATATATGAGCGAAAAGCACAAAAATGAAAGAACTTTTGTTGCAGTAAAAACATATATATATAGCGCACACTGAGCGGCTTCCAAAGAATGCTCTTCAAAAAAAAATTACGGGCAAAGTGAAATACCTCGGATCTCAAAATATAGTGCCGTGAGAGAGTTTCAAAATCACTACTTTCGAACAATCAAAACTTCGCGTCCTTCCCGTGCAATATTTATATCTCGCGAAAGGCTCAAGGGCGTGGTTTAAGTTTTATATGACCCGAAGGAACCGAACTAAAGTTTCTTCTATACATTTTCAGCGTGAACTCGCACTTTTCTTTCCAAAAACTTATCCTCCACGCTGCATTTCAATAGCAAAGCGGCTTATTTAAAGAAGTATTATTTGATCAAACTCATCATATATAACATTTTTATCTAATATCATATATAATAATGAATAATATTTGACCAAAAAAGTTAAATTTATCCAGTTATCCTAATCGTCTTTTATTTGTAATTTCTAATATGGTCTGCTAATTTCATCATTCCGATGTTGATTTAGTTTTTCCACATGCGTCTTTTGTCTAAATGTTTATTAATCCCGTAACGTAACGTAATAGCAATGTAATACAAGAACAACATAAAAAACTGTTTTGTTTACAATTGCAATGTGCAACGTGTATTTAATAAACATGAGACATTTATTCGATTTCTCACAATCTCTTTCTCGGGATTTCTCTCTATTTCGCGTGGAGGGAAAGATTTATGCTGGCGCAAAATATTAAATCCGTCTGTAGCCACATGCTGGGATAGCGTTGCGTGTGCAGAGTCAAGGACAAGAGGCGATAAAGATATTCAAACACAGTCGAGAAATATTGTAAATATGTTCAATAGACTCGCAGAAAATGTTTATTTATCGCCATTTATCAAAACTAAGAATTATATATTTCTTATGCCGCACTAAATAAATGCAACATTGATTTCACATATATTTTATCTTATGATTTATGTATCTCTGACGTACATAAATTTGAATAAACGTTTCCACCGTATAACAAAATCTTGAAATTAAAATTTTCAAAACCGCGATAATAAATCATGCCTTTCTAGATTAAACGCGGCTATAAAAAAAGTTAAGCAAATAAAGATTTATGAAAAAAATCTCATTATACATAAGTCTTTTTATTGTAATATTCATTTCCTAAATAAAATTTTTAAATGTATGCTAAACATTAGTAATGCATATTATTCTAGGTCAAATTACACAAAGGCACTAATTAACTAAATAATTAGACTATTAGTTAATTAATTAATAGCAGCTAGCACATATTTCATTTTTCCATAAAACGATACTTGCTCTTTATAATTCCATAACTATATTAAATATATGTCAAAGGAAAAACGTTTCAAAAGATTCTCTTTACACCGTATAATAATAATCAAATCAAATTATCTTTAATTTGTATTATTAGCCGACGACAATGAAAAACTTACGACGCAATAAAAGGGATTATCGGTGAAAAAAACCTGCACAATATTAGATTAGAATATATCTGTAAAACATTGAGAAAAAACTCCGACATACTTGAGCATCATCGAAACGAAAAAATACGCGAGATACGAAAGAGAATCGGTTATGAGAATGCGAAGCTGAGGACGACATTGGCTAGTAAAGTCTCAACAATTGCAAGCGTCTTTCCATTCCCGAGCAAGACATTCAAATCTCTCTCCGCCTGATCGGCTCGTCCCCATACCATTTTGATTCGCATTCCAACGTATTGGAATTTACTTTAAAGGGGTGCAATCGAGGAAAAAGAAGGTCAAATCGGTCCGCGAGGTCCAGCGCGAGATCGTCATCGAGGATGGAATCGCAGAGGAACTTTGCGGACAGAGGTGGAGAAAAGGAGAATTCGAGGATGCAATGGCGGAAGGGTGCGGAATAGTTGTACAGCGTCGCGCTTTACGATGATGGTAGGTAGCTTCACTCGTAAAAGCCAATGTAGCGCTACCGTCCTGGCCGCCTGCGGCAACGTGCATCTCTCGACCTTTTCCGTAGAGTTTTCACCCAAGCACAATACGCGTCCTGCGCGTGAAACATGAACGTTCGACGCGCGAAAATCTCGAAGAATAGGTTCATTATCCGCCGTCCTTCTATTCAAAATATATATTATACATTTTGGGATACGCGATACCGATCCTCATTGTCGATAGTTGGCGGAGTTATCGAAAGCCATGCAATGCCCATCAATGCTTTACACCGATCACGTCTTCTCGAGTGTTATGTGAAAGTAGCCGCTCGCGTAGTCCTCGAGTGTTTTATCGACAGAATGTTGAATTCCTCCAAGTGTTTTAAAAGTATACTGTAACTTTCGCAATGCATTTGTCGGCTAATGGAGCGATTTAATAGCGTACCACGGCAGTCACGGTTGTTTAAAAGTCGACCGACTTCTTTTCTAGAACGAATTTTCCTTTCCATTTTTTTTTTCCGATAAATTGCACAATAAACAGGTCATGCTTTCTTAAGCATGAGATATTAATAGACAGAAATAATTATTGATACATTTCTTTATGCACAGACGAAAACATTTTGTTATGCCATGAATAAAATAATTGATTATTATTTTTAATCGAGCAATATATATATATAAAATAATAAAATTTTATATATATATATATATATATATATAATAAAACATATATATTGTTCGATTGAAAATAATAATCATTGTTTTATTCATGATAACAAACCGACAAAGTATATTGCATATTCTTGTCAAGTGTCGGCGACAAACTCGCAGAAAATATACGTAATTTCTATAGCTAACTCTTAATAAATGTTACAGCGACGAAAACTAATAAAGTTGCGGAGGCAACACTAGGGGATTACTTCTCGTTCGTGCAGTAACAGGCAAAGTAACCAATTAGTCGGTTCAGGCATTTAAAATCTAATTAGTTGAAACTCGGGCGACTGTACAAAACATAAACTCTGCTTGGTAGTGCTTAGAGACCGCAAATCTCGAATTAATTATGACTGTGCATGTTGACTATAAAAAATTACTACCACGATTTACAACGCAGCGTTTAATCATTTTCTGAGGACATTTAGAACGCTGTGCGGTACTTGCCGCTAGAAATATCTCGAGAGCGTTCAGAGTGAGAGCTTATTCATCATCCACTTGAAAAAAAAATGTTATGCGATAACTCTTTATATTTTAAAATGCAGTAAAAAAAAAAACAACATATAATGCATTCGATTGATTGTCGAAAAACCATTGATATTGAACACTAAATTGAGATTATTTATATTTATCAAAGTGATTTTTTTCGTATGCAATTTTAGTTCGATAAAAGTTGTTTATAAAATATGCCATACAAATTCTCTACGATCAATCACATAGACGTGAATGATTTAATGTGGTAGCAGCTGAAAAAAATGTTGCAAATCCTAGGCAAGCCTAGATTACAGTTTCCATGTTTCGATGTGATATGTCGACTGATAGCAGAGTCTGTCACACATTTCATAAACCTGGTCGGAAGCTACTTCGCTGACAAAAAGTCATTTATGTGGAAGCGAGTCGCGATCGATCGGTCGCGTGTATTTTCTCGCTTCTAACGACACGATTCGCGTCGATGTAGATATCGTCGGTGTGTAATATCTATAAAAGTTTTTATAACGTTCTACACGCTTACGACAACTCTCGATCTATATCACGAAAAGATGGCGTTAAGACGCTGTTTCGCGTAAAACAGCAACTGCGCGTGCTACCTTAGCGTATTTCGACGCCGACTCGCTGTTCATTACACGAACTGCGCCGGACGCGAGCTTCCAAAGTGTTCAAACAACAATCAAGCCGCAAGAGCGCTGAGCTCGGTACATATTGTGGAACATCGCCACTCCGAATTGGAGACTATCCTCGCGCAGCCGCCACCTTGCCGCTATCAATTTAACCCCTTTAACTCTCCGCATGCCTATCCGGACACTTCGACCGATGGTCATCGTCGTTTCGCAGAACCCGCGGGTATATTGCTATTTGTACAGCGGCAACTATCAATTTGCTGGAATCCATTACGGTATTAGAGACGGATTCGACGATTTAGAGGCGCCAGTTTGCAGCGCGCGCCGAAACACGCGCCAGCGCGAATTACGCGCGACTTGCGTGATGCATCTTTGCACTTCCGGCTGGCGGATCGCATTTTCACGGCGCACGAACGGCCAATAAAAAGGGCAATTAACGAAATCCTCGTTAATTGCCTGCTGGCAATCAGTAAATTCATTTGTTGCAACAGGCCGCGAAATCACGATCACATTTTCCGCCTGAATTATTCCAGTCTGGAAATTCGCGGTCGAAAATATATACGCTATATATATATATATATATTCTATTGTTCTATTTGAACGACTTTATAACTCTTCAACTCTTCATTTTCATTGAAATTTATTTTAATTTTTGAGAAAAACATATTGTAATCTACGTTATCAAATTCTTTTCACAAACATTAAATTCGTCGAGTCTTAATTTTTTATTCTATTTAACTCTAGGATATTTATTAAATTCTTAAATTTCAGAAGATTTAAGATTCATAAACTGCAAGGATATTACTTGCTGATGAGATTCTGCAGCATATTTATTAGATATTCAACATGTAATAAATACCGCGACTTTTTAACCGACGTCTATAACCTCGGGCTTAAATATCGACCTGCAGCACAATAGACGCGATCAACATTTTCTGAAAAAAAAAAGAAAAAAAGAACTCCATTTGGTATTCTATGAGGAATACTTGCCGCAGTTCACCCATACACATATACAGAATACACCCCATATATATCTCGTGTATACGAGAAGGTGTCCTACGGGTCTCGATGTATGCGCTATACGTATACATACATATATCTACATACATCGTCGTGTTACGACAATTAGGTAGCGGAATGCAGATTGCGGTCGGCTGCTACCCGTAGTTACCATACGAAGGGAACGTTCCAGAGGGGGGTTAAAGGGGCTGATCGTGACATCGGGCCGTTGCACCACCGTGACCATCCCCGGAGATGCAAACCAATTGAAGCAGTCATTTTAGAGGGACTGCTAGTGCGTTTCCTGATGCGAGATTACGCGTTTCCTTTAATAACTAAACTGTCGGTCTCGTGATTGATTTTTCTACTGATATATCTTTCTATCAATTAAGTTTAGCTGATAATCTAAATTCAGAGTTTAATGAGAGACATGTTTCGAAGGTTAAAGAGCAAACGGCATCAATTAAATTGCTGTATATGTAATATAATTTTGTGCATTAACTAATATTTTCTATTGTGTACTTATTAATAGTGTCTACTGATTGTAAGCTAAATTATGATAGACTCTCTTCTAAAATTTTCTTATTAGTTTCAAAAATATATCTATAAATCTGATATTAAATTTATAATTATTTATCACAAATGTCGTATTTCAAAAATTTTTATTCTCTTTCTAATGTGTTTATTTATTTTTATTAATATTATAAAGTAGTGAAGTAATGAATATTTTTTGAGCTATTACGTCATATATTTAAGATAATACATGATAATTTAAAAAGAAATTGACTATTCTGTCTGCAAAGTAATTGTCCTAATTTAGTAAATGCAGAATAATTATATACGATCTTGAAAGGGCACAGTTAAATGGATAACGGATAAGACCTCGTAATTACCAGCAATTACGTATTCCCTCTCGTTTACAATTTTGATTTTAGAGAGAGAGAGCTATATATAGAAAGTGATGATTATATATGCTTTCACCTATCAATTGTTTCGTAGAAAACAGGATTTTTATTATCAAGTTAATAAAATCATTATATAATATTAGAATTAAAAATAAAAAAATAATTAATCTTTTAAAATCGCAATTAAATTTGCAATTTTAATATTTAATATAATTAAAAAAATGTTATATCGCAAAACTGCGATTAAAAGCATATAATTACAAAATGTAAATATATAAAAATATTTACGTAACTTTTTACGTTCCCGAATTAATTGCATTTTTAAACTTTTGCTCACGTAAAACATAGCAACGCCCGTCGGTAATTTCCATTCGTTGTGTGCCAATATCCGTAAGTAATCTTTACACGTGGATGAATATACGGTGCACACGCTCGCGCACCTGCGTCGATCGGGAATGGCATAAACCCCAGGAAATTGCGCCCTCGGGGTATCGTCTTCGCGAAGTCGATCAGTCTACGGACGATTGCGTCTTCCGGATTTTCCCGATTATGCAAACGCGAGCAGATTCGTTGGTCGATAAGAGCGGATAAGAGTCGGAATAAGAAATTAAAATATCATCTGTTAATAATACGTTAATACAACGTCTGAATTGTTATCGTATCGATACCTGAATATGAAGCTTTTTATCTAGCATCGCATACTTCAAGCGATGCTAGATAAAAAGAGAGAAAGAAGAAGCGTATTCTGTTTTTTATAAACTTTACATAATTGAAAATATTAACGAATATTAACTCTTTTCTTTTTATTTTATTTTTCGCGGATGCAAAATCAAATCACACAGTTAGTTTTACAGTCACGTTGTTAAAATAGATTGAATGGATAACGTTTAAACGCGCGCTGCACGGATTACTTTTTCAAAAGATCTATGTACTAGCAGGCGAGGATGTTCACATGGAAATACGAGGATTTAAAGTACGGACGATCGGAAACGCGATACGCAGACTACGGTATCACAAGAAAGAAATCAGGTGTCGAGCGATCGAGGATTTTCGAGAAAGCAGTTTACGTCACTCCGTTACGGACCCATTTCAGACTTCCTCGTTGGTCGAGATCAGATAAGCCACTCCAGAAACAAACTTTTCGGCAGTATCGTTCTCAGCTCCTCTCCGATTTTTCTTTAGAGCAAGACCCTTTATTATCGATACCCAGATCGCGGAGCTACCTCACGATATCTAAGGTACTGCTAATAACTTCCGGTCTCTTTAATTCAATTTAATCGAGATGCAATTCTTCGCCTTCGCTGCCTCGTACTTCGCAGTTTCTTGCAGACAAAGCACTTGCTTTATTTTCAGAAACTAACTTATCAATTTATTTCTTCAGGTAGTGTTCAAGAGAGGGCTCGCTAATTATTTACTTACTATTACGACAGCAACTACGTCGATTTTCTCCACAGCACGAGTCAATATTACGTTCAAGTGAGAGTAAGTGAAAATTAGTCTCGGCCGAAAGTGCCTGAGAAACTTTGTAGTTTCAAGAGTCTTACAAGGCAGTAAATATTTTATAAATGAATAAAAAAAAAAGAATATTAACGACGTCACATTTGTTAATAATTCTAATATTTGTAATATTCATGCAATGTCGATAAAAAGTTTATATTATAAATTTTATATTTTGTTAATTATAATACAAACGATTCTCGATAATTAATTAGTAATAAAACTAACTAATTACTTGATATAAAATATGATTAATTAAAATTTTAAATATGAACAAATACATAAAGTTGACACAATATCTCATATTTATTTATTTTGTGAAAATTAAAAGTAGCTTTTTATTCTTTTTCTTTAATTTTCTAGTAGTTTATTAAACAAATCTTTATTTCATTAAAAAAATATAAAACCTAAAATTCCTTTAGTATATTACAATATATATATATCGAATCTTCTAATCATATATGTCATATTTCATTTACAAAGCTTTTATTGTTAATAAAAATGTTTTTTTAATTCTCTCTAAAATCTATGCCATAAATTTATATGCGTTTTATTATTCTAAATTCTTTAATTTAATAATATAATATTGAAAAAATAAGATTATTTATTATTTTAATTAAAATTATTTCGAGAATAATTTATCATATATCTGTGTAACAAATATTACTTTTATTATTATTTAAAATAAAATTATATATTACTATCTGTATCTTAAGAATCTTTTTTTGCAAAAAAGCAAAAAAATTTTCTAAGATATTATTAATATGTTATATACCAATTGACAAGTTAAATGGACATCAAACTATAAGAGTCGGGCAATGAAGACAATTGATTGGTCTTACTCATCTGGAAAAATAATTGAACGTTTAATATAAAAAAGAGTATTATCGAGTTCCTATTATCCCGTCTGACCCTTAATCGTTATCAAAGTTCAACGACGGCATGGTGGAGATAAAGTTAAGTCTGTCTCAAGAAAAAGCCCTATGAATGCAAGTCTCACTTAACGATTTATCACCGGCTTCTCGTCTTCTATATTCTACGGGAAAATACCCCAAAAATACGTAAGAACTATTGTCCCTTATGGTGCCTCTCGAGAAAACCAGGAAATGCGTCCCGACCGCTTCGACGCTCTTCAATGCCAACCGTATAAAAATTCGACCGTTTTCTACAGACAGGTCGTTCTGACGCTGCGCCAAAGTCTAAGCGTATGCCAGCGTGGCTGCTATTTTTACGAGAATATCGTCCAAGAGGACAAAATATCTCCAGTCGTCGCCGTCAGAATTAATGACTCGGTTCGTCACGTGTCACAGTATCACGACTAACGACGCGACAAAAGAAAGAAATAAAGATGTAAACTCGTCACCCTTTTCGATCCACAAATAAGATATATTTTTGATAGAGATACTTCGATCGCTCTCTCATGCATGCGTTTATTTATTTAAAATAAAACGACCATGGATATATACACTCTCTCGAGGCGAATGGTCAGATCTTGTTGGCGACAGCGGTGGATCCTCATGGATTTACGCTCTTATTGAGTTTACTTCCCTAACGGGAAGACAGCTCCTCTGATACTTGGACATCGGAGTAAGTGGACACTCCGAAGGATCTTGGTCGGGTTACTCGAAATTCGTTTTCATCTGATCCACCTGAAAGGTGACCCGCTGAAGATCACGACGTTGCATCGCGGCATAAATTTAACGATATAGAGTGAACGCAATCTTCAAATATTGACGAATATTTTTATGCTTTCGGCACGTATATTGTTGTATGTAAAATAAGTTTGCAGCAATTTTCTATATTCATCTAAATAATTATACGGTAAAACATAATTACTCTTTCACTAAAACTTTGTGAGATTAATACGATAGGCATAATTTAACAAAATTAATCAACAACCTATCAAATTAATTATACATATAAAACTATGCAGGAATTTTTTAATTATTACACTGTTATACTTTGTCATACATAGCTTTGCTTTTTATATTTTATAAAATGTTTGATATTTCTTCTAATATAATTTATGGCATAAGATTTTAGTAATAATTAAAAACACGTTTCTACTAAGCTTTATAAATGATATTGCGAGAAGATTCGTATAACATTGCAATATACTAGAAGATCTTAGGTTTCATATTTTTTAATAGCAAGACTGTAAACATAATTTTTATTTTGGAGTTCTTTAAATCTTCTCAGTTTTTGCTTCTGTCATATATACATATATACACAAATATCACATATACATTTCATAAATATTAAAGAGCACATACTCCATGTTCGGAATCCGTAAAGATAAAATCAATGATAATATACTCATAATTTCCGCTTTCGTTATTTCGATAAGTTTGCGGATATTAAAAAGATTATCAAATAATGTATACTACTGACCTTGTCGATATCCGACGTCTCTCCTTGTCTCATGTTGTCAGGATCAGCTGAAGTTGATCTATAACATACAAATAAAATTTAAATTATAATAGCATCTAAAATATTTAATTAATATTTTTAAAACTTATTATTTGTATACATTAAGATTTATATTCAATGTATTACAGATTACTTGTAAAAAAGTTGATAAATATATAAATATAAGTATTTCTTTAATAATATATTTAAAATCGAAATATATTTTGTATTCAATAATCTAAGATTAATTTATTTATTTATGCTCACATTTTTCAGAAAAACTTAGAGATTATCGAATAAACTATATTTGATTCCAAAAACATTATTAGAGAAAAAATATATTTATATGTATAGTATATATAAATATACACACACATATATATTCTATATATGTATATATGTATATATATTTGACTCCAAGCATTATTAGAAAAATAATTATTATCCGCAAAAATAGATAATCAAAGGAGCGTATTAGAAACGATAATTTTTTAAATTTTTATCCCTATATTACTTCGATTCTTACTTGTTGAATAATCACGCTTTAACAAAAATTTATTATTACAATATAGTTTTGTGCCGATGTTATCAATTATTCAACGATTCAATGAATCATGGAGTTTATCATTATTTTATTTATTTGATCCTGCAATTTTATTTCGATCATTTTATTTTGCCTTCTCAATTCGAATTTTAATTAGAGCTTTAAAAAATGAAACGATTAAATATCGGACGAAATATATTTGTCACTGTCATTAAAGAAATAATTATTATCTGTAAAGATCACTACGGTGCGATAACTTATAATTTGGATTTCTGCCACACACTTCGCGATTCTAACTCGATTAATCCATCGATGTCTTGATAAATTTATGAACCCAATTGCAGTTACATAAATTATCGTTTACATACGCTAAAATATTGGAAATCGTTGTAACATGTTGCCTGATCAATATTGTTCTCCAACAATACGTTATGGATAATTATCATATATATAATATATTAGATATTTAATAATATTAATGATCATCTTATTTCACACATTTAATTAAATTTATAAAATTTGAACAAATCTGTACGTTTGATAAAAAGATATAATTGTGTTTATCAGACTAAAATTCAATTTTCAACAAAGAGATAGATCCTATCCAGGGGAAGACATAGTAAAGAATAATTTATATCAAAATCGATATTATAGAGCGATATCCGCGCAATGTTTGTATTGCATTCGCGTCGAAATCGTCCGAAGTTCACGTCGTCCATTAAATGTCGCGGAACGTCCACCAGCGCGAGAGGAAAGGCACATAATCTCTCGTAAACCCAAAACCATTACCATATACAAGAGTCCCGCCTTTGTATACGGCGCGTTCCCTGTAAATATCGCCGTTTCCCTTTGTCAATGCTTTACGCGCCCGCTCCCGAATTTCTCCCGAATCCTCCTCATCCCCGAGAGTCCTCGTTCTTCATCTCGTTCCCTCTTCTATCTATGCGCGTCCTCATGCGCGCGGATATACCTCTTTCTCTTTAACGCGGATTACGGGAAGTCTCGTTTCTCGGATCTCTCGTCGGGTGATAAATTCGTTCGACTATGCCGCGAACGGCGCATCCGAATCGCTTGAGATATCGCTCGTTCTCCCTCTTGAACGAGAAAGTTTCATGATAAATTCCACGGATTCTGATACGCGCAACTACCAAAACCAACCATAGGCGAGATCAAATAAACTCGATGAGGTTGATAAAAAATATTATATACCTTTTTTTCGCAATAGATAGAAATACGAAAATAAAAAGTCTCGAAAAATTAATTGACATATACAATTTTTATATTTTATATTTATCAATAATTGATTTCAACTTTATAGACTTTTGAATAAACATTTATTTTATGTATGTATAAGATGAGGCTTGACTAATTTTTTCAACTTGTTAAAAAATCTAAGAAACTACCAAAACCAACCATAGGCGAGACCAAATAAACTCGATGAGGTTGATAAAAGATATTATATACCTTTTTTTCGCAATAGATAAAAATACGAAAATAAAAAGTCTCGAAAAATTAATTGACATATACAATTTTTATATTTTATATTTATCAATAATTGATTTCAACTTTATAGACTTTTGAATAAACATTTATTTTATGTATATATAAGATGAGGCTTGATTGATTTTTTCATCTTGTTAAAAAATCTAAGAAACTACCAAAACCAACCATAGGCGAGACCAAATAAACTCGATGAGGTTGATAAAAAATATTATATACCTTTTTTTCGCAATAGATAGAAATACGAAAATAAAAAGTCTCGAAAAATTAATTGACATATACAATTTTTATATTTTATATTTATCAATAATTGATTTCAACTTTATAGACTTTTGAATAAACATTTATTTTATGTATGTATAAGATGAGGCTTGACTAATTTTTTCAACTTGTTAAAAAATCTAAGAAATTACCAAAACCAACCATAGGCGAGACCAAATAAACTCGATGAGGTTGATAAAAGATATTATATACCTTTTTTTCGCAATAAATAGAAATACGAAAATAAAAAGTCTCGAAAAATTAATTGACATATATAATTTTTATATTTTATATTTATCAATAATTGATTTCAACTTTATAGACTTTTGAATAAACATTTATTTTATGTATATATAAGATGAGGCTTGACTGATTTTTTCATCTTGTTAAAAAATCTAAGAAACTACCAAAACCAACCATAGACGAGACCAAATAAACTCGATGAGGTTGATAAAAAATATTATATACCTTTTTTTCGCAATAGATAGAAATACGAAAATAAAAAGTCTCGAAAAATTAATTGACATATACAATTTTTATATTTTATATTTATCAATAATTGATTTCAACTTTATAGACTTTTGAATAAACATTTATTTTATGTATGTATAAGATGAGGCTTGACTGATTTTTTCAACTTGTTGAAAAATCGAAGAAAAATAAACAGCTTAAGAAACAACAGCCATAACGATGTCTTGGCATGATCGAACGCTGACTCTATTCAACACGATATGATTTCGTATAACACGGATGAATCTTCATTCGATATAATCCTTATCGGTGGCGGTCCCTAAACGAGTTTGCGACGTAAACGAGTTCGCGGCTCCATGATTTCACCGGTTTCTCGTTACTTTATACGAACGTAAAGCTACACACTTTTTATCAGGAACGACGTCCTCGAGGAGTTCCTGATTGGACGACACTTTCCAAAGCATAAAAGACGGTCGTTCGCGTCCCTGTTGGACTTTTCCCGTGAATCGATAACCGGGAAAGAGCGACGATATCGTTGTCTATGATAAGCTCTTGGCGGATACACAGACACATCGACGGAATCGGTGGGGATTCTTTCTCTAAATCGATCATGGACGACAGTGGATCGCTTTATCAAAAGTGTGATTTATGTTACGATTGGGCATGCGCCCTCATCTATATGGGTCAATATCGTACTGGGTTTATTTGATAACCGTTTCGACACACATTTTTCTTTATCGCACCGACAGAAAAGTGGCATTCCACAAATTTTTTAGGAATGTGAGACAAATGTGTGTCTCCACTCAAATGTGAAAAGTATGAAAACATGTTGATATTCTCGATTTAAAACGGTTCTACCTTCAATTTTTATTTCTGTGGCTTCCCACTGTCGACTACGATATCATGGCACAAATATGAAATCGAAACCCGCGGGTTAAAAGCATATCTATCTTGTCAAATTATTTGTTTATACCGGAACGTAGTTCCGGTAAAAGTTCACGGTGCAACATTTCAAGTTATTATCTATTGATATCAAAGGACATTGCAACCTATTTTCTCTTGAAATAAAATTTATATTTCTTCTAATTTAAATATGTAAGCTTCAAAGCAATTTCTAAATTACTATATCTCAGTATTGTGATTTCTATATATCTCAAATGCCAAATGTTATCAATTAATTCCAAAAATTTATTTTATTACTTGTTGATTTGTTTTCACTTTTTTGATCAATATTCCTAAATTAATTTGTTAAGAAATATTTAAAACTCGTAATTATATATCTGTTTAGTTTAATAAAACGTATCTCTAAATATGTATTGGTTCTATTGCAATGTAAACGAGGTGAGGTAACAAGATTGTAAAAAAATATGATATTAATACATGCTGCCATTTAAGCGTTCACATATACTATAAATATATCTTTTCGAAAGACCACTTTGAGAGAGAGAGAGATGACGTATTGATTATTTTCTCTCTCTGACATTAAATTTCTTAAAAATAAATACATGTTGCTTTGTCCGTTTCACGTGCCGTAACAAAAAAAATGAACATGTTATTTAATATGCGTAAAGATTACAACACGTAAGTAATCTTCACGCACATTGAATAACATGTTCATTTTTTGTTACGGCATGTGTCGTGAAAAGGGCAAAGTAACATATATTTATTTTTAAGACATTTAATGTCAGAGAAAATAATTAATACGTCATCTCTCTCTCAAAGTGATCTTTAATTATACTCCTAAACAAATATTATAAAATGTCGCATGAAGAAAAATTTGTATATATTAATTAAAACTATTTTTCATATATTTAAATAAAAAATTTTAAATAATTAATGTAAAGTAAATGAATAATATATTTTATATATTACACTATATATAAATTTTATATATTTTACTTATATATAAATTTTATATATGTAAAGAGGAAAGAGGCAATGTTCTTAGATGTTAAATAATTCTACATTTGTAGTTAATACTTGAAATATAAATTACAAACAGTAAAAATCTGAATTTTTAACTTGTTTTTTAATTTGTTTATTGTTATTGTAGTTATTCATATAAAACTGAAGATTTATATTATAACAATATACGTTACATTCAATTAATTAACAATTTTTTATATAAAGCAACGTATAAACTACTGTTATATTGTAAACTATGGTAGCTTCATTTAGCTGCTTTCTCTTAAGAGGTGTCTGCAGAGCTAGGTTAAGCGATGTTAGCAAAGGATCCAATATTATATTTGGGGATACTGGTGTACGCTTAAACACCCGATATTAGATCAAACTGCCTTTGCAACAATAACCCTATTAACCACTTTGAGTGTTACTCTACTAATATAATTCAATTTTAAAAGAATAATAATCTCTAACAATAATGCTCCTCTTTTTAATTCTTATTGCTTTTAATAATTAAAATATTATAAATATGTTATAAATAAATTTCTTCTATTACTTTGTAGAAAAAATACAATGTAATTATATTTTAATCACAAATTATTATATTTCATTACCGATTTTTAAATTATAATAAATGAGTTATTATTAACCTCAGTAAATATAGTAATAATAATCAGTAAATAAAATTTAGAATGCAATAACAGAAAAAAAATACTAAATTTATAGCATTTAGAAAATATTGATGAAAATGATGAGAAAAATATAGAAAGACGTCTTGTACTCGATCCTGTTTTTCTCACATCGCAAGCACACACAATTCAATGAAATAGACCACTACTCTTGAAAACCAACAAGTATACGAAATTTCGATGAATCTTAACATCGGCATTCATTTCCCTCTGATTTTCCGATAGATGATTCGATAAGCTTCGAGGTAATCAAGTTCCGATGGCAGTTCTCTGCGATTGGAGCAAGGCCCGCGTTCGTAATCCGTAGAATGGCCATATTGAAACGGAAACACACAGGCCGCTGACAGCAGAGATTAGAGAATTACTGCGAGCCAATAACCATTAAAGAGAACGACCGACAGTGCCGATGTTCTGCGACCACAAGCTAGCTTTAAACGGCCCAATATTAAACACCGTACTGCGCGGATAGCACGATGCAACGGCGCAAACACACTTAAGCCATATCGCTATCCTCTGCCGTGAGCAAAAGATGACAAGGAAAGAAATTTCAGCAAGTAACACGACATAAACATTTTATAATTAATATGATTTTCAACTCGAGTATCGATTTCTCGATCGACGGCTTTGAGATATTTGATTAGTCAAAGGGAGATATGATATCGTACGCTTTGAAAGAGTTATGAGCTCTGCTGGAGGACATTTTACATTCTCAAGACCATATCAGTAACTCTCTCACGACTATATTCCGTTAAAGTTTCATGGGTGAATGAAAATTTCAAAAAGTACTGCGCGATCCTATCTTTCGACCCCTTTTCTCTTTCTCTCCCATTCTTTCTCCTTGGAGGCGCATACGGTGGATTACTTTTACTCTGTCGCCAACGCTTCAACCGATAGTTGAACTTTATATGTTGAAAAATAGAAATTGGTTGTAGAAGAGGTTACAAAGTTTTAATAATGTTCGCCAAGCAATAAGGCAGAAACCCGTGCACGCCAATCGTAGAGTGCAAAGATTCGGAAAAGTTTCAAAACTAAATCCATTTATAAGTACCATCTAAATTTGTGAATATCTATGCTACATTATTAAAAATAAAACTCTCTCTTTCTCTCTTTTCTTCTCTCTTTCTCTCAATATATATATATATATATATATATATATATATATATATATAACATTTATCTATAAAATTAAATGAGAAAATTAAATATATTTACAAAAGAGGATATTATTATACAAAGGACGGCGAATTCCACCAGTTTATTCGCGTTAACCCAACTTCCTCTGTTGCTTTGTCTTCTTTGACGTCGGTTAAATTACCCTTGGAAAATGTTGGAAAGTTTTAATAATATTCGTGAAGAAATAAACCAGTACAGTGATTACGTAGGAAATTTTCAACAAACTCAAAATTAAATAATCTTTTATTTTATTTTATTTTATTAAAGATTAATTTCATTCCTTCAATCTAAGTGACATTCAAAACTTAAATTGTTTTTATATGTCGCAGCAGTAATTATTACGTATAACAATTTTTAAAGATTTATAAAATATATTAGTAAAAAATAAATTAGTATAAAAATAATAATTTTTTCATATTCTCCAGAAAATTTTTTCATTGCTCCAGAAAAAACGAGAGAAAGATAAAACCTAAAGAAACGCTTTAACGTGAGGAAGAACAATGAGTATCAAGTTGCGATCAAAGCCAAGAAGGAGGATTGATGAAAGTATTTAGCAAACTAGTTCGTGGTCAAAGTGGATTAGCGAGTTAACCTGGATGGAACTTTTCAGGTGGTAGGAAACGAGTTGCAGTAGAGTGTATAACTTCAAACGCTTTTCGAGATGAGAGCTCGACGGTAAATTAGGTTGATTGTGCCACTATGTTAGACGCAGAGAATTTTTGACCGAGATATCCGGTATTTATCAAAATAAAATCTCTTTAATCCGATTTTTTGGATTACATTTGCCGATGTTCTAACACGATAAACGTTGCCCATTCCACCATCAGTCATTTGTATCCTATCTACGAATGATAAACGACCTCTCGCATATGGCGTGTTTGTAAAACAATTCTTATGTGTGCGTTTTACAAGCTTCACGAATACATGCTATTCTATTTTTATTTGAAAAAATCCTATATTCAAATCTCTTTCGGTATGAGAAAAATTAATCTGAACTTTTAAAGATCTAAATCTGAAAACTACCGTCCCTTTTCGTCTTGCATTTTTGCATTTATTGCACAAATTCAACATCCGCTTAAGTAAAAGGATACTATTTTGTAAAAATAGCATTACAGTACAGAAATAAGTTACGTCTCTCAGTTGCATTTTTCTCTCTCAATTTGTTCAAATTCTTCTTCCCACAGACTATTCTCAGCCTCCGGATTTTCTCAATTTGCTTTAAATCCCTTTTCTGCGTTTAAACGTACATTTTTATTGTACACCGAGAAAAAGTCTTTATCAACAATTCGTAATAATCAGATCTTGCAACGATTTCAATTGCTTAATTTTGTTTGCGGAAAGCGAATATGAAACTTGCAACATAAATATTTTAGTTTTTGTTTTGCGTGAAAAATTTTACCGTGAGAGCCACCATCGATTAGTCGTTATACCTTACTTTTCTCTTTGGAGCTTAACTTCGGTCCCCTATCCAGGCAGGACCGTAGAGACCGCCCGCTCAATCGCGACAAAACTTTCCAATAATGTGAAACTAGTTAGCGATTTTTACGTCATATATAGATATACTGCTCATGTTCCATAGTCGTATACAGTTCGGGCACATACTACCAAGTAACAGCAGCTTATCGAGACTTTCGAACAATGACAATCTTAGTTTGTTACTTAGAGAATTATTGGAAAAATGTACTATCGAATTGCTTGATAAAGTATAATTAAAAATTAGAAGAAAATGTTGAAAAAGTGTTCAAACAAAGAATCCAATTTATGAAAATTTCTAAGCGATTCTCTCTATGATCGAACGATATAAAATATAATTGCAGTAAGTATAATTATGGTATAATAATTAAAATGATAAAAAGTCAAGTTTTAATTTTATCGCGATAATATCAGCAATGAATTGTCTCATAGAATTCAAAATTGGAATATTATCCGCAAGTAGAAAATTGAAGATATTACCAGGAATATGAATAGTTTAAGATCATTACTAACTGTGCTATCGAATATTTCTAATAATGAATACTAACTATTCCCCACGCTTCAATATTCAAGTACTCATGTATTTATGTGTATGATAATAATTAAATAGAATTTAAAAAAGTATACACGTACATTATTTTTTTAGTATTACTATAATAAGTATTCTTTCTCGAGAAAAATGCAACATATAGGTTCTATAAAAACGATATACAGTTAAATAAAAAACTCGCGCTTTCTTCCATTGAAGAAACAGCTAATTTTATATGCAATTTTGTATGTTTACGTTTTCTATTTTTTATATCTTTTTTACTTGTTATTTCTTTTATTATTTACTTCCTTTTTTATCTATTCTTTTATCTATTCAGATATCTCGCTGTTATTTCTAGTACTGTAATAATGTTTAGTAAGATTGCACCACGAGTCACTTTATGCACCACAGTAGAAAAAGGTTTTAAAATTATTTAATGTTTAAGAGAATTCATAAAAACGTGTATGTGTATGATGTGTAGGTGTGTGTGTGTGTGTTTACGGGTCTTCCACTTTTACGCAAAGTTACTACTGATATTTCCCTTACACGAAATAACCGCAGTTCTTAATAAAGTACCGTTTAAGTAGTCTCTGTCCATCAAAGCAGGTAGCTCTTCATAAAGTTCCATTTACTTGCTAATAAAGCAATGGTATCCCGTAAGTTCTGCAGACAGGTTCCTTCCGTGCCTGTCACTCTGTTCACGCTGTAGCTCCGCTTGACCATCATTTCCGGCTTGTTTCACTAGACGGCCTGCTTTACTCCCGATCGCCATGTACCTACCTACCAACCCATTTCTCAGGAAGTCGACGTACAGACGATGACGCCTGTGTGTGCCCGAGTGCACAAGGGTAGATGGATAGATATATCGAGTATGTATGCACTATACGTCTTTGATGTACTCTCTTCCATCATGTCGAATCAAATGTTCTCACATGTCCTCCGATGGAGACTTTGCTCTCTTTCGCAAGAGATCATCGATTCTCTCGTCTCCTTGTGGCGGAATTCGATCGTGTCAAGGTAGATATATTGTGCGCTGAGTGCATCGCTTAATCAAGAGAATCGCCAGATAAGCATGCTTTAAGACTTGGGAAATAACAAGAGACGCCGGACGCGAGACGCGTTGATTGCATTCCTTTTGCGCTGCATACATTAAAAAGATTACGAGTGCTCTTCTTGAAATTATAGAGAAGCCAGTTTCGTGTAAAAGAAAGGTTTAATTAAAATTTCTTCAGCTGAAAATGTTTCGCTCTCTTGCGCGCGGCGTAACGAGATTCTTTTACGAAGCAGAATTACATTTCCGATATGATTTACAGAATTCGATAATAATGCATTTGTAAAACTTTTATAGGCGCCTACAATTTTGATATTTAAAATATGTAATTAGACTTTAATACAACAATTTTCAGTTTAAACTACGCGTCTAATTTTTAATTTTAATTATATAGATAAGAAATCATAAAAAAATTGCCTTCTCTAATATACATGTCCGAAAAATAAAGATGTTTTATCTTTGCCAACATTAATCTAATTATATGTAAATTAACGTTTAATTACAATCTTCGAAAATAATAATATTATCAGTATATTACTATTTCGCGTGCAGTGTCTACAAAGTGTCTATGAAAATATATTCTAATGGCAAATAGGCTTAATATAGCTTAATATATATTATATATATATATATATATATATATATATATATATATATATATATAAGAATGTGTTGCTGCAAATCACATTTATAGAATTCCATCTCATTTATATGTACAATCAATATTGTAATAATTAACTAATTAAACGCAATAATTAATTAATCTAGTCATCCTCACACTGCACCAATTACGAATAGAAATTTTCAATGAGAACTAATTAACCACAAATTTCTCAAGTTGAAAAATCTGCTGCCAATCGATACATTTTCGGAGCATTGTATATACGGTGGTAATTCTTTATGAGTATAGCTACGTTCGTATCTATGTGACACAAAGATACATTGAATTGGACAGTCCGTGAGGGTATAGTATCGGGAACCATACATCATATCTGCGGACTTATACGTGACTTCCGTATATAGGACACGTACGTATGTGACGATCGAGAATAAAGCAGAGTTGTAAGTGAAGTGTTTCGGAAATGGTGGTCAGATAGATGTACCACGGAAAAGCAATGGCTGCATATCATCTTGTCATGGTGTCAAGCTCAAACGGAAACTTCCTTTGATTTGTATAATCGTGATTATGTGATTTCTGCGACGGAATTGCAGAACGCAATTAATATATCCCGTTCCATTACCGCATTGTGCATAAATACAATTTTCTTCTTATTTGTTAATAATGGGAACAATAATCTCCATACCAATTGCCGACAGTCAACTTTCTTATGTTACGATGATTTATCTTCTCTTTTTACTTGTTTCCTACTATTATATATTTATTTCTATTATATATATGTATATATATATATATATATATATATATAAACAACTATATATATATATATATATATATATATATATATATATATATATATATAGTTGTTTTCAGAAGAATTAATTCTGAAGCATAAAATAAATTCTACTCCAGTACTCTACTTATAAATCATTCCGTGGCACTATCGCATCGATAAATTTTCCGGTGTAGTCCAAGTTCAACAACATTGTACCAACAACTCGCTCGCTACCCATGGCATTCGAGATCGTAAGTGGTCGCGTTTTATGCCGCTGAGCATATTTGAAGTTTCTAGCAGTCTCCTCCGCTTCTCGTCAAATATTGCTTCGTCGTCTATGGACGCTAGCTCATGAAATGCAGTCAATAAGAATTTCGACGACGGTTCGCATCAACAATACGTTTGTCCGGTATGGCAAATAATCTCTCGTCAAAGGTAGTACGAGCTGCTCCTTTCTTTCTTGTTTCCGTTTCCTTCATCTTTTCTTCTTTCACGACATGATTTATACATGAATCTTCTGTATCTATCATTCATCGTATGACCGCGTGTCATTCCGATATGTCTGTCCACTCTTTTCTCCGCGCAGCGTTTCATTTACAACTCTACATATATATATATATATATATATATATACATATGTGTGTGTGTGTGTGTATACATAACATTCAGGATATAACTTGTGCACACATCTACTCTTTTCGCATGATAGATACATCAAACTCAGCATATTTACACACGACTAAAACTGGACGTGATGTTACTAGATTAAAAAACTAACGCTGAAGATATGATACACCAATTAGTATATCAAAAATTTCAATCACAATCTCAAATCTTTTTTTAGATTCTCCCCATAAATGCATATATAATATTATAAATCTTTTTTTATTATTATACATGTATATAGGTTTTTTATTAAGTATTTACCGCACGAAATATTTATATTTCAAAGCTATATTATTCTTGCATTAGAAATGATAGCGTGATTATCTATTCACATCCCGGGAGGATAGAGGTTCGTAAAGTGACGGTAAGGGGTGGCCTGGTGGTAAATGGCTAGGGTCATTGGGGAATATCGTAGTTACGCATTAGAGGGACACAGGCACAACTGCTCTCTGATAGGTTAACAATATTACCGGACTAATGATGAAACTTTATACTATCGAACTATTCCAGACGTTCGCGTCCGCCCTTTCAAAAGATATAGAATTGAATCATTTATTTGAAAATAATTTAAGATATATGACATTTGCACATCTTAATTATGTTTAGAAACTTCAATAATTATTTTATATAAAATTCGGACTTGTTTATACGAGCGATGCTATTAAAATTCAGCTTTATATTTGTATAAAAATTTATTAATAACACTATAGACTGTTCGCGCAAATAATATTTGACTGGCAATTAAAATTGAAGGATGACCTATTACAAAATTATTTCAGTTAATTATAATAATTATAATTGTCATCTTCGTTACTCTCTTTCATTCTTCTTGTCATCTCGCTATGATCGAGAATGGTGAACGTACCAAGGTTGCTCACAATAGAACGAATTTCCGCAACAATTTCCGAGAAAAACGCTTTGACACCATGGCGGTCGCGCAATCCGTTTACCATCCACTTTGGTATGATGCATCACAGCATCGCTCGCAATGACAAATCCGCTTCCGCCGTCGGCCGCGTTTGTTTCCCGATGCGTCGCGACGCAAAAATCTCCGGATAAGCGTCGAAAAAGAGCAAATAAAAGAAAGAAATGGTAAGAGAACAGAAAAAAGGAACATTGGAAGATAAATCCCGAGCTATTTTTTCATGGCTATTATAATCGCCTTTCTAAGGCTTTAAGTATAATTCCCACATTCTTAACTATGCTTATCATACGCAAAAATCTTATTTATAAGATTAAGAGAAATGTTACAAAATAATAATTAATAAAAAGTGAATTATTAATTAATTATAAATTAATTGTTGATTATAGTATGCAATAACTTTTAAATTTTATATTAAATTAATATTTTTTATAACAATATTCATTTTCTGAATAATAATTATTTTTTAATAAATATTCTTTGTCGTTTGTGTAGTTATTATAAATAATATCGAAAATGTTATTAATACATGTACATACAAATAATATAGATTATATATGTAATATGTACATTAATGTATATATTTGCAATTTTATAATAATGTTATAAAGGCTTTCATAAATTGTAAACATATAAATTACTCAAATATGCTAATTTCAATTTTCTAACAAAATCCTGCAATCAATGATCATAGAAACGATAATATTAACGATTATCAATATATCTATATTGTAAGAGTTAGTAAATAATATAAAGCATAACGTAATAATACTATATATCGTAATAATCGAAATTGTGAATACCAAATCGAGATAGATCGCTGATTATCCATTGACATATCTTGATGCCACTGCAAATCTATTCGGAATTAACGCCATATTATCACGCAAACATCAGTAACATAAAAATATTTTATTTATATTATTATAAAAAAAATTAATTTGAAACTATTATCTATAAAAGATTAAAATTGGAAATATTCTATTTATATTAAAATAATAATTATATATGCAATCATAATTATATATTTATGTACGAATTTGTTTAATCTTATTAAATTAAATGTTTAATAAAAAAAGATGTAATTTTTATTTTTTTATATTTTCTCATTAAGATTGTCATATAATGTGAAATAATCATTATTTCCTTTCCTTTGTAAAGTTTTTTTGATATTCGAGAAAATTGTAATTAGCAATGCAATCAGTTAACACAGAAACAAAAGTCTTATTGTTATATTTTTCATGAAAACTTTATAAAAACTTTTTTACACGGTTATAATACGAAAATCAAATCTTCAGAATATTTTTTTCTAATGTGCACGTTTATAAAGAAAACTGAGAAAAAATTATTTTCATAATAAATTCAATAATTTGTTTTAAATTATTTTTCTCTCTAATTAGCGTACTTTTGTCTTTGATGTAATATTCTTAAAACTTTAAAATAAATTAATTTGCATTTACAAATAAATGAGGGAGAAATTAAAAGTAATTGAATATTATGTATATGTTATAGGTTGAAGTTAATCCTTGAGGGGTCCATGTTGAAACTTTCCCAATCCAATCTTGTGATGTCATATCGATACATTATAGAATCAACGCTCTAATCTGCAATTCGATGTAATTAAAGTGCATGAGATGAGCAGATAACCGCGGCATGGTGATGCAGCGTCATATCCACAGTTTCATTGAATTCGTGGCATCGAACCGGAGTAGATTATTAATTACCTATTACTGACACCCTTGCGGTACAGTTAGCACCATTACTACGTTAAATCACCATAACCGCCGAATCCTTTGTTGCGACGTGTAATAAGATTAAATTATGTCGCTTTCCTCCCTCATTTTCTTTCTCTAAAATTTTAGTGACAATTTAACAATAACATAATTGTATTATATATGAACGAAGATAAATCTCTTTGTTTTCTTCTTATTTTTTTAAATTTTATCAAGTTTTCTAAAATATACCCTCAAACAATTATTTGTATTTTAATTAAGCACAATTGTACATTTTCTATCATTCGTCCCAATGAAGAAGGAAAGAGAAGAGGATGAAAATGATTTGCACTTTCTTATCTCACAAAATTCTTCGGCGCAGACTACTTGAACGATTAAACCGAACTAAGCACACGTCATCGGCCGTCCTTCGCATGATTTCCGACGAGAGCTCCCGGCTAACGCTAGATAAACCGACGACAGAATCCGGAAAGAGACGGGTCGATCAACCGAGAGGGATGGAAAATAGTGGATATAGGCGAACGGGTGGACTGGCATCTGGTATGGTGAGCCTAGGTTCCGCCTTTAACGTGTTGCCGCGTCAGCGTTACACCCCTGCCAACCCCCGTCGCGATTTACTGCTAAATAATATCTAAACAGCCGCATTCATCCCCATCCTCGCCCTACGCTTTCGCGTTATTCCCGTATATCCTAGTGCTGTCAGTCCGGGCCGACGCGACGCGAGCACATAGCCTTTTCTACGCCGCCCTAAACCAACCTTCCCTCCTATTTCCCGATGTAGATCGGTTGGGACTAGTGACGAAATCATCCCTCTCTCTCTCGCTTGCTCGCTCAACGTGCTACGTTTAGTCGCACACTAAATATTTGCGGTGTCTCTTCCTCCCGGACGGTGCAGCACGCGGCGCGAGCGCACTGGCTTTCTGGTAAACGAGCCCGGTTGTCGAGCGTGCAACTGCGATCGCGCGCTAACGGTTAATCAACGATCCACCTCGGCGGCTCGCGCCGCCACGGATTCACCACGTGCCCGAATCGCCACCGTATGACGAGTTGTCGCCGCGTTGCGGTTTGTCCACCGATCGCCCGGCGCACTTTAATTATACCGGCTGCGCCCGGATTATGTTAATACGACCCGTGTGATTGCGGTTTTTGAATTACATCGCATTATGTACTATCGCGAGAGAGGAAGAGAGGGAAGATGAAATCGCGTTTCTATTAAATGCGGTTGCCGATCAACCGTTAAAAATTCGATCGGTGCATACCGTAGAGCTTTCGAATCATAGGTGTACGTAATTCGGATCATAGATAATTATACACGTTAATGTTTATTAATTTGATAACTGATAATAGATACCTCTGTGTATATGTGCCGGAAAATTATTGATATATTGTAATTCTACGAGAATTATATCATTGAGAATGACATATAGTCTTATTTGTCAAAGATTGCTAATGCATACATAAATTTTGTCTATCGCCTTCTTTTTCTTGTAAAAGTCATTTTAATATCATCTATCTATATAAATCTATGTCTTTTATTTTATTAATCTTAGTAATTGTCGAATTATTTTTAAAATTTATTATATATTTCTAAGATTATTTTGTGTATGTGTGTGTATGTAATATAATTAATTAAAAGATTTCACAATGTGCCCAATTTATTAAAAGCTTCATCTGTTTTAGCTCTCATCGAATCTACATTAATAAAAATATATTCTGTTGAGATTTTGTTATTAAAAATTAATTTCTCTAGTCAAAAAAGCTTGGATTACGTCACGGGAATATTCAGTTTATGTATGAAAAAGTTAAATTATAAAAAAATATAAATTATAAAATATAAGTATAAAATTTTAGAATTTTAAAAAATGAACGAATTTTATTAGCGCGAACTAAAAATCCATTTTTAAATAAATATTCATATAATAATCCATAAAACTTAGATTTTGTAACCAATGCCAGTAGTCGTATACATATATTATGCATATAATCGTACATGCATAAACTTACTTACAAAATGTATCCCCAAATATAAACTCATTCATTTTTAAAGCAACGGATTCATCTATAATCTATCGATTTACATCTATAGGTACAATATCTACGAATCCATTTTATCTCAAAATAAAAAGTCATCACTCACCAAAAATCCATTTTTAAATAAATATTCATATAATAATCCATAAAACTTAGATTTTGTAACCAATGCCAGTAGTCGTATACATATATTATGCATATAATCGTACATGCATAAACTTACTTACAAAATGTATCCCCAAATATAAACTTATTCATTTTTAAAGCAACGGATTCATCTATAATCTATCGATTTACATCTATAGATACAATATCTACGAATTCATTTTATCTCAAAATAAAAAGTCATCACTCACCGATCGATGCACAACAGCGAAATTCATGATTTTGAAGTTGATCTGTAACATATGTATAAAGATCCAAATTATAATAGTGCCGAGAGAATAATTAATATTCAAAATATTATTTTATATACATTGAATTTTATATCTAATACATATAATAAGCAGATATTTATGGATTAATTTTATAAATTGATTTTTTCAGAAAAATATTACTTCTTATTAAATAAAACTTAAAGAGACTTTATATAAAATTCTTTTTAATTCTCGCTCGTTTAAATTAATAAAATTATTGTACGTACATAATTATATAATAACTAATACGCAAATAATAAATACACCAAGATTGCTCCGTCAGTGCTCGATGCCTTATTTTCTCGATCTCTTTTTTTCCTTTCAGAGTCTGTTGACACGATTATATTATAATATATATAGTTTGAAATTTATAATTGAAAGATTATCTATATTGCATCCTTTTTTTCTCAATTAAAAGAGACGCAATGTAGATGTATATTTTTGAAAACCAAGCGTAAAGATAAATTCGGTTTTTTAATTAAAAAATAAATTATAAAATTTGTATATAATTATATGATATAAATATATCAAATGCTTAAAATGTTCATTGCATCAGAAATTAATTATTAATCGATTAATCGCGATGCAAATTATACTCGAAATTTTAGAAATGTATATAAGAAGAGATGAGATATATGTTCTATAACAATCATCAAGCACCGACTAATTCGTTTTTGTAATTATAAAACAAATTACAAAATATACATTGTAAAATTATGTAATATAAATACTAATTGCTTGAAATTTTCAATGCATCAGAAATTAAAATTAATAGTCATTCGATTGATTGTTATTCACGATGCAAGATATATTTGAATATACGAGAAATGTTGTGTGTAAAAACGTGGAAGTAATTATTGCTTGTAAATATGTAACGAAACGATAATTTATAATTTTCAACTTCCATCACTTTGATTTCTACTTTGAATAAATAAATTGCCGGATATATTTGACTCGGTAAATAGTTGTCTTGATATATTTACAAATAACGTTTATCTTTCTTTAATCATGAAATTAATATATAATAATCTAACTTGTTTAAAAAATATAATTTATCTTAGAAATATTTAAAACAAATGTGTATCATAATTTTTTTCATACTTTAAAGATAAATTATACAGTCTCTGCAATAACGATTGTTCAATATATTGTTCACCATAAACTCCGTCTCTTTTTCTCCCTTCCTTTCTCTCTTTTTTTTATTTCAAAAGCACTACCTTAAATTTGCATTAAATAACTTTGAATTATAAAAATACGCGAAAAAACATTTCGCGGCATCGTGGAAAAAACATTCGATACAATCAAATATTAACTAAACATGTTTTTTTAAGAATGGTATGAGCTTCTATATGTAGTAACAAACGATTTGTTATCCCCCTTGTGTACTACCATCATAAATCGTGTTTCATCGAAATCCAGATTCACTGCTTTGTATTGTCCTCATATTTACATGCAGCCTTCACTTAGGCAAGAGAATTAGGAGCGTTTTGGAGCGCCAGCGTGTGTATGTACGTTTCGTACACTATTCATGGAGATGCAGCTTCTAATTACAATCCGGAGCTAGTCTATTGAATAGTTCATTGAAAACGGATTCAATCGCCCGTATTTCGATGCTATAATCAACATTATGATTATCATAATAATAACAAAGAGCGATTGCATATTTGATCAAAAATAGATCTCTCTGCATTATATGCACAAAGTAATAATAATAATATTTTACATTAAATATTTTTATTATTACGTAATAGAAAATAATATATAATGTAAAAGTATATACCTATAATTTTAAAATATAATTTTTTATAAATAATGATAACATGACATTTATGACAAAAGATCGAGAAAGCAAGAAACTAATATTATCTTCATATAATTACAAGTTTTTGTATTTTAAAAAAAAAATTTAATATGACTAAAATGTTATATAAAAAATGTTTGATAGACGTATGCAAATTATTTAACTTTAGCTTAGCTGCCATTTAAAAAATTTCAACAAATATGCAAATGAGAACGCCATTGATTCTGCTTTAAAGCAAATTGACGGACGTTGACAAATCCATCAAGAGAGCTCTACTTGTAGTATACAAGGCAAAGCAGGAAAGCACCAAATGGGTAACCGTTGCAGGTGCATCTATGTATTCAGCAAACTAACAGCAAGACCCCAGCTGCAGCCGAGCTTCTATCTTCACTAATTAGGATGACAACAACGTTCAATGAGAATCCATTCCTTTCAAATCGATCCTTTCAATCCAATTTGATAATAAAAATTTATCATTTTATATACAATAGAATACGCTATTTTCAATAATATTATATATTATACATTACGTATAATGAATATGCAAAATTTCTTTCGCAAGATTATATTTTTATTTTTACATTAAAACAAAAAAATATTCAAAATATATTAAATAAATATCCCATGTAATATTTTTCACAATAAACAATTGATCTATTGTTTTCTACACAACATTTATGAAGTGCTATTTTAAAACGGAAACTTGGAAGAACACATCATTCTCACTTCATATTTCAAGAGAAAAACAAGACGTCATGCTTTGCTTTGTTCCGACAATATTCTACTTCCGTAACTTTTATATTCCTACTTTTTTCTATTTATTACTTCACATTTGCTTCTCTTTTTATTTTCATCACGTTGCATTCCCTTCATCATTGTTTCGTCCACGTTTTTATGCACTCTTTTATATATTTTCCAAATACTTTCCTTCAACATTATTGCTCTCATTCTGAAATTGTCGGATCAATTTCAAGCAGTTTAATAGCCTGGTTAATTATGTATGTAACTCGAGAATTTCGTATAATTCACATGAATCGTTGCGCGATGAGAATTTCCTTGTGAATGAAGCTACTTAATAAAATAACTAGAATGGGATCTGCGAAGACCAATTAAGATAGAAAATAATATGATTGTTCTTATCTAAACAAAGATTTTTCAAGATTGTTTTCATCATATCTGAAAAAAAGTTTTTGTAATGATATAACAATTCCTACAGCGTATATATGTATATATAATATATGATTTTCTGAAAAATCATGTTTAATTTTCAAATTATCTACTTTTTTAATACATATTACAGTTGTAAAACTAATTATTCTGCCTTAAATATATATATATATATATGCGTATAATTATAATAATGCATAAATCTGCTCTTGTGTTGTAAAGTAACAGTTGTTATTTGTATTTGTGTAAAATATTTTTTGGGTTTTATTCGAAATATTCGAAAAAAAGCCAACATTTTTTCCTTCTTTAATTGATGCTGCCTATAATAGAAATCAGTAAATGCTTGAAACGATGCACGATGTAAGATACAATAATCATTTCCGCTCTGTAATTATAGTATATAGATAGACGTTAAACTCAATTGTCCCTAACTATTTGAATAACCCATCGTGTAATCACCGTTATCCCCCAATTAAATTCCTGCGGAGCTTACTATCGTGTTTGCTTATTAGCTAATTCACTCAATCTTTCACGCTATATCTAATATCGGCTATTTATGTTTGCACCAAAACGTAAATCATGGTCCAAGTGTCCGATCAAAGCTTCTAAATCTAACTGGATTTTGCCAGCGGATTCATCGGTCGTATAACGGCGAAATTTCATCGGGTTAGTAGCACCGAGATGCACTCAACGCGGCAACAATTCCCGCGGGCGTAACTGCCAACTCGCCCTTGCCTCTATCGCCCTATGCCATCCCTTCCTCCATCAGACTGCAGACGCTAATTAGAATGGCATGAACGTTTGACCAGAGCCCGGAGCGGAACGGCAATCAGGATCAAGATGATGACACAGCTACCTGCTTCTTTTACGATGAGCATTCGAATTACCACTTTCAGACTATGGCGCAACTCGGTTTTACGAGGAGCTGTGAGTTTTTTATAAAGTGTCTTTCTCTCTTTTTCCTAAAGACGCCTTGTTGTGTCGTCATTGGACCGTTTCGCTTTCACGCAAAAAGCAGATATGAATAAAGTTTATCTTATTATTAAAAATTTTACTAATTCTTATTTTTTTTTTTAATTAAAAAACAACATTAAGAAAAAATATTAAAGTTAATTATTAAAGAAATCTATAAAATATATTATATTGTGATTTCAAATATAAAATATTTTATTTTAATTCTTGCAAATTTTTCGTTTTAGGGTTTCTCTAGTTTTATTATTTCATTGTCAAAAACTATTTTTATTTTACTCTTTTCTAATTTTCAAAATGTATATCTTACTAAATTAAATTACATTTGTAAAATCTATAATCACTGAAACATTTTAAATAATGCAAACATTCATCCGGAAAGAAATATCATTGAAAAAAGGATACTGCTTTAATCTTTTTAAAACAATAAATTTAATTGATATTTATTTAATTAATTATTCGCAGTATTTTATATTTAAAAAAATAGATAAATTATGTTTTTTTGTTTTATTTTAAGAATTATGGTAATTTATTTAATTTGTATTAAACATCGAAGCGATAAAAATAGAATTATACGATTAGTTATATAATAAAATTAAAAAATAAAGTGTTTAAACTGTGCTGACCAAATATCGATAAGCATATGCGAGCGTATCATTGTTGAAAAACTGCATAAATAAATTTCGCATTACGCATAAATTAATATTCGATATTCTCATTATTTAAAGCTTCACATTATTTACTCACTCCGCTGCAGAATAACAACCGCATTTAACGCTCATTGAATCAGAATATCTCAAATCATCCATTAAACGAAGTTTTTCTACCAGCACATTTTAACTTCTTTCACGTAATTCTGAACGACTATCTATTTCCCCTGAAAAAGATTCGCGTTATTATGCTACCGTGTCTCGGTGCTGCGCTCAAATTATCTGTCAGAATGTACAAAGGCTCCAACACCTGTTACTATCGCCGGCACCCGCGCTCTCGTTTTATTGCAAAAATTCCATGCAACGCGGAATCGCTCTTCATACCCCTAGCACGCCTTTAGCCCGAGGATATCCTGCGGAATCTCATAAATCGTAGACATTCTTCGCGTGCGTCCGGCCAGCAGCCACGCGGCAATTCAATTACAATACCAATCTTTCATAAGAACCTACGGCCCTTCTAACGCAATTGTGTTCTGTCAGGTTCTGACGTCCCGTCAGATAACCAAGCATATCGGAAACGCGTACGCAACCCATCGGCATCGTGAAATTTCAGCGGGATGTACATACACACACTCTTCTAAGCTAAGAAATATTACCGCTTTCATCGCGTTTTCAGATCTCTCGAATTATCGAGCAACGCGAGTAACCGTGAGATGCGCGGAAGCGCCTATGCGGAATTGCTTTTCAGGTCGTACTCGATGCTCTCCGTCGTAAAGCTTTTACGATTAACCCTCCAAGTACCGCGTAATCCGTTTGCATCTTAGAGAAGCTCGAGTGTGGTTTTTTTCATCATCGAAATAGCAGTAATATACTCTATATTTCATATTTTATATTTACGAGTAATGTTATTAGTTACAATGCTCGCTCGCATGAATTGTAATAAAATTTATACTCCAAAAATTGACCTAAAAATATCTGAAAGTATATTTTTTTTTAAAAAGTAAGAAAATAAAACTCAAATTGAATAATCTTTTCGAATAATTCTTTCTAACTATAGCTAACTTGATGCTAAAATAATGCAATAAAAAGGTAAAATAGTAAAAACGAAATGTACCTGTATAGAAACGAATTTATGAGATCGTTGCGTCAGTATATTTTCGCATTTATTTAGAAATGACGAATGCAAAACTTGCTTTCCAGATCACGTCTTGAAATGCTTATAAACACCAGTTGACGATGTACGGTTTTCACGCCTCTCTTCCAACGTACTTTATGTAATACAGATTCTTTAAGGTAGCCGCGTGACACACGTAATAATTCCACAAACGTAAAAGACTTCAGAAATACGACGCTCATAAAAGGAACTTAAGAAAGAAAAACGTAGATAATATGCTTTCACGGTAATAATTGTGTCACGTTCAGAAATTATAGAAATTCATGCACGTCTTGACATTATGTTAACTAGACATTTCTAAAGCGAGAAAAATACATATTTAATTCGTTAATGTTTAACCGAGGTCGGAATGTCTTTTATATATTCATTTCATCTTTTATATTAAATATTGTTAGATGTTTCACACCCTTCGTTCATTTATATTTATCTGATATGAGTTATATGTGAATCATTTTATAATTTTCTTCATTTTTATTCAGAATATAACTCTTTCAAATCGCGTGTGCATTTGATAATTTTTAAAAAATTATAGTACTCTATGAATTTCCTTACATATACATAATATATAAAAATTATTATTATTATATATTGTAATATTCAAAATTATTATTATTATTATTATTATTATACTATTATTAAAATTATTGTGTGAAAAACAAGTCAGATAAAAATATCTTATATAAATTTATCAATATGCTTGATATATAACGTTAAAATAAAATTCTATCCGACAATATTAGTCGAGTTAGTAATATATCGATAGATGTTATTTTAAGAAGAATCTAATGTGTATGTAATATATCGATAGATGTTATTTTAAGAAGAATCTCCAATGTGTATGAGCAGCACTTCTCGGCGCAACTTAAACTCGACTAAAAGTTTCGTAAAGTATTTGCAATGAAGAAAGGTGGATATAGCGCGATTTTGTAGCGGATATCGTTGCTGTCCCAGTTGTCCTTCTATTTTCTGAGACTTCCCCTTTCCGGTTTCTCCCTAGAAACTCGCTGTCTAAGAACTCGCGTTAGTCCATTCTTCCTAGTTGCCTTCAACCCTTCTCTGACGTTTCGCTCTTGTGGACGACGAAAGCGTGAAACTTGAGCTTCGACTTTGTGGGATCAGAGACGAGTGTTCCAAACTTTGGAAACACCATCATTGCTGACCGGACGGGATTCTCGCATCGCTCCGGAAATGTATTTGAAGAGAGTTGTGATACAATGGTAAATATTCCCGAAATAAAAGAATTTTAATATTCCGAACTTTTTGTAAAGGCAGCCACAATCTCCAAAGTTTCGATCTTCCTCTACTCTTATTTTCGTCTAATGACTCTAAAACATTTCTCGATCGCAAAAAACTCGGCGATTTGCTTTCCGCAAGCGATATTTACCCTGTCGCAAATTTACTTCGCGATTGCTCGGTATTGTTCTTTCTAGCTGTTAAACTCTGGCAACGTCCATGGCAACAGTGAACGAGGAAAGTTAGGTACGCGGCTAAGTTTGCACGTCAGTTTGTCCAGTTATGCTGGTTTTAAAGTCTGCGAAAGATAAAGGTGTCTGAGAAGTGTCTATTAAGCCTCATATACATGAAATATATGAAAGTATATGAAAAGATAGCCGGCGAAGAAAGTAATCCCTCTCCTTTATCTGTTTCCGCGGCGTATTATTAAGCTCTGTTAAGTTTCCCAGTTATAATCGCAGCGTTTTCCGCTTCGCTTCTTAAACGGTGTGAATATTTGTATAAATTTTCACGAGGAAGATTTAACTCGGAAGCTAATTTTCAGCGAGAAAAATGGCATGCCGTACATACCGGTGCATATAAGGTAATTCAAAATTACTGTTTGCTTCTTCTAAATATTTACATAAATAAGCTCTCATCCATCTCATTTGTAAAACTTTTATAAAAGAATAAAATATTAATTATATCTCATATAAATAATTTTAAAATTTAATCGCAATTTTTTTAAATTGCTGAAAATTGTAGCAGCTATGAAAAAACCTACGAAAAAATGTAACGCTTTAAAAATTTCTCGCACTTATTTTCTTAAACAAGTTTAAAAATGGTCGTTTTATTTTATTATTTTACTTATTACTATTTCTTTATTCAGAATTTTTCTCATTGTTTTCAACAACTTATATAGAATCATTAAGTATAGTCATTATATCAGAAATCTCCGGATCGTAAAATATTTACACACTTTATTAGATTTAACGTCGTATAATGCATAGCGAAAAAAAGTAATCCAATTATCAGTGAAATTTATCTTAATTACTACCTGAAAAAAAAACTTAATTAAACGATAACTGTCAAGTGGAACGTTACAAAGGTACAAAAGATTTTCTTCGTTTCCATATGCGTTCTTGAGCCAGAAATCCTAACAGTTATTTGAAATGTCAAGCGTACATTAACATCTATAAAAAAATTGATCTCCATGCCATGTAGCTAACTCTTTTTTCCAGACTTAAGCAATTGTGCATCAGCAATATTTTTGTAAGCTCTGCGTTCGTAGACTTGCCCAGAACAGGAATGCGATCAGCAGACAACGTCGAAACAAAAGCATCGGAATTTCAATATGAACGTAATAAATCGAAGGACTTGGCTGCTTATTTAAATACTTTAACTCTGTATCCTCACAGGTGCATTTAGGTATTCCTAGGTAATGGAAATTCCAATTGAAATTCCGTGTGCCGTTTTTTAATTCGTAGCCCGTCGAGGCCGCTCACCCTGTAAAAACTCGTTCTCGTCGCGCGACGATGCCTTTGAGAGACGTTAAAATGGATATCGCGACGCTCGAACGTCGCATGGACATTTACAGCAAGTAACTTTTAGTTATGAGAGTTCGAAACGCTAATAAGAAGTTATATATTCCGTCACCTAAAGAAGTTGGACACTTAGCACTTTGCACGTTTCCCTTAAGTGCCAGTAACTGGGCATGTCGAGCTATAAAATAATTGAATTTTGAGTTCAAAGGGGCGTGCGGTAATGTCATTACCTTATATACCGGGTGACGCAATTAAGATGTGTAAGGCGTTTCGACGGTACTCGCGGACGTCGGCTTTGGATCTCGTCGGCCAAGTTTTCTGGGCACGTAGATATTTTTATCATTCTCCTTCTTACTCGAAACGTGGGGACCTGATAAAGGGGTCCGCGCTCGACCAGCAGTTGCACGTAGATCAGATACGCCGAGATCGCCTTCGAAAATTCACTCGCCACGTCGAGGAGGTGCTCGCACTTCCAACGAGAATTTCCTTAATTCCCCGAACGTAATGTGGCGCGTTCTTCGATGAATCGCCGCATTTCGTGCACTTTTAACTGTGCAGTCGCGTATTGCATTTGTTATGTGAAAAAAAAGCTGCCAGAGAAGATTGCTCTGATTGAAATTCGGAGACGGTTTTTCGATATGCGCGAGCACGATTCTATTAAAATGCGTCCTTGCACAACAAATTTTGCCGTTTAACAATTTACATTAATACTTTCGATAAAAATTTCTCATAAATAAATTGCTTCAATCTCAGCCAATGGATAAATTTTTTCACGACACAAAACAACCTCTGGCAGCTCGTATTTTTCCCTGTAATTTAAACTTTGTTTTCTACAAACTTTTGACTCAAATTTTACTGTGTCATCGTAAGCTTTAGCCGAGAGTTATGTCAGAGAAAAAGGCAAACGAAATATTTGTATTAAGCTTGTCCTGCTAAATGCTCTCTTCTTTTCAAGCTATATAATTATAGAACAAAAAACAAAACTTTCTCTGTGAGGCAAATAAAAATAATTACGTAAAATCAATTTTGAATAAGGTTTTATGCATCTATTCCCTAAATTAATAATTGAAAATAAATCGTAATTAAAATTTAACAATTCTCGCAAAAACAAGTTCTCGAACTGGTTAAATGTAATATATCTAATAATTTATAGAATGTAGAATAAAAATATAATTAGTAAAAGATTATATAAAAGGACAAGAGCGTATTTTTATTTTCTCACATTTTCCTTTTTTTCTATATAAATTAACCTCGACAATCAAGGCACCAATCGTGGCACAAAGTAACTCAAGCGTATCCAATTAGTGCTCGTGCAGTTTCGTCATTAGCGAAATACACGCAAGCGTGATGGTTAACGTGAAGATCGGTTCAGTTTAACGAGGACATAGGTAGCGACCTGTTGGTCAAGAGAACCAATCAACGCCTGACCAAACGAACGAAAGAATAAAACACGACTAGCGAATTTTTGAATCTAGAAAGAGATAAAGAAATTGTTCTTTGTTGTTTCTCTCTTACTATTCATATACCATATACATATATAAACCAGACTACTATACTTTCTTTATGTTCCTTTTCGTCTTTCTTATGTGGGAAAGAGTTGCAGATAAAACAACACAAGATTTTTACAAAGCAGAGAAGAAATCGTCAAAATATGATGTCAATTTATATTTTTTATGATTTACTATTAATTATATATTTCAAGTCTAATCGATTATATATGATCAACTTGGACATTGACAGAGCCGCATTAAAATGACTACATCCAGAGAAACTAATATTCAGAAAGTAGCTTCAAAAAAATTACGCAATTTTTTTAATTTAAATAATCATATAATATACTGACGTATAATTAAACTGAAAATGATAAAGTTACATAGTAATAAACTTTCCTGTCATCTCGAGATAATATACTCACGTCTACAGTTTCTCTTGAGCACACAAGTCCGGACTTTTGTTTAATTTATCTACGCGCCACAATGCGGAGAATCGCAAAATGTCGTAAAAAAAAAGAAAAAAACAGTGGATAAAATATCGCGGAGAGAAAAATTTTGTAATAAAATGAGAGAGTACAAAAAAAAACTTGTGAGCTAATTAATCCGCAAGATGTGTTAGAGCACAACCGCAAAAGAATATATATATTTTAGACAGTCTCGAATTAATTTACCTAGCCAGACGTAAATACAACTAAAATTGATTGCATTTTTCAATATTGATCTTTTGGTTCAAAATACAAGTAATCAACCAAAAGTAAGCAAATAAAGTCGAGACATCGAAGGAACAAAGTCGCGCATACGACAAACGTAATCGATATTTATTTTCCTTTAAATCTTTCTTCTTGCATTTTTTTTGTCTTTATAAGAAAACGATTATATCAATTATAAGAGGAAGAAAGTTATGTCAAAGAAAAAAGAAAATTTTTATATCTATTTTATACTTTAGCAAAAAATACAAATGTACGCTTATATTTCAAGGAGAAAAGGAAAAAACGAAATTGGTAGGAATTGTAGATTAAAAAGGCAACCTACTAACATTTGCACATTTAAAGTCACGTTCTGCTTTCGAGGAACTTTAACCAACTGCCATTCTTTCTCATATTTGAAATTTTTTTATATTCTTCTTTTTACAAATATTTTAAAATTTATTTATTTTGAAACAAAACTTGAATATATGTATTCTATTTGTATTAATCTTAATGTAAATAATAAAATAAAATAATTTAAAAAGAGCAAATCATGTATAAGCTGCATTATCGATTCTCGACAAACTAACGAATGCAAAGCACATCTCTCTATCTAGAGCTGAGCTCCTAAATCGATTCTTATTCAGCTCTTTAGACGAGAAGATTTGACTTTTCCGTTTCGACTAACAGTTTGTCATTTGCGTTACTCATTACGATTGATTTATTCCAATTTTGACAGAATGCATCAGGAGTCAGTAACAAAACGAGAAAATAGAGCACTTGGATGGAACAGACGGAAGTGGAAATTACGAAGAAACTTAAAGAAGTTTAATCAGTCCGAAGAATGATGCGAACGCTGCATCGGTATCTGTGCTCACATACATGCGAGAAAGTAGACTTCCTTGAGAAGAAGCATACTTCACTTGAAAGTAGCGAAGTTCCTTGAATCTGTATGAATCGAAAGGTACATTTCATCGAGATAGGTAGATAGACCCAGCAATAATCACAAATATCGACTTGGAAGCGTATCATGAAAATAGAGGAGAGAAAAATAGCGCATCTTTTACTTTATTGTTCTTCTTAATCCCCTAACTTTTTTCCAAAAAATGTGATGTACGCATTCGCTAGAAAATATTATCTTAAATTAAGATTATTTTTCCTCTCTCAAATAAAATTTGTATTGAAAAGTACTTATGTAAAATCTATATAAATTTTGCAAAAAAAAAATATGTTTTCAATTATTATTTTAAATTAAAGTACTTATGTAAAGTCTATATAAATTTTACAAAAAAAAAAATATTTTTTCAGTTATTATTTTAAATATATTTACGTACAAATAAATGTGTATTTAATAATATTATACTATATAGATATCATAAATTAAAAGATAATTGGCAATAATATCTTTGAAAGCTTTTCAAAAGAATTTTTACTACACAATAGTAAAAGTCACAATGGAAACCTTAATCGATCCATGATGTAACTGGTCTCCTTCACAGCTTCGCTTATTGTGCAACCTCGTACAAAGAAGTTTTTTTCTCTGTGCACTTCTCTGCGTCTTTAACTTCACAATAGTACACGCGCAAAATACCTTCAACTCGTTACGCGTCAAGTAATGACCAACAGAGGTATCGTTCACGGACACTTGTTGGATCAGCAGAAAGTCGCGAGATATTGTTACATCATTACGATATCTTCAGCAAAGGTAGGTCTAAAGTTCCAGGCAGGGATATAGGGAAAGAAACTAAAGAAACTAAAGAAACCTCAAGCTCGGGCGTGTACGCGTAATGTAATACGAGAAGCATCGAGTGGAGCAGCTCGGGAGCACAATGAAGCTCTCTTCTTTTCTAAACGCGCTCGATGAAGCTTGCATCGGCAGCCTTCGGCGAGCGATCGGCCGTGAATCTGCGTTCAGCAATAATAATGATGCACTGTTTGTGCATCGCAAGTAAGCGTGGCTCTTCCTCCAGGCGCTACAACAGGGAAACTAGCGCGGTTAAAAGGAGCACGATGGTTACAAAGCCGGTATGGAGAATATGCGGTCCTACGCGCCTAAAGGGCCTCGAAATTGCAGAGAGAGAGATTATCGTCATCTCGAGGGTCGTTTCCATCGTTATCTGCGATACGGCTTCCGTAATGCAACAACTCACAAGCATGCGCTTCCGGGCGTCATGATGCTTAATTAATCTTCATCTTAATTAATCTTATTCTATACCTTCACAATTTGCAAGTCGAGATCGAATTTTCTTCTGTAGGAAAACTTTATCTTCGCTGCTATGTTGTGTAAGTTTATTGAACGAAAAGAAAAGGAAAAATTCTTGAAAAATTAGTGCTGCAATTTTTTTTTTTTAAACGAGAGACGATGTACTGATTTTATAATCTGTATAATAATATATCAGATTTTCAAATGCCTAATTGATATAATTCGTAATAAAATAACCCAACTCGTGCATGATTGTAACGTAAATGTATGAATGAATTGAATAAAAAGTACCTAGCCAAATCTTTTCGTTTACAAATGTAGAAATGTGACGTTATCTCGAAAGAGTCACTTTACAAAAAACGAATACAAGCCTCTTGAACTCTTTTAGATTCGAGAAATCAGATTGCATAACATACGGTTTATCTTGCTTCTTTGCATAGAGCTATTCCCTTCGTGGGTCATAAACTTTGCACATACATTGCGTCCTATCCTCAAACTTGAGTTCGAAGACTCATTGTCATGTAATAGGGACAAGCCTCGTGAGTCCACGATTTACATAGGGAACGATTACGCAATCCCGCCATCCAAGGAGAGCTCAAACGTGCATTATCGTATGCACTGGACGCGTTGGAGTGCTCTCGATGCACGCGAGTGCATCTTTGATGCAAAGGATACGTGGCGGAAACTCCACGCAAACGAAACGAAATTGCGAAATATAATTATTGATTCTTCTTCAAGTATATTTCAAACGAAAAGAACGGAGTGCAGCCGCAAGAATTAGTTCACATATGCATTCTTTGTAACTTTGTGAAACTTTGTTTCATACTACAATAAGCTTACAAGTAGTGCTACAAGATATAAAGATTTCGTAATAATTATTACGCTGTCGTGTAAACATCTGCGCGATCATAGCTGTACTTTTTATATCTTATAAATTTGATATAATTTTCTTCCAATACAATTTATGGCACAGATTTTAAGAGGAGTTAAAAATACGTTTCTTGTAAGCTTTATAAATGATAAGACATATAGCGAGAAAACTTTCGGTATACATCACAATATGATACTACAAAATCTTAGGTTTCATATTTTTCAAAAATGAGATTATAAATATAATTGTTTTAGAGCCATTTAAATCTTCTCGGTTTTTACTTTTATCACATATATTAAACACATATTTTTCATAAATATTTAAAGAATACACCCACCGCGAAAATAAAATCAATGATAATACATTCATCAATTTTCGTTTTCATCGTTTCAATAAATCTAAAACGGATATTGAAAAGATTATCGAATAATGTTAAATATACTACTTGCCTCGATGGTGCTCGATGTCTCTCCTAGGCCTCGTTTTCTCAGAGTCAGTTTAAATTGACCTGTAACATACACAAATAAAATTTAAATTACAGTAGTGCCTAAAACATATTCAATTATTATTTTCAAAAATTATTATTGTACATATTAAGATTACAGTAATAAACGGATAAATAATGAAATAATTATTTTCTTTAAATCAAAAATTTTACAGAACTTGTAATAAAGTTGATAAAAACTTTTTTTAATTTTTTCTTATTTAAATAATTGAAATAAACAAATCGAATTAATGCGCATACGCGATTTATATAACAATATACAAAATAAAAAATATTTACCTTAAAATTGTCCGGTCGGTGCCCGATGCGCTCCTCCTCTCAGATTGTCAGAGTTATTAGTCATTATAAAGTTGATGAACACACGCAAGACACTTAACGACACTACATACTTTTAAAGGCACTCCCGAAATTCGGAAATCGGACAATTGTTCGAAGACGCGAATGCCGAATCGCGCGTGACACACCGGAAACCGGAAACCGACGCGACAACGCGTTTAGGTACTTCGCTTCCCATTCAGGAAAAACCCTTAAGATAAATCTTAAAGGATTAACCATCCAGGTACTAGAGCCCTCCCACCACGTCAAGGTGTACCTAGAGAGGGGATTATTGTATAATAATCTTGATATCCAATATAATGTAAAGAATTGCTTGCTTTCAAAAAGTATTCATTTTACAAAATTGTTTCACCATTAACGGAAAAAAGAAAAAATTCTATTGTAGTTAAATGTCAATTAATGCGACAAATATGCTCAAGTAAAGTCTCTGTGTATTAATATGATATACTGTAAACTGAAATATGTAATTAATGTTAATTAAGAATTAACATTATTTATTATCTATTGGTTAAGAAACAATTTTTTAATTCATAAAGAAAGTTATTTCCAGAATCCTAGAAAAGTTTTATGTGTGAGAAAAATGCTATAACAATTCATATTAATACCTATTGAAATATGTATTATATATTAATATAATTACCTAATTTTTAAAAATCATAATCAAGCAAAGTAATAATAGAGAATAAGAGATAAATAAATATGACAATAATATGTCCTTTTAAAAGATATTTTTGAGATAATTAAATTTAAATTTAAATAATTATTTAAATCTATAGAATTACATTGACAACATTTATTGCAAAGAGAAAATGTAATACTTTATTTATTAGTAACATAAATCTACTTTGAGAATTAAATAAGCAATATACTTCGTCCAAGATAATTATCGAAGAAATTGATGATATTTCTCGAAATAATAATCTTTTTAAGCTCCTTAAACTCTCGCAATATTCTGAATTCTACGTCTCCAATATTTAAAAGTGATTTATATGTTGAAATCTTGGCGATTTCAATTGCTTCGATTCATCGCGAAGGCTATTACTTCCTCGAGGCGCAGGAATTCTTACTATTTAGAATCGGAGATTCTTCGTTCTTCCGTGGCACATCGTGTAAGATTTCGTGGTTTAATTAGCGGTCGAGAGATCGTAAATACGTTTAAAAGCCGTACAGAGAGCGAACCCTTTAAACGATATCTCTGCAATTTGCCTTAAACGACCCGGTCCTCCATTTGACGCTAATACTGCTAAATCTCGCGCGAGAGCCGTTCTAGCGGGAGTTAGCTGTAAAAGCGAGGGAGTGAGGACAACCTGCTTTGGACCGGGGAAGCGAAAGTAAGATGGATGCTCCGGGGGATGCAGAAGAAATTTCCTCAAGGCCAGCGATAAATAGCCCCTAATTACGGCTCTTTCCGCGACGGTAAAACGCTCTCCTCGTCGCCGTTCATCGACAAAAGGGGTATCAATTAATTAAAAAGGAGAAAAAGGAAAGGATCCTGCGCGCGCTCAAGGACGGGTTGAAACAATCAAGCTAGAGAAAGGAAACATCGCGATGAACGAAAAGATCCGACATTTTCTCCCTTTGCGTCCTCAGCGTTATTGCGTCTGTTTCAGGGATGTAGTCCTAAAATACGAATCCTGAAGCAATTCGTTCGAAGTTGCGAATTTATGCAAACGAGCTTGAGCTATAATAGTGCTTCTCGCAATATGCAAACATATGCTTTCAAGAATTTTCCTCAAGTTTTGCGCGTATGATCTATATAACTTCAAAGTAACTCAAGTTTTAGTGACTGAAGTCTTGCATGTGCAAATATACATATAATACTAACTTGTCTAAAATTATTAAAAAAAATTTAATATAAAAGAACATAAAAATATCCATATATAAAATATGGTCGAGATATGTATTTATATAATGTTATCTTTATAAATTGTTGTAACTAACATACATATTGAATCAGGTTTGTAATAAGACTTAAGCGATATAAATATAATAAGTATTAAATATATATAATATAATACATATATAATAATGAAAACAAAAATTCCTAAAATATAAAAACTTTATAAAAATGTTTTTACACTGCGCTTAACGTAGCAAATAATAAACTTTGGTAAATAATGCAATAAAATTCTTGTTTTTTTAAAGCACGCAAATGATGCACGGAAACTCTTGTCAAACATTACAGCTGTGCATAGCAGCTCCTTTATGAAGACATTCTCCTCTTTTTTACCAGATAACTGAGCAAATAATAACAAGCATTCATCTTTATACTTGCGATGAAAAGAACAAGACAGTGCATCTAATTAATTCGTGCTATTAACAGTGCTACGATAGCACCATATTCAAGAAATAAAACAAAAATTAACGATTACTATTTCAAGGATAAATAATCCTTACAATTCATAATTTGCGAGATAATCGTGCAAAGTATTAAAAATATTTTAATCCCATTTAACATACAAATAAAATAAAAATAAGGCCATTTCTTATTTCTCTCTATGATAAATAAGTATATAAAACCAAGAATTTTTCGCTAGTATAGATGCATAATTCTTAAGATTATCTACAATGTGTTGTTATAATTTTTCTCGCAAATTATAAATCATGTAAAATTGAATTGTTTTTAATTATATACGCGCGCGCGCGCGCGCGATACGCGATTGTAATTTTAACAATAAATAAATAATTAACTTGTCTACATTAAAGTAACGTAGTAAATATATAATTGAATTCAGTGAAATAATTAAAGAAATAAGTCATTAAAGAAATGATCGCTTTTAAATATGGAACATTGATTCGATCTCGCCTCTTTAAGTCGAGATAAGTAAAAAGGAAACGACTTCGTACATTTCCGCGTTTATTATTGTGCGCTATATATTATCCGCTGCTATTTCAAGAACAATTCCCGCTTTAGTGGCACACAAAATCGAAAACACGGAGGATAAAAAACGTCGTTATTACCCGAACGTGCAAACAGGGCATAGAAAGTCACTTGTCGTCGAACTAAACGTTAAATGACTGTCGTGGATTACGAAAATTGCGGAAACACGCGTTTTTAGGACAAACAATAAACCACATTATCCATTTCTCTAGCGACAAAAGCTTGTTATTTGAGCATAAAAATTCTTTAATATCATGATTATGAACTTGCTACAATAATGTTATCTGTTTTATTGCCTTTTGTAATTGCATTTTTATTATAGTAAAGAATTTAAACCAATAAAACATGCCAAACAAAATGAAATGTAATAGACGAGCAATTTAAAAAGAGCTATAAATTATTGTAAATAGCTCTCTTGTAAAATCTACTATCTTTCTGCAATCTTTATCATGTTTATTTTAGTAGATAACAATTTAGATAAAATTACATTGTGGAATATATAAACAAATAAATTTTAATTTTTTCCTTGAAACAAAACTTTTATTATATATAAGTTTAGTTTTTTTATCAAAAATTTATTATATAAAAATAATTTCGATGTTACAAAGTTTTATTATCTATATTTATATTTGTTTCTTTACGTAATATACATAATTTTTTATATAAATATATTGTAAAAATTTATACAAAATATTATTTTTACTTCTTTCTCTATTTATACATATGTACAAGTAAAGTGTGTGTATGTATGTGTAAAATAATGTATTGCTTGAAAAAGAATATTTTGTTTCATATTTTACATCTTTAGAAATGTATAATTATAAAAAATATTAAACAAATAGCAACACAATTTTAAATATATATTAACCAAAGTCCGCTTCATGAAGCGGAAGTATTAAAATTCCCCGACGAGAGAGCATTGATAAGGTCTCTACGATGCCATGAATACCTCATAACTTCGATCCGGAAACTGCAAATACCTTTTTGAAAGCCCATATCGGATACCCAGCTTTGCCGCGGAACGTCGTACGACTGTTTTACTGCTAGAAGAAATCGACAGAATCGAGCCGGACGAGTTCGTTTGCGCGGTTGCAAAAGCAACTGAAGGTTCATAACTTCGTGAGAGTAGTGTAAGAGCGGCTAGAGAGAAAGCTGGGAGAACGACGGAAGAAAAAAGCGGAAGGGGCTGAGTTTATTTTCCGGATCGCTGGAAGTCGTCATTCGAACGGACGGACATCACTGGAATCCCTTAACGGTGAGTCCGGTTCGTTCCCAATGGCGAGTCAGACGATGTCAGTAAGGAAGGTCCCTTACCTCGTAAGCATTGCGACGCTCCGTCGAATCGCACCACTCTGAAATCGTTCGCAGATTTCACGTACGTGCTGCAATTTATGTCGCGTCGAAATGCCACTTGACATGACTACTATACTGTCAAATTTATCTGAGAGAGAAGAAAAGCTCCCTCATCCCTTCTCTTTCTCTCTTTCTTTCTCATCATTCAAGATCTTCATCTTCTTATTTGACGTACGTTAGAAATTCATCTTTTTATTCAATTAATGAATATCTTCTATTTTTATAGCTTTGCTTTATATTTTTTTGATAAATGTAGTTATATTTAGGTAAAGAAGTGAGAAAAAATTGTCTTTTAAAAAAATGCATAAATTTCTTATCGCATAAGTTTATCGAACTGTAAATATTCACAAGATAGAATTATGCAAAGAGAAAAAAGAGAGATACTCTTGTATATATTTTTGAAAATAAATTTTTGTTAGCTTTCTCGATTATTAATAATACACCCAATCTTTACTATCTAATTCTCTCTCTCTCTCTCTTTAAGTTTACTACAATTTGATAATAATTTTTTGAGAAATATAAAAAAATTTAAAGTAAACACTAAATAACAAAAAGAGGCGTTTTTTTTTGTTGGGATATTTCTTATCACGACTTGCTTTTTTTATTTTGAAGGCGAAGAGGTCGAGTCAAGGCAAAGAACCGTCTGCAGGATCGCCTGCCCGTACGATGCCACAGGTGGCCGGTTTGAGACGCTTGATTTACGATGAGCCTTGCCTATGAAGTTTAAAGTTCGTGCGACGAGATCCAAGTAAACAGGCTCGCTGATTCGCCTCGACGAGGTAGCGAAAATCGAGAGCATCTCAAGAATTCGACTACGAACGTATTGTTTCCTTATACTTTTCTAACTAGACTGAACGAACCTAGATTTCTCGTAAAATCGTTTACTGTATAGAATCAAAAGTTTTTATTTCCATTTTTTAAGTTGTGTTGCGAAACAAGAAATTGCATAAAAAATTAAAAATTATTTTAAAAATTAAACTTATTTATGATAAAATAATTAATAATATAAAGTGACATTACACAATTTAAAAAAACACCTTTATTTTTATATTGAATTAAAATTTTTTTCATAAAACACGCTGTCTGCTGTATCTTATCCATTTACAGACATTTATTCGATTTTATTTCGGATTTTTATATCAAGCGATCCTCAATTTAATTTGTCAATTTGATTTGCAGTACGAATAAAAATTTATATAGATGTAGATTTTCTGATCTTTTATTTATTAGTAAAATATCAATCAAGATCTTTTCGTCTTGAGAAATAATCTTATGTCAAGTGAATATTGATCGATAATTGCTATCTCAGTAAATGTGAAAATTTTATTGTAAATATAAGAAAACTTGAGCATAAACATTTATTTTGAATTAATTTATCGTACCTATTATATAAATGTTATCGTTAAACAAAATTTTGTAGAAATGTTTCATTTTACTACTCTACACATACATTTGTATTCTACTGTAAATAAATTTTTTGGTCTACATTGTATATAAATTTATGCTAGATCTTTATTAACTAGATTGATCCCCTACATCATTCTTAGACCTACAACTTGAAGTGAGATTCCTACTTCAACTACAGGAGAAGTCAATACGATACTACGAAGCAGTATTAGGTAATTTGAACACACTACTAAGCGGTTAATTGTAGTAGGATGTATCGGTATCTGTTAACCGAGTGTGGTCGATCGATTGCCCAGTTAATCGATTGCAGACATAATCTAGTGAAGGGTCACGCACAGTAAACCGACTAATCGATTATCTGTATATATACAAATCGTTCAGCTGTATGAGAATAGTAATCGATGCGTAAATGTACTCTTATATTAGCCTAATTCTAATGTTTCATCAGAGAGCTGATATACATATATGTTCTTTTTAATTTATAGCCAAATTAATTTTAAAAAATGATAAATTTAGAATAATTTACTAGATTTATAACACTTTATATAAAAGAAATAGAGGGAAAGAGACATAACTGATAAAATATTAAATAGAAAGATATTTAAAAAAAGAAATGCATGCGTGCATTATGTAATAATAATTATTATGTATATAAAAATTTATTAATAAAATATATTATATAAGAAAATAATAATCTATATGTTTATTTTCAATTTTATATGAAATCATATATTTAAAACCTATTATATTTTGATAATTAACGAAAGTTCTCTACCATCTGCTTCCTTTCCACTAGAAACTCATACCTTTTATCATAACTGTATCTAATAATAACTAGCACAAATTATTTCCATACGCCGAAATAATTAATATCGACTTTGCAGATAGCTTAAACAAAATGTGACAAGCCGGAGGCGAATGGAGATTCATTCGTTCGTTCGTGCATTACTGCGTGGCAGACAGTTTTCTGGAAAGTACATACGCGACCCGCAAATTGTTTCCAGATTGTTCTGTTGCAAACAAACTGTGGTCACACATGAGACAAACAGTAAGCCATTAAAACCATTTGTAAGTACGAATCCTGTCTCGCGGTACGTAGAATACAATTCAATGCAACGTTCTGCAATCCATACGCGATGACGCTTTTTTCTTTCTTAATATTTTGCACAATAAATTATTCATAAATAATATCAAACAAACGGTCGAATATTTATCTTTAATCATGCTCTAGCAAAATGTATGGAAAAGACTGCAATTTTATTTATTTTTATTATTTATACTGTATCGTGAGTGCATATAAATGTGCATGTGAATAGTTTATATAACTCATCGATGCATGATTTTAACATTTTCAATACTTCTAGTTAGGAAAAATGAGTTTCAAGTTGGATAAAGAGAACGAATAAAAATACATAAAGACTACAAATATTGAAAAGGCTATAAAAATGTTTTACATATACATTTTAATTGCAAAAACCATATACATATAATTGGTAAACCAAAACATGTGCTATACAATACATTCGTCTTTATAAATCTTTATTCTTTTCAATGTCCTTTTATTTCATATGAGATTTTTAAGAATTACGAATTAAGAGCATTAATCTGTCTGAGAAACTCGCCAAGTATCAACATTTCGACTACCGTGGTGGATGACAGTTCGAGTGTGAGTAGAACAGCCAAGAATTAATACCGACTGGCATTCGCCCAATTTGAAACTCGCTACGTCGTGTCGATTCTCATTATAAGAAATCACGCGATAGTTTTTGATCGCACAAAAGTTTGTGTTTTATATCGTAATTAAATTCTTGTCAAAATAATCTATCAAAAATTATTTATAATTATTCTACATTATTGTATGTGGGATATTATAATTGCGATAAAATGTAAATGTGATATAAACTTTTTCTAAATTATATTTAAATAGTTTTAATATTTATAATTTGTTATACATAAATTAGATAAAAAATATTAATTAGAAAAAATTGAGCACAATTACTTATGAGAAAAATTTAGAACAAAATATATTTTACACTTACTTTCACAAAAATTAATATAAGAGTACAAGAGCGCGCAAAAAATACAGCACAACATTTAATTTTCTAGAATTTAAATTAGACTAGCGGTTCTCTTTGTCATCTATGTATATGTGATAGTACTGTATGTAAATAAATGTACTTAACTTTTATTGCATGCACCCTTATAAAATAAATAAAGAAAATCAGCAGAAATTAATAAAAATTTATGCTCTGCGGACTCTTAATTAATATCTTGGTAAATATATCGCAATATGTAAAGTTAATAAATATTGCGAGACGCATACAATAATATGAGTGAGCTTAATTCAATTATAGCGACTTGTTTTATATATCGAAAAGTTTCATTTCTAGCTTTTAATTAAGAAGAAAATCGAGAAAGATAAACGTCAATGTTTCATTCATGTTATCATAACGCAGCTTTGGATGGTTTTACACTGCTTCAATTTTACTGCTGCTTCATAAACAGCTTCAAGTATATTTTTACGGAGAACAAGAAGAATAATATATCTTCTCTTCATAAACACATAGATATACTCCCGAGAATTACGTTTGTATGTAAATTTTCGGTTTCGAAGAATAGTGGGGATTTGCATAAAACCATAAATTTTTGAAAGCAAATGGACTTTTGTTTAAAATTTTGTTAATTCACAATTTATATCTCAATAAAAAAGTCACTGCAATATCGAACATCAATAAATATTGATTTGATGGCGGTGCAAACATTATGGTTTATGCATTTTGTTCGTCAACTTCATTTAAAGTTTAAAGCATCGTTTGATGTTAAAACGATGCGATAGTAAGGATTTAAAATAAAATACAATATTGTGACTAATATGGGAGAGAAAAATTAATAATGCCAAAAATGTCAATAATTAAATTTAACATATTTTTGCAATTGGATTTCGGAAGAGTGCTCACATTAAATATATCCTTATTGCATATATTCATTTACTATTATATTTTTTATGCTTCTAAATAGTATGCAGTAGTATGTAAAAAATATTAATTTAATTTTATCATATGATTTAGAATAAGCTTGTTTTGGTCGAATTAAACTAAATACGAGATCTAATTAAATCCGCTTACGAGCAACAACACAAAATTATTATAGCAATAATTCATATCTGTTAACACATTTTCAATGATTGAAACGATACATTAATTTCTCTTATTGTAATATTCTAAATAATCAATTATATTATTTATATTACAGTAATAATGCATCATTTATTCATTGCAAATTATAAATATTTTGAAACATATTCTTTGCACAAATTTATTTTGGCATTCTATAGTAACACTTATAAGCAAATTACAATTGAAAATTGTAATTTACATCTATAATCAACTAAAATTTTATGTGCACTTGAAATATGTTAAATGTAATAATTAGTCACGATAGTATTACATAAATATATGAATGTTTTTTATTTATTTGAGAATATATTCATATTAGAGATTACAGAAAAAAAAGTTTTTTTTCGAATTAGTTTAACGACAACGATAAAAAGTACTTGAAATATTTCCGCGTTTCTACGCATATATTTATATCTTATTATAATGCATTTCTCGCTCGCGACTTCTCATGAAATAGCGCGAGTGCACGAATTGAAAGCAGGCCGAGTGAGGCTTTTACCGCGGACGAAAGTGCGCGTGTAAACAATTTGCGCGTTTTCGCTCCCATTTAATGCGGAGAGCGTATTATGCGTGTTGCAAATGCGAGGAACCGCGTCAGGGATGATAAATTTCTTCTCACAGGAATCTCTCACTGAGAACCGAACGAGGAGCGCAACGGCTTACGCATGCATATAGGACACGTCGCAGAAACTACGCATAATATAATGCGCATACGCGTATATGCACGGAGCTCACCGTTTTCTCCCTTTACACTCGTATATCCCAGAGAGCGCAGCATCTTTTGAAAATATAAAGAACGGCAATATCCTGCGTTATACGCGACGCGCCTTCGAAAAATAAGGAGCAAGCGTCGCGCGCTCTGCATAAACATTCTCCGTATGGAGCAATGCACATTGGATGCTTGCCGTTTTTTGCATAATATCTCGATCGATGTCACGCTTATAGTATTTAAATTGATTGTTCTACAAAAAACTAGCGAGAGAGAGTTTTACATGTTACAGCTTGATATGTATGCTACACACGCGATAACGATTCTAGAACCGTGTCATTCGAAGAACGTGTTTATTGTTCTGAGACAAGTCTATTTTATGTATCGAAGAACCGCATTTCATATTCAAGTTATATTATTAAAAGTGCCATGATTTCTTTGTAAGTCTTGCTTCATAAAATACGACGTTCCGAAATATGACAGTGCTATATATATATATAAACTCAAACTAAGATATTAATTACGTCAAAATCACTTCTTTCATTCTATTTGTTTATAATTTGAGCCATCGATACTATAATTTTTGCCGATCTAATATAAGCAAATTTAATTTCGCTTTATAGTTGAAATACATATATAATAAAAATAAATACTAATAAAATAAATTTTAATTGATTTTATAATAAAATGCAAACATAAAAATAATTACTTTAGCGTTTCGATACTTTTTATAAATGTATAAATATATTTACAGAAAAAAGAGAGATGTGTTTAAAAAGCCATTAATAATTTTCGTCTAACAATAAATATCTTCATTTATTATAATACATTGTCTCGTGATGTATATATTTTCTAATATACATATATCACTAACAGTAAACCAATATCGATTAAATATTGTCGCCTCTTCTCGACGTTAATAAAGTTAGCACGTTTATTAAGCTACAAGAGAACTTAACAATCTTCCAAATTTGAAATCTAACAAAATAGTTAGAGCTTCATCTATTCACAGTTCATAGTAAAACCACGTTATTCAAAATATGATCTCCGCAAGCTCGTTAAGCCCCTTTAAGTCGATGGAATCTTGGTTAAAATTTACCTCGATGGAGGGTGCAACGCCTCCGGAATTCCGTCGAGTCCCGGCGGCGTTCCTCGCACGTGTCGCCTCGCATGCGAATACGTCTGCGGAATATTGAGCGTTTTTACGCGATAATACTCCCTTTCTCGACCTTTTTTCGCCCTCGCTCCTCTCTGCCATTTACTATCACCGCATTCTGCTACTTGCTATATGCAGCTTCGTATATATGTATGCCGAGGAAAGGTGGCAACATCTGAGAAAGGGGAAGCGAATTTACAGACTCGCTAAATCGTGTCGCGACGCGTATAAAACTTTGGCGCGTCGCCGTCGAAATCGTCGAAACGATCATTTTGTTGGCGGGCTAACGAGCGAATTCGACGTCAGAGCCGATCTCGACGACCAACTTTTATGTGCGCGATTGATCGACTGTAAATGCGGAAAAGCCCGGCGGTGGTGTACTTTATGCGTCGTGAACGCGGAGCGGAACTAACGACGGCGTCTCTCGCATTATCCTCGTACGTTACGAATCAAAGAGACAAGACTGCGGAATGCAGAACGGAATTTCGAGGCGGGATGCCACTCGAGAGGTCACTCGAAGCCTGATGCTCTCGTTAAATTTTCTGATGAGATAACCGCTATGCGGTTAGTAAACATTCGGTGTACTAATATGTAGCTTACCACAACCGTAAGGAAACATGGATAAATTAAATTCGCCAGCCGACAGTACTACTAATATCAACTATGTGTGTGTATCTTTTACATTATAATAGTTATCTATACTAATTATATTCTCTAGAAATATACACAGTACCAATAAAGATAAAAAAAGACTAATATAATTGTTTGTGCGTATTATTGAGTCGTAAGAAGATTTATTTCAAATCATATTTTATAGAAGATTTATATTTTTTTATATTATTAACAATAAATATATCTCCAAAAAACAATTTGAATATCATTCATTCTTCCTAGTTATAATGTTATTGTCTAATTAATAAATATTATAAAAACGTTTTGATAGAAACTTGTAAGAATTAAAGGCATTAAATAGCAAGAAATTCTTGGCTATCTACGTATAATTTACATCTGTCACCGCAATTCAGTCCATTTACTAACCGCATGAATATTAGACGAATTTCCAGATTTGATTTACCCATGTAATGCTATGAATAGTATTCAGATATCTAAATAGTCAGATATTGCTGGTTACATTACTAGCCAAGATAGTTTCATTTCCTTCTGTAAATCTGCGTATTCCAATAAATGATAAATTTTGATTTCTATTAAAATATGTATATAACATAAGTAATATAATTTCCGATGCATAACGCGGTCAAAAAAAGCTAATTATCAGTTTCAGACAATTTCACGAATGTCCATATATTCTATACGATACTCAATTTTCAAGAAATGATAAAAATCTCAACATTAATCTTCAACTGAAATTAAAAGAATATTAATGACACGTAACGCTAAAGTAAAATTAAACTGTGTTCGATCTTTTAAATATGAATAAAACCTTAATTGCGTGCTCTTGTAATGAAAAATGCCTGTTAATAAGTTCTCACGATTATATTTTGAATTTTGTAGAATGGAATTATACTCTTTGGATTTATAATGCAAGCTCCTTATTACATCCTCATTTGAGGAAATGAGAAAAAGATAAGAAAACTTTATTCTTCCGATAAATGCTACTCTTTTTTTTTAGCGCGATCAAATCGCGATCGATGAAGCAGAAAGTATCGTAACGCGCGAGCTTACTTCAAATGGTTACCCCATTCTGGAAAAATCTCGATATTCAGCGCTAGGCAGATTACCCTACTTCGCCTTAATTCGTTCCTGGGGAAGCGTTTAACCCAAAATGCGTTCTTTCTTTTATCGTGCCGGTTGGCTTTACTGCCAGTTTGTCCCCGGGTACTGCTAACTCGCGAATTCCTCTATATACGAGGCTTATAAAAATCAGAGCTGAGTTGAGATATATGTGCTGCGCTTTTTTACGACATTGTTACAACAGACGCGACAATATTATTTTTAGCAATATCCTCGCTGAAGTGTCCTCGTACAGCGCGACGCGAGGAGAGAACACTCCAGTGAGAGACGGATCCAGTTCACCTTTGTAAAATCCGGGAACTCGCTGCAATTACCAGGTACTATTATTGCTACCGCGTTGGCCTTTGCGCCATGATAAAACATGCAAAAGTCCATGCGAGCGCTAACGTCGCGGATATGCAGTTTACGTAATTACATGTACGTTCAGAGAAACACATTAAAATTTTTCGGGGAAAAAAATTGCAAACATTTAAATTGAAAATATGAGACACGCGTAGCACAGCAATTTAAAGTAAGCTATAAACATATTTATATAGTATACTGTTCGATTTATCGCTTCAATATATTTTACACATTTCTCCTTGATAAAAATAAATATTTTAAAAATTCTTAATATTGCAAGAATTAAAGCAACAAAATATAAAAGTTAGCTGGCAAAATGATAAATTAAACCGACTTGAATATAATAACATACATAAACCTAAACTACAGTGTAATATCCTGCAGCGAGACGACAAATATTTTAAAATTACATTTACAGTTTGCAGTATATTATGATTATGATTATTTTCATCTAAATTTTATCTAGAAAAATGTTTTTAATATTATGAGTTTGTTATACAATTTTTTTGACAACAATTATATTATATTATATTTTTTCATGTTTTATATTAGATCTCTGTATTAAATCAATTTATTCTTTGTAATAATTTTTTTAAATAAAAATACACCTACATATATTAAATTTTATAAAATTCAAATATATGCACATTTCTTTACATACGCCCAATAGTCTTCTTAAATGAAAAATGTCTTATAAAAATAAATTGAATAATTTTTGATACAATACACGCAGAGCTAGACAAATCGGCAAAATTTGGTCTAAATATTTTCATGTTTTTACTTAAAATATTGTAGTAAAATCCGAATACCGACGGTTCTCGTGATCGATATGATGGAATTTCGGAAGCGCGGGCATTCATCTCTCGCGGTTGCCAACCGGATTTGATTCACGCAGTCGCGTTAGCTACACTCGCCGCGTTGTCATGAAATATCGTGCAATACGATCGAATGGCAAAGAATTAATCTCGCGCATCTTTAATAGAATTTCCTATCGTGGGAGACCTAGAACGACTTATCGCGAAATTTTATTGCGTACTATAATATTGATGCGAGCGATTACCTCTGCATCCGAACTCACTTTACGTCGCGCAACTTTATGCAACTGTCACACTTGAAATGCCGACTAGGTAATTCACTTTTTAAGAATAATAACCATCAAACTCCCTTGCCTCGTACATGATAATGCCATTAATGTACGCCACGTAGAGGCGTATGCCAAATTGGATGAATGTGAGCAAAGATTTCGCATTTCGAATCGGCCTCCTATCGCCTGGCGATGAGGATTGTGATAAAACGAACGAGTCGCACAACGAGTTTGGTATTTACATATTATGCGAAGGCAAATCGCGAACGGCGAACTTCGTTATCGTATGCAAAATTCCGTCAACGTGTGGCATTGTTGTTAAATCGGAATAATGTAAACCGACATGAAATACATTCCAAGATATCAAAAGCTATCCCTCCTTTTCCTCCAAAAAAAAACAAGAAGCTAAATCTAGAAAAGAAAAATTTATATGCAAGAAATTCTAATTTGCATCGTCTATATCGGAAGAAATATCTAAAGCTTTACTTCAATAAATATCCTTCATTTTATACTCAGCAAAACATGCGAACAATAGAAATGCTTAATCCTCTTTTCAATACTTCCTTGTATAAATCGGTAAAATATACTAAAATACATAGTAATAAGAGAAATTACAATATTATCTGCAAAAACTTTCATAGATTTATTTTACTATATTATTTTTCTAATATATCTCTCTTTTTCTTTCTAATAATACTATTTTATATTTTCTAATAAAATAATTTTAATAAATCTAATAAATAATCCATTATTTCGATTTATCGTCAATGAAATTTGAAGACAGTATCGGGTTTTGATGAGCAAAATACGCATTCGAGAATATCGACGGTCAACGAACACCATTGATACTCAGATCTCACCAAAACTTTCCTCGAGCGTACTTAAAACAAATTAACGCCGTTAATTCCGGCTCCGTTGGCGCGGTGGTGCGGAATAGATGCGGTAGACGGGGGCAGCGGAAAAGAGAGAAAACGAGATGGGCGGTAAAATAAAAGGATCTGAATTTATATTCGCACTGATAGCGACCGAGCTGAGAAACTGCTTGACTGGCAAGATAGCGCCAGCTCAAGCCAATTACATTCACTTGCTCAGTCTTCTTGCTTTCGTCGAAGCTGTCCTTTTTTACTTGAACCGATCTCGTCTCTCTCATTTTCTGTGTTTCTCTTTGCATCTTCTTTCGTTATATTTCACACGCTTCCTGCTTTATTTGTTCGTTATTCGACAACGATGTTGTTTTATCTCTTCATACTTCCTTCGCTCATCTCTTGTCGGTGTTATTTTAAATTTGTACTAATTAGTTTGGAATAACCGCATTATAAGTTTGTATAATAATAATATATGAATTGGATATAGAAATTGTATTATATTGTATATTGGAAACAATTCAAATATTTCCGTATGTTAACAAAATTTTATTTTCGCGATTTCTCTCTTGTTCGTGGAATTATAAGTTTGTACTACTTAGCTTGAAGGAATTGCATTATATGTTTATATAATATTGATATATTGAGTTTCATATAATTTTTTTGCATATCCAAAAAAATTTAATATTTTCGTACGTTGAAAAAGTCCTATATCTACGGTCCATCTCTTGTCCGTGTTATATAAGTGTGTACTACTTAACAAAAAGAAAATGCATTTTATTGTTTGTATAATATCGATATATACAATTTTAGATAAATTTTATTGCATATTGAAGCACATTTTAATACTTCCGCACGTTCAAAAAAATCCTATTTTCGCGGTCTACCACCTGTCCGAGTTATTATAAGTTTATACTACTTAGCAAGGAGAAACTGCATTTATATGTTTATATAATATTGATATATAAAATTTTATATAAATTTAATTGCATATACAAAAAAATTTTAATGATTCTGTACATTAAAAAAATTTTGTTTCTGTAATCTATCTCATGTTCGTGTTATTATAAGTTTATACTACTTAGCAAGGAGAAACTGCATTATATGTTTGTTTAATATTGAAATAAAATTTTATATAAATTTAATTGCATATTCAACAAATATTTAATATGTCTATACGTTAAAAAAATTCTGTTTCCGCGATCTATCTCATGTCCGTGTTATTATAAGTTTGTACTACTTACAATTAGCTTGGAGAAACCGCATTATATATTTATATGATATTGATATATTGAATTTTATATAAATTTTATTGCATATTCAAAAAAATTTTAATATTTCTGTATGTTCAAAAAAAATTCTCTTTCCGCGATCTACTCCTTGTCCGTGTTATTATAAGTTCGCACTACTTAGCTTGAAATAACCGCATTATACGTTTATACAATAATGATATATTGAATTGGAAATATGTAAATTATATTGTGTGAACAAAAAAGTTTTAATATTTCCGTTGAAAAAATTCTATTTCCGCGGTCTACCTCTTGTCCGTGTTATTGTAAGTTCGTACTACTTAGCTTGGAGGAACCGTATTATACGATTGTATAATATTGATGTATGGAATTTTATATAAATTTTATTGCACATTCAACAAAAGTTTTAATATATCTGTACGTTAAAAAAAATTCTGTTTCCGCGACTTATCTCATGTCCGTGTTATTATAAGTTTGTACTACTTAGCTTGGAGGAACCGCATTATATATTTAGATTATATTGATATATAGAATTTTATATAAATTTTATTGCATATTCAAACAAATTTTAATATTTCTGTATGTTGAAAAAAATTCTCTTTCTACAACCTACTTCTTGTCCGTGTTATTATAAGTTCGTACTACTTAGCTTAGAATAACCCCATTATACGTATGTACAATAATGATATATTGAATTGGAAATATGTAAATTATATTGTGTGAACAAAAAAGTTTTAATATTTCCGTTGAAAAAATTTTATTTCCGCGTTCTACCTCATGTCCGTGTTATTATAAGTTTGTACTACTTAGCTTGGAGGAACCGCATTATATATTTAAATTATATTTATATATAAAATTTTATTACATATCCAAACAAATTTTAATATTTCTGTATGTTCAAAAAAAATTCTCTTTCCGCGACCTACTTCTTGTCCGTGTTATTATAAGTTCGCACTACTTAGCTTGGAATAACCGCATTATACATTTGTACAATAATGATATATTGAATTGGAAATATATAAATTATATTGTGTGACCAAAAATTTTTAATATTTTTGTTGAAAAAAATTCTATTTCCGCGGTCTATCTCTTGTCCGTGTTATTGTAAGTTTGTACTACTTAGCTTTGAGGAACTGTATTATACGATTGTATAATATTGATGTATGGAATTTTATATAAATTTTATTGCATATTCTACAAAAATTTTAATATATCTGTACGTTGAAAAAAATTCTGTTTCCGCGACTTATCTTATGTCCGTGTTATTATAAGTTCGTACTACTTAGCTTAGAATAACCCCATTATACGTATGTACAATAATGATATATTGAATTGGAAATATGTAAATTATATTGTGTGAACAAAAAAGTTTTAATATTTCCGTTGAAAAAATTTTATTTCCGCGTTCTACCTCATGTCCGTGTTATTATAAGTTTGTACTACTTAGCTTGCAAGAACCGCATTATATAATTAGATTATATTGATATATAAAATTTTATATAAATTTTATTACATATTCAAACAAATTTTAATATTTCTGTATGTTAAAAAAAAATCGCTTTTTGCAACCTACTTCTTGTCCGTGTTATTATAAGTTCGTACTACTTAGCTTGAAATAAACGCATTACACGGTTGTACAATAATGATATATTGAATTGGAAATATGTAAATGATATTGTGTGACCACAAGTGTTTTAATATTTCTGTTGAAAAAAATCAATTCCCGAGGTCTACCTCTTGTCCGTGTTATTATAAGTTTGTACTACTTAGCTTGGAGGAACCGCATTATATATTTAGATTATATTGATATATAAAATTTTATATAAATTTTATTACATATTTAAACAAATTTTAATATTTCTGTATGTTGAAAAAAATTCTCTTTCTGCAACCTACTTCTTGTCCGTGTTATTATAAGTTCGTACTACTTAGCTTTAAATAACCACATTACACGGTTGTACAATAATGATATATTGAATTGGAAATATGTAAATTATATTGTGTGACCAAAAAAATTTTAATATTTTCGTTGAAAGAAATTCTATTTCCGCGGTCTATTTCTTGTCCGTGTTATTGTAAGTTCGTACTACTTAGGTTGGAGGAATCGTATTATACGATTGTATAATATTGATGTATAGGATTTTATATAAATTTTATTGCATATTCAACAAAAGTTTTAATATATCTGTACGTTAAAAAAAATTCTATTTCCGCGACTTATCTTATGTCCGTGTTATTATAAATTTGTACTACTCAGCTTGAAATAACCGCATTACACGGTTGTACAATAATGATATATTGAATTGGAAATATGTAAATGATATTGTGTGACCACAAGTGTTTTAATATTTCTGTTGAAAAAAATCAATTCCCGAGGTCTACCTCTTGTCCGTGTTATTATAAGTTTGTACTACTTAGCTTGGAGGAACCGCATTATATATTTAGATTATATTGATATATAAAATTTTATATAAATTTTATTACATATTTAAACAAATTTTAATATTTCTGTATGTTGAAAAAAATTCTCTTTCTGCAACCTACTTCTTGTCCGTGTTATTATAAGTTCGTACTACTTAGCTTTAAATAACCACATTACACGGTTGTACAATAATGATATATTGAATTGAAAATATGTAAATTATATTGTGTGAACAAAAAAGTTTAATTATTTTCGTTGAAAAAATTCTATTTCCGCGGTCTACTTCTTGTCCGTGTTATTGTAAGTTCGTACTACTTAGCTTGGAGGAACCGTATTATACGATTGTATTATAGTGATATATAGAATTTTATATAAATTTTATTGCATATTCAAAAAAATTTTAATATTTCTGTATATTAAAAAAAAATTCTGTTTCCGCGATCTACTTCTTGTCCGTGTTATTATAAGTTCGTACTACTTAGCTTGAAATAACCGCATTATATGATTGTACAATTATGATATATTGAATTGAAAATATGTAAATAATATTGTGTGACCAAAAGTGTTTTAATATTTCCGTTGAAAAAAATCAATTCCCGAAGTCTACCTCTTGTCCGTGTTATTATAAGTTCGTACTACTTAGCTTGGAGGAACCGCATTATATATTTAGATTATATTAATATATAGAATTTTATATAAATTTTATTGCATATTCAAAAAAATTTTAATATTTCTGTATGTTCAAAAAAAATTCTCTTTCCGCGACCTACTTCTTGTCCGTCTTATTATAAGTTCGCACTACTTAGCTTGAAATAACCGCATTATACATTTGTACAATAATGATATATTGAATTGGAAATATATAAATTATATTGTGTGACCAAAAATTTTTAATATTTCCGTTGAAAAAAATTCTATTTCCGCGGTCTTTCTCTTGTCCGTGTTATTGTAAGTTCGTACTACTTAGCTTTGAGGAACTGTATTATACGATTGTATAATATTGATGTATGGAATTTTATATAAATTTTATTGCATATTCTACAAAAATTTTAATATATTTGTACGTTGAAAAAAATTCTGTTTCCGCGACTTATCTCATGTCCGTGTTATTATAAATTTGTACTACTTAGCTTGAAATAACCGCATTACACGGTTGTACAATAATGATATATTGAATTGAAAATATGTAAATTATATTGTGTGAACAAAAAAGTTTAATTATTTTTGTTGAAAAAATTCTATTTCCGCGATCTACTTCTTGTCCGTGTTATTGTAAGTTCGTACTACTTAACTTGGAGGAACCGTATTATACGATTGTATAATATTGATGTATGGGATTTTATATAAATGTTATTGCATATTCAACAAAAGTTTTAATATATCTGTACGTTGAAAAAAATTCTGTTTCCGCGACATATATCATGTCCGTGTTATTATAAGTTTGTACTGCTTAGCTTGAAATAACCGCATTATACTCGTACGTTTGTACAATAATGATATATTGAATTAAAAAGATGTAAATTATTTTGTGTGAACAAAAAAATTTTAATATTTTCGTTAAAAAAAAATTCTATTTCCGCGACTTATCTCATGTCCGTGTTATTATAAATTTGTACTACTCAGCTTGGAGAAGTTGCATTATATATTTGGATTATATTAATATATAGAATTTTATATAAATTTTATTGCATATTCAAAAAAATTTTAATATTTCTGTATGTTGAAAAAAATTCTCTTTCCGCAACCGGCTTCTTGTCCGTGTTATTATAAGTTCGTACTACTTAGCTTGGAATAACCGCATTATATGTTTGTACAATAATGATATATTGAATTAGAAATATGTAAATTATATTATGTGACCAAAAAAATTTTAATATTTTCGTTAAAAAAAATTCTATTTCCGCGGTCTATCTCTTGTCCGTGTTATTATAAGTTTGTACTACTTAGCTTGGAGAAACCGCATTACATATTTGGATTAAATTAATATATAGAATTTTATATAAATTTTATTACATATTAAATAAAATTTTAATATTTCTGCATGTTGAAAAAAATTCTCTTTCCACGACCTACTTCTTGACCGTGTTATTATAAGTTCGTACTACTTAGCTTGGAATAATCGCATTATATGATTGTGCAATTATGATATATTGAATTGGAAATATGTAAATGATATTATGTGACCAAAAAAATTTTAATATTTCCGTTGAAAAAAAATGCTTATTCCGCGGTCTACCTTTTGTCCGTATTATTGTAAGTTTGTACTATTTAGCTTGGAGGTACCGTATTATACGATTGTATAATATTTATGTATAGAATTTTATATAAATTTAATTGCATATCCAAAAAAATTTTAATACTTCCATACGTTTAAAAAATACTATTTTTGCGACCTATCTCATGTCCGTGTTATTATATAAGTTTGTACTACTTAGCTTGGAATAACCGCTATATGTTATTTGGAATAACCGCTATATGGTATTATATGTTTGTATAATATTGATATATAAAATTTGATATATAAAACGGTTGTACAATAATGATATATTGAATTGGAAATATGTAAATTATATTGTGTGTACAAAAAAGTTTTAATATTTCCATTAAAAAAAAATTCTATTTCCGCGATTTATCTCATGTCCGTATTATTATAAATTTGTACTACTCAGCTTGGAAGAATTGCATTATATATTTGGATTATATTGATATATAGAATTTTATATAAATTTTATTGCATATTCAAAAAAATTTTAATATTTCTGTATGTTCAAAAAAAATTCTCTTTTCGCGACCTACTTCTTGTCCGTGTTATTATAAGTTCGCACTACTTAGCTTGAAATAACCGCATTATACGTTTGTACAATAATGATATATTGAATTGGAAATATGTAAATTATATTGTGTGACCAAAAAAATTTTAATATTTTCGTTGAAAAAAATTTTATTTCCGCGGTCTACCTCTTGTCCGTGTTATTATAAGTTTGTACTACTTAGCTTGGAGGAACCGCATTATATAATTGTACAAGAATGAAATATAAAATTGTAGGTATGTAAATCATATTGTAAAATGTTCAAAAAAATGTTAGTACTTCCGTACGTTTAAAAAATTTTATTTCCGCGGTGCATCTTTTGTCCGTGTTATTATAAGTTTGTACTACTTAGTTTGAAATAACCACATTATATGTTTGTAATATTGATTTATAATAGAATTTTATATAAGTTATATTGTATGTATCTTGAAATACTTTGAAATAGCTCTGTTGTGTGAAGATAACAGGAAATTTACAAAATGTAACAAAAAGTGATTCTTCTTTTAATTATTTAAAGAATTAAATTATTTATAGAATTTAACAAATTACAAATTTTTGTTACAACTCTTTTTATATTTGTGTATATATTTTATAACTGTTTAAAATGTTTTTATAATTTTTATAATAAAAGTTGAAAGGGGAATATTAAAAAAAATAAATTTATGTATATAATGCATATACATATATTATTTAAATGTTGAAAATAATAATATAAAAAATTATGAGATATACAAAAGATTATTTGAAGAATTCTGAGCAATTATTAAACGATTATATTTCATTTAGCGTTTAAATTTTAATCTGCAAATAATCTAACAAATTGTATAAATATTTGGCAGTATATTTTTAAATATCTAAAGACGGAGCATAAAGTTCAAACAATTGTGATTGTGTCGCTGATATTGCATCTTGCAGAATGTGCACTTTCGCAGAGATTGAAGCAAACTCGCGTCTTACGTTTGACGTTATTCTTACTAGTGTTGCGCGCGCGTGTGTGTCAGAATTCAACATTGCTATCGACAGCCGCATCTCCGCAGTTCGTGCATCTCAAGCTCAAGGAGTGCATTACGTATCCACGGCGAGATGCCTGCGACAATCGAGCTCAGCGCACCGTCCGGAAAATATGAGCTTCATCTCGCAAGATGATTTTTTTGTTTCCGCTGTTTTATTTTTATGGCGGCTCCGTTCTCTAGTCCCGGTCGATCGCCCCTACTCGAAAACAAATTTATCGCACTGCTGTCCTCGCTTCGCATTCCCAATGTGCGTCTGAAGCAGCTTGCGGCTCTTTTGTTCGCTGCTCATAATTTTCAAACGCAATTTGTGAACCCAAAAAGTAGCACACACTTCGAAAACTATAAAGCTTTAACATTTTTAAGAACTAGGTGAATTTTGAAGTCAAGAGAGATACTTTATCCATATAAATAAAAACTTATTGAGAGAGAAAAGTTCTTTGACTTTATCATATTTTTGTCACTAGCAACGAAATTATATAAATCTGGGATTATATAGCTAAGCTATAAATAAATGTATTAACTGTATAAATGTGTATTAAAATTTATGATAACCTGATAACACCTTCGTTATAAAAGAATTATAGAAACAATCGCAAAACTATATAATTAAAGGATAAACTCTAAATCAACGAGCTGGTCACAAAATCAAATAAGAAAATGAGTTATTTGCTCTTTGTAAATAATTGAAGATGGAACTGTTTCAAGAAGAAGAATTTAATATAAAATATCCGGCAAAATCACCCGAGTGTAAATACGCTCAACGGCGAAGCGTTTCAATCTCGTCGCGGTAAACACTTTAAAATGAATCGTATTTATCAGAAGTTTCCTATTATTGCTCAAAGTAGCGGATTTCTCATCCGAGATAAACGAGCGAAACATGATATTGAATCGAGCTATATCGATGAAACGATTAATGAAATTTCGAAAATGCCTACTATCGCGTTTCTCCTTCTTCTTTTTTCATTTTATCCTTCCTCCCTTCAATTTGCATTTTCAACGAGAGAGTTATTATCTATTTGATCTTCCGCCTCAAATCCTTCGAACGATTTTCAAACTGAATTTATACGTGAAAGTGACGATGTCAGCTTCTTGAAGTAAATGATTAATTATCGCGATTCCATCAGTTGGGGTAAACGTCGGGGAGGTCCGGGATAATTAGTTGGACGCATCTCCGAGAAGAGAGGCTCCAAGCTTTTCCCATCGCGATCCTTTCCAAGTTCAAATCCATCGTCTCGGGATAATGACGAGGATGCGAGCTTAACTGCTCGCCGTTTGGTCGTGGATTGTTGGATAATCAGTTTCCCCGTATGTTTGCGCATCTAGTGTCGAAATCGCCGCACTTTTCGGTTCCGAAATCGGAGTGATTTCGCACTTGCAAACTCGCATCAGCGAACTTGTTACACCCTCTCGGCCTTTACGACCCGAAATGTGGAACGAATGGAACACGCGGAGAGAATGTGGAAATGCAGACGAGATTAGTTAAGTGTTCTCTCAGGAACAATCGATATGCGGTATGATCCGGTAAACAACTCGAATGATATGTCGCTTCGAGTTTTAGAACGAAGTAAAGAAAAAGAAACTTGTGAGTTCTTCACTATCTTTCCATCTAAATCATCGAGTTATTCGGGCATGCTCGGGTAGTTGAACTCACTTTGCGGGAGTAAAGGGACGTCTGTGAAGAAGAGGAGGAGAGGTCGCGTTCCTTTTGTTCCATTAACTCTTTGGCTTCCTTGATTCTCTCCGTTGCTCGTGCTCGATAGCTTCCGTTATTATTACGATAATTGGCTAGTCACGACTATGTATCCCATCGGGATATCTCCACCGAAGGATGCATTAAATTACAATAACTTACTAAAACTGCGCAACGAGTGCTTCGTATCTCAATTTTATGATTAAGAGCGAAATCGTGTCTTCCATTTTCATTTATATCTATTATTCTCTGTAGTATTCTAATCAATCATCTTATCTTTCTTTCATTGATTGTTAAAACAGATTAAAGCAGATTAAGAAATTAAAATGACAGATTAAAATTGAAAAAAAATTGACGGATTTTATATTTTCAGAAAGATATTTACCGGCCAAATGAGATACAGCTGCGAGATACTTTTATGCTATAACCAAACGGAATATGAAATCAGAGTTATCCGCTCTGAAGAGTCACCATATCACTCTAGATCAAAGAAACCGGCGGGATGCACTTCGGCATGCAGTTGCAACCGCTCGAACGTGCGCGTAACCTTTGGCGATGGTCGTCTACAAGATTGTATCAAGATTACAGTATACCGGCCGACGTTAGGTCAGATAGTGGCGAAAGGGATTGAGTTTATGACCAAGCCGGGCTGCAACTCGATTTTCTCAGGCACGAAGTACGATAGCGGAAAAGATGAAGAATCGTTTAAAGCACGTGCGTGGAAATTCACATTTTTCGTGACAGACTGCGAGTTCGAATCAACACGCGACAGTACGTCTCTTCGTGCGAGAGAAAGACAAATTACGTGTACCACGTCTTCGAATAGCCGCCGAATCTAAGCAATCGTCGATCGATAACCATTTCGGCCCATAGTGCCACCGAGACAATCCGATGCGCGCCGACCATCGCACCCAAGAGACAACTGCGGTCGAAACCCTCCAGTTCGAGCTTAGCATACATATTTATTCGTCTCTGCCGAGAATTCTCTCCGTCTCAGTTCGAAGAGAGAGAGAGAGAGAGAGAGAGGCGTGGTATCGGGGAATAAAAAGGCGAAAACCCTCCGACTAAAATTTTCCTTTCGCTGCTCACAAAGTTCAGAACCGGCGGCGGAAACGAGGACGAAGGGGAATCGAGTTTGCATGACATTTAAGAGCCCGGGCCCGCTGTGTTTCATAACCCTTTGACTCCGCCGGCGAGTCTGATTCCGCGCCAGTCAGCGACTTCCGGTTCCAACGTTCCTCTCATAAGCGCGAGAGAGAGAGAGAGACCCGAGGAAGGTAACCCATTTTTGGATGCTACAACGCGTAGCCGCGTCTATGACCGGGCTAGGAACAAAGTTGCCCGTGCTGCGGCATTAGAATTTTAAATCGACATCGTGGGGTGGGAAAAAGCGCGGGTATCGCGGAAGGGGTCGCAGCGGTTGAAGAAAAAGAACGAGTTTCGCGACCACGGAGGGCAGAGTAAGACACCAGGACGATAGCAAAACTAGAGGCTCGCTACTCTACCCGGCACGTTACGATGTTATTCAAATGTCGCTTGATACCTACGAGCGATGGGATATGTATGCGCGCGGCGAGATATATAGGTCACATATTTCTCTAAAGGCATTGCCGTTCCTCCTATCTATAGCTACCTATTTGTACATGCTCTCTTTGAGAGAACTGCCCCCCTATTTTTCCCACTACGCAAAATGTTATCGGAACAACAAAATATTACAGATCTTGAAGCTTACAATTGTTTTGTAATACTTCTTTTAAATAATTATTTTTTTATGATTTTCTGATTCCAAAATAATTAGAGTTATTTCTAATATTATTAATTAATTGTCTAAAAATTTTCGGATATTTGTAAGTAGGCTTGCATTATTGATTTGCAAGACTTCTTTTGAATAATTGATTTTTTTATGATTTTCTGATTCCAAAATAATTAGAGTTATTTCTAATATTATTAATTAATTGTCCAACAATTACAATTTCCAGATATTTGTAAGTAGGCTTGCATTATTGATTTGTAAGACTTCTTTCGAATAATTAATTTTTCTTTGATTTTCTGATTCCAAAATAATTAGAGTTATTTCTAATATTATTAATTAATTATCCAACAATTTCCAGATATTTGTAAGTAGGCTTGCATTATTGATTTGCAAGACTTCTTTCGAATAATTGATTTTTCTTTGATTTTCTGATTCCAAAATAATTAGAGTTATTTCTAATATTATTAATTAATTGTCCAACAATTTCCAGATATTTGTAAGTAGGCTTGCATTCGCGTTTTCGGAGGTTTCACCTTATGAGGACGCGCTAATACACCGCAATATATTCATTATTAATATTCCATATAGAAGACAGATATGCAGGGAAAGACGATTGCTCGAGAGTATACGCTCCTATATTTGATTTGAAATCGCTTTGCGCTTATCCGAGCGATATAATCCTCCGCGTGTGTGGGTCGCCAACGCGACGGGAGAGAATCTATAATTCCGACGAATTTTCGCAAGTGAGGGAGCGCGGTCGCTCGTCGCGGTCGGCCGACTGGCACTCGTTGATCGATCGACACGAAGAACCGCGACTGATTGATCGATCGGTCAACCACGCTGTTCACACGAATTGCGAAGGTTTCTCTCTCCATCTCGCACACGCGCGCTCTTGATTTCCAGCGAAATGACCAGAGCTATCCGTCTGTCATCGATCCGCGCTCATATCTTATATCTCCCTTCGGTAAAAGTCACGTATCTTCTGTTATCCACGGATATATCTCTCCTCTCCAACCGGTGATGTTCGTGTGCCTGCGTGACGCGACTACAATCGTCACCCTGAACGTTATTTAGGGTTTGTCGAGAGACGCTCTTTTATCTACGACTAACCCCCACGTGTTTTTCCTTAGAAACTCCACCGTGTCAACTCGCAACGATACCGAGCTTAAATGCGACCAACTCCGCTATATGTTTATTTTGTCGAGCGTGACAATGGAATACGTTATGCGCGCGAGATGCAACCGTGCGGTTCGATCATTTGCATCCGTTTATTTTGAGAAGGATCGCAGTTCTCTCAGAGATAGATATGAAGCGCGACCGCGTTTGTATCTCGTGAAATATATTCATATCCTACTTTATATCCTATACCCGCTGACGCTGGTTGGATATTTATTATTTTCCTTTTCGCGGACAGAGATATTGAAGCATCAAAAATATTCCTATTGTCTGTTGTTAACAATACCCGACTCGGTGAAATTAAAACTCCGCCTTAAACGCGAAATAGTAACTGTAATATGAAGAGAGGGAGAATAATGTAATATACATATATTTTTAATATCAATATTCAACTCAATGAACTAAACAAATTTGCGTCTTAAATAATCACGTAATGCGAAGACAGAGAGAAAATAATGTAATATATACGCACACGCATTTCTAATAAAAATGTTCCGAAAGTAAAACTTAACAGTTATATTCTCAAAGAGTGAAATTTTTCATTAAAATAGAAAAAAATGAACGATTAAAAGTAGAGCAGCGCAGTTTTATCGTAAAAAGTTTCAGAAAATGAAAAATGGAAATCTCTTTGCATGATAATAATTACGTCTATAATGATTAAACTTTCGCGGAAGATAAAGGAATCGCTTTTCGATGGGAATAGTTTCGCATCCCTTCGTGTAACGCACACATTACGCAACGTTTGGATTCCTTTCCTCTCCGGTTTTCATCATTTTTTATCTCTCGGTTGCATCCGTTACGCGGCGGCACGTATGTCTCTCGCGTTTTCATTAAAAGCCGTCACTCCCGCGCTTTCCACTGCTACATATTAATGTCGGCTCTCAGTAATTCTTTCGTAGAAACGTTTCTGCGCGATGCTTCTCCCTCTCTCTCTCTCTCTATCTCTCTCTCTTTAACTGCGGAGCGATAGAAAATCCTTTCAAACCAAATGAATCTGCCAACAATGTGATTCGAGTAGCCTTGAACCGTTCTTTCTCGTTATGTTACTGCCGGTAATTAAATCAGTGGTCGCCCCTTTACGCGGCGAATGAAAGAAATTTTGCCTCAATATTGTTACGCACGTTGTCCTACACGTGTGACAGAACTTGCAATTCAAGCCGCGCGATAAAGTTCCGCATTCACTGCGCCGCGGATACGAGATTTATTCTTCAGTGGCCTTTTATTACTAAAGTACAAACGTATTACTAGCTTCTTTTAAGTTATTTGAATACGTAAATCGGTATGTCAATCTTGAATGATGATTTCCGGGCGATGTTACAGTTGTAACTTATTTATATAATGATAAAATCTGAGATGAAATTTTTCATTCAAGTTTATTAAATTCTTTTATAATTAATAAAAAAATATATAATACGTGTCACTACCTTGAGACTAATTAATTCTCCTCGCGCATACATACATATGCTAGAAAGATATACAAAATGATTTTCTCTCTTTTTTTATTTTTTGTGTCTTAGAGATTTTCAAGTTTATAAATAATTCATATACATATATTTCACACGTTTTTAAGGATGTGCTTGCAGCTGGCGTATGAGGGAAAATTTCTTTCTTTAAAACGCGCAACCGGCCTCTGCCTATTTATGTGCGATTCGAGAGGGTCACCGCGGAAAGGAAAACGTACGAGACAAATATCTCAATTTCTCTCGCGATCGAAGAAGCACCCTTGAAAAAGCCGCCACCCTTTCCGTCTCTTTCTCAAGAAGAGCTTCGAAAAGCATCCATGAAAGTCTGTCCCTCGGGACGCGGCGTCGGTCGCGAGGGTAGGGCAAAATGCAGGAATAAAAAATCCGCAGAAACCGAGAGCGTTTACATTGATATTCAATGGCTGCGATTGAACTGTGGGTTTTCGGGGAGGGTTAAAATGGAGAAGTAGACGGGACGGGAAAACTCATCAAAACGAAATCCAGGATTCGGACCGACCCTGGCGGCGGCGGGAATCCCTTGAAAAAATACGGATATATTTTATATCACTTTCTGCTCGTATTCACAAACGCTTTTTTTCCACCTCCCTCTTTTCTCTCCGTCTCCGCGATTTCCCAGCCGGTCACTTTTTCGCTATTTCAGTCTCCGGCCGGTTTCTAGCGTGACGTAAAAAAGCCGCGCTCTTCTCTCGCGGGACATTAAAGCAGAATTCATAAAAATATGTGCGATTAAAGCGATCTGAGCGCAGAGATACTCGGCCGCGATATGACGTAAAGAATGTAGGTAATTATGCACGCGAGATAATGTCGGAGCTTGCAGCATATTGGATGTCAGCAAAAAACAAAGAGAGACGAAAAGAAGTGACAATGTATTACTCGCGATAACCGATTAAGTGGAGAATACAATTATATTAAAAAAATACTGTGTCTTTGTACAAGTGTATTATAAATATCGATATCGTGGCAAATTTTAGATTTTAGTACTATGATTTTTGGAAGACCATAATGAAAGAATAATAAGATTCTAATAAAAAAATTAGAGCGACTTGCATGAAATTAAAAAAAGGTGAAGACTGAATAAAGTACATACACATATTGTGATTATAATTTGTATAATTTCCAAATTTACATTTAGATAATTTTATCACTTTTATTTAATATCTTTATTAATTTTATTAATATGATGGTTAACGATACAGCAACATCTCCATGTAGAGGGTTCCTTTTAACTGGGGAACGTAGCAAAATTGCATCTCCCTCTCTGATGTGGTCATAGCTTTCAACAATTTTGTCGAGGAATTTCAATTAGTGCCGGCTTGATATTGGTCCAAATACACATCTTTGACGAAACTATGACGTTATTCATCGAACGGTGATACACGATCACAGCAGAAACATGAAATATGGAAATATATCATATAATCGTAATAATATTATTTAATTATATTTTTCTTTCCGTAAGAATTGCTATTGAAAATTACAGATACGAAAATCCAAAAAAATTAAAGTTAAAAAATGTTAAATATTTTCATCAAGTTATTAATTTCCAATTGCCGAAAGTACAATAATTTTATGTTATAATCGCACATCACCAAACGATACTTATACATATATTAATCTCGGATTATACTTCCTGCTGTGATCATGTATCACTATTTGGTAAATGACGTGATAGTTTCATCATGTATTTGGACTAATATCAAACCGACATTAATTGAAATTCCTCGGCAAAATTGTTGAAAGCTATGACCACATCTGTTTTTTTTCCTTTTTTTCAAAAGACATGTGGAACTAGAATGCTCCGGGGATTTTACGAGCTTCCGCAATATTTGTTAGGACAACGCTACGGATGAACTTTGCAATTGTGCTAATGACAAAACCGCAATGCGCGCGCCAAGAGCAAAGAGAAGAAGAACGGAGGTTGACAGGCATTTATACTAATACTGCCCACCCCAACGAGAGAACACCACCCCTTTCCTCCGGGCACGAAAGGCTTTCACACGTCCAATTCAGTTTTCCTCGAGACTTCGTTATGTATTCATAAATGGAACGCATCCGGAATATAGACGGGAACACGCGGAATTCGTAATGCCGGTCAGTGACATGTCGCCCACGTCGAGCTAGGGTGAATTATTCGTTCGCTTTTGTATTATTTTGTATTTTCGACATTGAGGTATCAATGTGAACCGATACTCCGGGGCACCGTGAATGCAAATTTGTTCTGTTGCATTAAATGAGAGAATGACATTTGTTATGTGGTTGACGTTATGTGTACACTGTATAATAAGTCCTAAACGCTGTAATTACAAAAATTATACTAATATAGTAATTATAGTATCAAAAGTTTATATTAAAAATATTCCTGATCACTGACGAGACAATATAACTAGATTATGTTTCAAAATTTTGAAATAAAATATCATAAATGAAAAACTCTTATATTATTTTGTAATTCATAATTTTTTATAAAATATAATATTAATTTACCTTGTTAAATATATATATAATAATTATATGATGTAATTTGTGTACACTGTATAATAAGTCCTAAACGCTGTAATTACAAAAATTATACTAATATAGTAATTATAGTATCAAAAATTTATATTAAAAATATTCCTGATCACTGACGAGACAATATAACTAGATTATGTTTCAAAATTTTGAAATAAAATATCATAAATGAAAAACTCTTATATTATTTTGTAATTCATAATTTTTTATAAAATATAATATTAATTTATCTTGTTGACTATATATATAATAATTATATGATGTAATTTTGCTCAATAGATAGATACATGAATTCATTTTCTTGTGAAAAATATACATACGCGAAGTACTGTAAACAATACTTAAAATGCGCGCATATTTCACATGGAGCATGAAATAAATTTTTGCAATTCTCAATGTTTTTTAATCTACATAATACTGGCATATAATATATAAACTTTGTCATAACAAAACCTTTATCATTTTCATTTTTAATGCACAAAAATTGTTTTGAAAAATAATGACACGGTACATAAAAGAAAAAATGTAATTGTTTTTTTTTATAATTTTATGACAGTCAAACATCTCTGAATAACTGAATATTATTAGATTGAGGTAATTACTTTAATGTTTGAAATAAAAATATACGATTATAAATTAGACAATTCGGGAATAGTTGAACTCTGTCGTCATATTATTTCTAGAACTTATCTCATCATTTTTGCATTTTCATTTAAAAAGAATATTAGTGAATTTCAAATTTTCGTTCTATGAGCAGTTTCAAGCTTCCAATTCCAAGCACAAATCCCGGAAATAGATGTGGTGACCAAGTTGCTATTCCGAGCGTGGATTTAAGAATAAAAATGAAATTGCCTCTTGAGCAATGAAGTAAAAACGTGCCGCGTACAACGGCCTGATCATACTCGCGTGGATGTGGATCGTAAATCGACCGATCATATTCATGAGCGTGCACGTGTGTATGTATAGGTAAGGACATGTGTAAACCGCGTAACCGCGAGGCATCGATCGACACGCGTGACGTATAGGCGAGAAGTTAATCAAATCGTTTTCAACAATTTATCAGGGCAGCTGTCGCGCGATACGATGTGCCGTTCGCAGCGTAGCGTCCGTAGTATAACGCAGCACCCGTTTACACACATACTCGTACAACACGATACGATATGCCTGGAAATATTAGTCGACTCTGAATAATTACTGCGCCACAATCGTGGTCTCGATCACAGCATTCATGTCGACCCTCATTGATTTGCTATAAATTCTTAACATACCTATAGTTTGTGCAAAACGTCAAAAAATAGAATATGCTGAAACTATTTTTCTATATATATATTATTTTATATTAAATATTTTTTATGTATATTATTTTTATATTATTATATATATATATATATTATTATCATCACATATATTATTTTATTTATTAGACCTAATACTAACTATTAATTATTATGGAAATGTGTAAAGAAAGGAAATTTTATTAAATTTTCATAAAAACAGATTGATTTCAAATTTCGTAAAAAATCCACAAGTGAAAAAGACAATGATAAAATATTTAATATACTTAATATGTTTTTTCTTAAAATATTGCATTTTCAAATCACTGCATATGTATATAATATACTATATTCAAAATTATTATATATTTGAAAGTAAATATTTAATAAATTTTAATATTAGCTAACAAATTACAATCGAATACCATGGAAATATTAATTATAGAAATTCGATGAGAAAATTAATTATAGAAAACAGATAATTATAGAGAACTGATATTAATTATAAAAAATTCATTATACTAAATTAAGGTTCTCGTGCTTTGAAATGATAGCATGCCATGTCGGTTAAATACTCTTATTTTATGATATAACCTAGTCTCAAAATATATCTCAATTGTATTCATTACATAATTTAACACTTGCTACATACTAACATACGCTGTGTTACGATCAACATAAAACACATAATACAATGTAGTTTCATGTATGACTGTGTAACTTCCTGCAAACGGCTGCATTATGCAATTTCATGCAACTTGGGACATGTCAGATTAAAACTTTATCCTGTTCTGTTTTAGAATGATATTATGTGAGATTCACACATTATATTATTGAAGTTTTAGTTGTTACATTATTTGTTTATTAATCTATATATATATATATATATATCAATTCTTATTGCACAAAATTATATTTTTATAAATTCTTTAAAATAAATATATGTATTATAAATAAATAATTAGCTAGCCACAGTAATGAAATCTGGGGCATTCTTACACAACAATTTTAAATATACTGATATCGTAAACCAACCTAATTTAGTAGAAATGTAGAATTATCAAAAACGGAAGTCAAAAAAGTATAATATAATAATTATTAAAAGATGAATAAATGGAAGTACAAAAAAGTATAATAAAATTGGTGCATTATATATATATATATATATATATATATATATATATATATATATATATAATAAAGGTTATTATAATTATATAATTATTTATACAACTTATAATTACACAATTAATAATCATTAATATGTTCTTTATAATATGTTCTGTATAAAATAAATTAGATAATATATGATATTATAAAATGTTTTCTTTTTTTTAAATATAAATTTTTATTCTAATTTATTGTAATCCATTTATTTTGAGATAACGAATCTACATTCTACAATCTACAATCTAAATCTATAATCTAATTTCTACAAAATCGTTACCTCATATAATAAAATAATAGTTCACTCACCAATCAATGTGCAACAGCGAAGTTAACTGCATTGCAGCTACATTGATCTGTAATATACAATTAGATTTGAAATTAAAATGATCATTGTATCCATTGAATTTTATAATCAACGCATACAATAATAAATCAACAAATATATAATTAAATAACTTAAAAAATTTTTTAAATATTTTTTTAAATATTATTTGAACTTTTATATGTCGAACTTTTACATAAATTTTATATATCAAAAATATTTTTTTCTAATTCTTTCTTGTTTGATCATCCAAATATAGGAATAAAATTAACGTATATGTGTCCGCATATACATATGTAACGTATATAAGTAACAAGTATTAGACAAATAATAAATATTTACCTCAAAGTTGTCCCGTTGGCGTCCGATGCCTCCTAGGCCTCCTCTCAACTTGGTCAGAATTATTCATCGCCAAAGTCCTTTGATTTACACGAGCGATACTTTAAACTTTAAACGACACTCCCGCACTAAAACGCCCGACACTTTAAACGACACTCCCGCACCAAAACGCGCGATACTTTGGACGACATTCCCGAACATAATCGCACGATACTTCGAACGACACTCTCACACTTTAAGCGCGTGATATTTTGCACAACACTTGAATGTCTTAGTTGCTTTCACCGGAATCAATTCGCACAATTTTTATGCCAGTCTTTCTGTGTATCAGACACGCCGCACATGATTAATTACTCCTCTAATATTAATTACAAACGTCTTCGAAATGAAGCTGGCGACGCGCACTTGGTTATAGCGGGAAAAGCGCGCGAAGCGATACTCGCGATCTCTTGCGGGATCTGTAGACACTAAACTTTGCGTGCGCGCGAACGGCAAATCATCGATGATCGCACAAACATCATACTTATACGCTAGGAGGACAAAAACTACTAAAATATAATAAAAGATAATCAAATACGTGAAAAATAATAATTATTATATATAAATGCATATCAAGAGATATTGATTTATAATCAATTTCGTATTGCATTAAAAGTTAAACAAGTAAATAAAGCGTGCAAAAAATTTCTTATAAAAGCAGCAACAAAAATAAAAATATATTGAAATAAAGTTAATAACGTAATGTTATACTGTCTAAAGTACGAAGCTAAAATTATATAAAGAAATAAATTATCGCGCAAAAAATTAAAATTTCTTTTAAATAAAAAGCGTATTTAAAAATATAAAAAATAATAATAAAATGGTTCTCAACATAAATGAAATAATAATCAGATTGAGCATAAAAAATTTAAAAAGAGACACGTGTCAATACCTAACATAATGATATCTAAAATGTAATTTTAAATTGGAAAAAATTAATTATTGTTTTTAATGACTAAATGTTAAAATTAAAAAATGCAAGAACGTGCTTCAAAATATGAGAAAACATGAACGAAATGATTCTCAGTTTGACAATAAAAAATTTTAAAAAGACAGGTGTCAATACCTAACATAATGATACATATATTGGGATCTAAAATTTGAAAAAAATTAACTATTGCTCTATTGATTGTAATTAATTAAAAAATAAAAAAGCGAGCTTCAAAATATGGGAATACGTTTGTGAAATTGTCCTCAGTTTGATAACAAAAAATATTTAAAAATCACGTGTCCTGACTTAACGTTACTGTATATATGTGTATATATACTGTATAAAATTAATCATAAAATTTTCATATAATTTGCCATTAAAATTTAGAATAGTTGTAAGGTATTACATGTGTATTATATATACGTCATACGCAAAGTTAATGTTTTCTAGAAATATTAGAAATTTTAAATTTTAATATTTGTTGTCGAGCTCTGAACGTGATAAATTATCAAATTCTTGACGTCTTTGGCAACGCAGTTATGGCAAGAAGACAAAGTTAGAAAGAAAAGTATTCTTCGTATAAGGCAACACGTTTCGGATATTATGTCGCGGCGGTGATCATAATGAAGTATCGATGAAACGTACGACGCCGGATGAGAGAAAGAAAAAGAGAGAGAGAGAGAGAGAGAGGATTTCATGAGGCGCTCGTAGGTGTGGGTAAAACGTGAACGGAATCGTATTTTCCCAAACTTTTCTCAGGGAATTTACCGGGCAAGTGCCAACTGAACCTGGACTTTCGAACACAAGAAGCGGCTGAAATCACCGTAAAACGGAAAACCGCCGTTGCACCAGATGTTAGTACTTAAATTGGAGTCCCCTCACTCCCTTCACTTCGTTTTTAATACTTTCTCTCTTTTATTATCTGTCTTTTCGATATTTTTCTGCTAAATATTATTTATATTTCTGTAATATAATAAATCTATAAAATAATATTTTTACAATAATAGTACATATTAATATATGTATAATGTATATATGTATATTAAATTTAATTCAATCTTTGATTACAGTTATCGTCAATTACTGATATATATATATATATATATATATATATATATATATATATATATATATACATATACATATATATGTTTAAATGTAACTTATAATGTGTGTGTCAATTTGCGGAAAATCTTAAATTTTATTAAAGTTTATTAAATTACATTATACTTATCAATTTAAATAGACTAATTCAATAATTATAACAAAGTACAAAATTAAAATGATATATAATATAATTAATAAAAATTCTTTTGAAATTAATAAATCAATAATTACGTCCTACATTGTATGATATACAAATAGTCGATCTATTCTACATATAATAAAAAATTAAATGTAAATTTGTAATAATCTGTTGGAAGCACTAGCATATCGTAATCTTTTATGTCACGTATATATTTACTTAACTCTAATTTCACAATCACTGTTATATTTAACCACACATATCTCTATATTTTTGGCCCTTCTTCTATGCACTTTTCCAAATGACTAATAACTTTTCCTCTTCTATTGCTTTTTTTTTTATCTGCCATTTCGTCTACGCGCAAATGTGCAAGAGAGCCAAAGCGGAAGTAGACTCGCTCTATACAACCGTGATATTTTCCATCTACCTGATCGCTACAGCGTGCTCGAGAAGATTGGATCGTACCAAAATATTGTCGTTACGTCCGCTGCCGCGTGTTCCAAATCGCGGCAGTTCCAAGCCGCATGCACGACGAACGCTCTTGAAACAGTGCCCGGCTCCAAACCGCAATTTCAAGGTGACATAAGTATCGAAAGCAATACTGAGAGGGAATGTAAATACTGCATACAATTGATGCGAGTCGTTCCTCCCAGTCCCGAAAAGTTAAGGGTGAACGTTACGTAGACGCAATTGCATAAATATCATCCGTCCTTTCAAGCTACCGTTCAGTGCCGGTTTGGTAGATGTATAGCATCCATTTTAATTAAAATGAAAGAAACAGTTCTTCGTAAGAATTATTTAAAGAAATAAAATAGAATTTTTTATTATATATATATAAGTTCTTGTATTTGCAAATATACATATATATGCCACTTTTTCGCTAACATCGATAAACATTTTATCGCTTTTGGATTTTTATCCCCGATTCGACCGCTATTACAGCGTAAAGATAACAGCATAAAAGTGGAATCTGCTACGCAATGAAAGACGAACCTTCGTTGAATCACACAACCCGGTCATTATACTATTCCACAGAGATACCTCAATCGGATTAAATCGTTTGCCAAGTCGAATCTTTCGCCGCATTGAAATCTTGTCAGCTCTCCTTCCTTTGTCGCGTCGTTCAAGAACGAGGCTCTTTCGGAATCGGCTCGTGGTATAGCGTGACTCTATACCGAAAGTAATCAACCTCGGACGGAGACATATCAGGAACACCCGACTGTTCTGGCTGGTCAATGGCGAATACCCGACTGTAACTTAGGTCAAAGCCATTCATCGCTTAACCATACTGTTTCTATGCATTGACGGTTAAGAATGGCATACACGCTCCATCAGCGGAACTTCTTGAGTGACCTTATCTCTCCTCAGGAATGATAAATTGTTCCAACTTTATAGAAGATTACCCCGTTACCGTCATATTGCTTCGAAACTCTTATCACAACTTTTGTACAAATTAATTTAATCGTACACTCACAACTGTCTCACTTCATCGTTCTGTCTTCCAATGTATAATATGCAATTCTTATAATATATATATATATATATTTGAGATTTTACATCAAACCCCCCGTGAAGGACCGATTGTTCCAAAACATAAGGGAGTCGGTTTTCCTTCTTTCAACAAAAGCTCGTCTATCTTAGCGCGATTCGAGCCATCATTTCTTGCATAAACCGTGTCAAGCGCAGATTACAGAGCGCGGCGCAGACATGGTTGTGTTCTAAAATCTGTTTTCTGCGCGACCCGCCACTAAAAGCAATCAACTTTAACCGAGACTTATCAGCGACAGTCGAGCGCGCCAGACGGCTGAATGGAGGGCGTGCTGCGGCCAGCTTCATTAACCGTTAGATACATACCGGTATACGAAGGTCTGTATGATGCTTTTGCCGCGCAAAAAGCCGCAATTCGCAGGAATCGGGGCGGTCGAGTATTATTTTTCACGGGCGGTTCTCTTTGTACGAAAGGGCGGACTCCCAACATCCTCTTTTATCCCCATGCCGCGACGTTCTTTGCTCGCGCGGATCCGGTTGACCGCGTGCACGCTTGGCATTTGTCATCCGAGATTCCTTTGTTCCGGCGCGAAACAAACGAGAAACTCCCCTGCCAACCCCGTGTTCTCCAACACTCTCTCCACGATCGCGCCAGTTCTACCCTTCCCTTTTCTTCTCGCGTTCCCCGGCCTTCCTTCACGCCCTCTCGTCCCCGTGTGCGACTTAATCAGAAGTTTTTTTCGCCTCGGCTTTGAGATTACTGAATTGTCTCGCTCGTTTCTATCTCGCCTTTACACCTAGTGAATTCTGCACTCGGCAAGATTCCGCTTCGTTATACGCTACATTTATACGATACGGAAGTGCATACGGTTGGTTACACGCTAAATTATTTTACAGGCTTTTTTACAAGTTATTTAGCAGGCAATTCTCTGAGAGAAGTTTAAACACGAAAAACGTAATTGTGTGTAATATTCAAAGGAATTAATGGAAAGATTGATGGGATTAATTTATATTACGCTCGTCAGTTTCTTTAATTCGATTAAAAATTATTATTCTTTAGAAAATAAGATATATTTTTATTATAACAGCTTCTGAAATTTGCGGTACAAAGACAAAAATTAAAAAATATTGTATAACTCTTCTCAAAATCCTATTTAGTGAAGCGATATTCCTGAACGTGGCAAATGTTTATCGTAGGAAATGCAATAAAAACTACTATCGGAACCGTCGGCAAATAAACGTAAGAGGGCTGGAAATGTGCCTGACCTAACAGAACAGGAAACTCAAAGGTAACTTCACAGGATAGGTCAAGCACCTTACGGTTGGTCGGCCAATTGTATGTTCTCGAGAAGCCACAGTTAGGTACGACAAGGTTCATCCGTCACGACGTTATCGCATTGCCGACTACGTGACGAAGATGAAATCTCGTCACGGTGGTGGATGGCGATCGTACCGGGATGAGAACATCAGCCGGAGGCGCCATTTGATCGACTTGCCATCCCCTAAAGGGATTCCGCCGACACGGGCGATGCCAGGCGTTGACGTTCATGTGTCGCAAACCGATCGAAATTATCCACACGCGCTTGCGTATATTCATTACATCGTGAACAAGTATTGGGAATTTGCAACATTTCGCAGCTGTCAAAATATCTATTAATGATATACCTACAATTATATTATCCATATGTTTTTCATTAACTATGATAATAATGCTGCTCATTATTCTTATATACAGATTTTGTTATATATACATGTAGATTTTATTAATTTTACTTCTAAATATATAATGACATGATTAGCAAATATTTATTGGAAATTTGCAAAATTTCGCAGCTGTCAAAATATCTATTAATGATATCCTATATTTCTACAATTATGTTATGCATATGTTTTTCATTAACTATGATAATAATGCTGCTCAAATTATTCTTATATACAGATTTTGTTATATATACATGTAGATTTTATTAATTTTACTTCTAAATATATAATGACATGATTAGCAAATATTTATTGGAAATTTGCAAAATTTCGCAGCTGTCAAAATATCTATTAATAGATATCCTATATTCCTACAATTATGTTATGCATATGTTTTTCATTAACTATGATAATAATGCTGCTCAAATTATTCTTATATACAGATTTTGTTATATATACATGTAGATTTTATTAATTTTACTTCTAAATATATAATGACATGATTAGCAAATATTTATTGGGAATTTGCAAAATTTCGCAGCTGTCAAAATATCTATTAATGATATACCTACAATTATATCATGCATATGTTTTTCATTAACTATGATAATAATGCTGCTCAAATTATTCTTATATACAGATTTTGTTATATATACATGTAGATTTTACTAATTTTACTTCTAAATATATAATGACATAATTAGCAAATATTTAATAAATGTATTATTTAGCCCACAATGATCCAAAAAATATATAATAAAATCAAACAAATAAATTCAAGAACCCTTACTACTTTAAGTTACAGTTTTAGATGACTATAACGTTGCATTTCTAGCAAAATATAAAAATGGAATTGATCTTTGGGAAACAATGGCAAAATTTAGACGAAGAAATCTAATCAGATACGCGAGTTCGTACTTTTTGTCGCGAAAAGCGAGTTGCGCGGCACGAACAAAATAATTTCCAAAGTTCCCACGCGACTCTAAAGAGCAATGAAAGAAAGAAAAAATAAAAAGTCGAAAGATCAGGCGGTTTCTCTCCCATCAAAAGTTTGATTGCGATACGACGACAGTGACGGCACGGGAAACTTCGTTCATCACCCGGGGAGAATTTTCCAGCGGAAATAATAATTCCCGTAGAAACGGCGGGACAGTCCGAGGGACAGTAAGTAACGTCGCGGCCGTCTTAATTCCTTCCGCCATCTTTGTTCCTCCGCGCTAGCATCCACCCCTAGTGCAGGGCCGCCACAAACTTCCCGACCGAAGTTCCACCAACCCGTCACCTTCCGCGCCCACGTGACCGCTCTCCTCTTTCATCTTATATGAAGTTAATTACATTTTTATGAGCCGCCATCCTTCTTCACGAACGCACCTATACACCAACCCGCCTTTATGTTTCAGTTCTGTAAGAAGCCAAGTGCGAACACTCGCCCCATCCCCACCTGCCATCTTCGCCGCCACTTTTCTCGCTTTTTGCAGCACGCCCGTCGCTTCGCCCCGCCGTATCGTTTTTCCGCGACGGAATTGACCGAACGGGCAAGGGTGGTCGGGAGAATAGAGGAGCGCGCCGTGGCGGGAAGTAAATGAGAATGACTTTATTGTCCTCATTTCGGAGCGTCTACCTCCGTGCTACCTGATTGTGAAGAGACGTCGTGAGTGGGGATGAAATAGAGAGAAAGAAAGAGGAACGAAGAAAAGAGGGCGGTGAATAGCAGCGGAGTTCCCTTCGAAGGAAGGTTAACGTAGCGGTAGAAGGAGGAATACTACCCCTCCTGAGTAGAGGGAAAGACGTTACGTTTTTCATTTCCTCTGCTTAAAGGTGATTTCCCGAATCACCTTTAAAGTGGAACCGACGGTGTGAGTAGTTTTTAATCTCGCTTCTTAGCTGCGGAAAGTGTATTTACTGTGCAAAATATAAAATGCCATTTTAACTGTGCTACGCTCCTCGAGATTTAGCCTGCATTATTTCAATTCCGTGGAATATTTTCGCAAAAGTCAAATACCGCATGGAATTAACATATCAAATGGAATAAGTAGTGATAAGAAAAATGGGCAGGATATTTATTGATCCTTCTCGTCGCATTTCACATTTGACAGCTGTCAATCACGATTGAAACGATTAACGTAGAACGCATTATTTTTCAATTGCAAGTATATTAATAATCGAGATACCGTTTTAATGCATACACAAGGCAACAGAAATATAACACAATATTTTATTTTTGTACAAGAAATGGATAAATATAGCAGAATGCTTGTAAAGTAGAAACTTTAAAACTTATTAGTTATTTCTTCATCCATTTACAAATAGTTCAAGGAACCTTTCTCCAAAACTTTTAATGACGTATTAATGTCATGCTCAGAATTTCATAGATCTTAATATACATATGTAGGTTTGATACTGTTATATATCTTTTCATATTCAATATAAATGCAAATATTTTGCTAACTTCTGAATATTTTATTTTTGGTCTATAATTAGTTGCAACAGTATCTCGTGAAAATCATAATTTAATTTCAAATTATAGAGAAACGTAATTTATATAAAATAAATTCACAATTGACATTATATATTATAAGAGATTAATTTTAATATTGCTTATTTTAAATGTATTTATAATGGCTAACTTAATATTTATAGTCTTGGCCGTACTATATAAATAAAACTCCCAAAAAATCGATCTTTATGTGTTAAATAGAAAAATCACCAATAGATAAAATTCATCTTTATTCAATCCCTTAACAAAAATTACTATTAAAAATAAGTAATTTTACTTTCTCAGAGAAAAAAAATTTTTATATTAACTACCAACTATAAAAGTTACTCAAATATTTGTTTTATATTCTTTTTTATTCATATGAGCATTAATAGGCAAATCGCAAAAATATGTAAACGAAAAACAGCAAAAAAACGGATGTAAAGTTTTTAAAATTATACTCTACATTTCTATCAAGCGCATAATTTTCTGTCGAACAAATATTATTCAGCTCACTCGGCAAGTCAGTTGGAAATCTTGATTACACTGTATAAAACTCAAGTTCAGCGGAATCGTTCGCAAATATGAAACGATTTAAGCTCACTTACATCTATTTTTTTATTAAATACTCGTATATGTATATATTTAGTCCTTTTATCTCCAATTCTCCTTCTTTTTATTCTCTCCACTTCTCCTCTTTTTCTGTATACCTATATAATTTTACACAACTAAAATTTTATTACAAATAATTGATACTGTCTTCGAAATAATAGATCTTTTAAAGGATAATTTTTAGCATTTCTTACACAGTATTATTCAACAATATCTGATTGTGAAATTGTTATAACTTTGCTCTCTTTTTCATTTATAACCACATTACAGTCTACATTATTATTCAACTGTAACTCAAAATATCAAAATATATTTTAAGAATTATTACCGTTATTAATACTTAAAAAATATCATTATAAGCATTAAAGGAAGTTAATGAAAGCAATGGTTTTGATCTTGCTAAACACGTTATTTCTTTTTCTATAAATTTATAAACATTAATTTTTGTATTATTTCACACAATTAATATGAAACACGAACATAATTGTTGACAAATTTTTTATTAATACAATTTTGTGGGCCTTGAAGATTATTTTCAGAGAAATTCAGAGATAATCGTATAAATCTTAGCGGAACAGCTCTCGACTAACGAGTAACCCGATATCCGTTCTGGGATTTAGTGCCTGGTCTCATCGTTAGATCCATGATTCAATAAAGGAGTACCACGTCCAGCTATTGCAATCTCCACCAACCCCTCTACCGTTTTCTCACTACCTCTTACCTTGGCCAACTTTGTTTAAGTCTCACAGGGTCGCTCACGATAACCTTTGGGATAAGGTGGTTCCATCGAATAAGTATTTCAGCCACGGCGAAACGATAAGAACCATTCTTTTTTCTCTTGCTTCTTACTAAACCTACCAATAAATCTTATTAACTGTATGATGCTTAGGAGATAGCTCAATCTGCCGAATATATCGCTAATTTGATGAAACATTAGGAGCATTGAGAATAATGCAGCGAATTTACGCGATTAGGAGTTTGGTTGCTCGGTGCTTTGCTTGAGATACATTATCACGATCAGGAAAGTTATTTATTATTTCTTTATCGATATAACAAAATTAAAATAGTTGATCTAATTTATATGTCGCGTTTTTATTATTTTATTTGTCTTGAAAAATTGCATCAAAAATATTTAAAGTTGTGTGAAAATATTAAGAAATTTATAAATTAAGAATATTAGAAATATAGATGTAAGAAAGAAAGAACTCTCTCTTCTAATGTAAGAAAAAGGAAATGAGTAATAAAATTGCTCGATAAAAAATGACTATGGTCATAAGTGTTGTTTAATCAAGGAAAATCAGTTCAAAATATATTAATTGTATTTCGCGAAACATAGTATTTATTATTTAATGTCTATTTAATGCAAAGTGTTGAACTAATTTTAATTATGCAAAATGTTCACATTAGTTGAAATCAATGGATAACATATTAATAGATTGTTTCCATAGCTAATTATTGCAACAACACGAGGGATCATCAAATATAGTTTTGCCATAAATTACATGCGCCTAGACAATAGATCGATTTACAAAGGCAAGAACCGCACTCGCGACCGCGAATGGATTTTCCCGCTGAGAGTCAACTCGAGGTACACAAGTTTTCTAGAAATAATATTTGACCGCCGAACGCGCATAATTAGCTTAATGATCGCGTATGACTGCGTATCCCTGACCGCGCTCGCGAATTATCCTAACAACTTTGCCATAAATATCCTATCATTATCGGCGTTTCATTCTCTCATCAGGGTACGCGCAAGTTGATTAAATTATTCCTCGGTACGGGCAAACATTATTCGCTCGCTTCGACCCATTCGCGATCGCGCTCGTGCCGAGCGGAATCCACTCGTCGAGTGTCATCGGAGATTTAAATTGTGCCCGACAACAAAATGGAAATGAGGGTTGTAGAATGGAAAATGGAAGGCAGCTTAAAATACAGAGGTGAATTGAAGAGAGAGAGAGAGAGAGAGAGAGAACGGAAGAGGATGGTGCTAGAGAGAAATCGGGAGAGATAACGAGAATGAGAGTAAGAGAGAAACACGTTACATGCGCGGAAAAGGAGAAAAAGACAGAGAGAGAAAGAGACAGACTGTTGGCAGAATTTTGCAGCGATCCGCGCGTTTGTTCCGCACTCACCCCACGCGAAAAATAATGGCCGACGGATGCGCCTGTTGTTTCATTTTTGAATTCGCAACCATTCGCGCGGCCTTGTTTGTGCGTTTCCTTCTCCTCGTTCCACCATGATTTCTCTCGCCTGCTCTCTTGTTCGTGTTCGTTCGTTCGTCTTCCTGAGAGGGTGAACTGAGAGAAAACCCAAGACGCGTAACCCTCAGTCGAGAAACCAATTCCTATAACCCTCTATATACTATTAGCGCCAGCGCAACTTGCGTGTTTCAACCTTCTTGATGAATATTCACGTAAATAAGACTGTGTGTAACGAGGGTCGGGTTAATGTAAATCCACGATGTACGTCGAGACATTTAAAGAGCCGCGAAGGGAAGACGGGGATGTGGCGTGCATTCATTTAACTGGATAATAAAGTACTGATAATTATATCAATGAAATGGGGCGAGAGGCACGCAAATGTTGTGTTACCACACCCCATAACTGGTTAATTCAAATTTTATTTTAAAATCAGTACTTACAAATAATCCACGATTTTATCACAATATTTTATTACTATAACAATTGAACGTCAGTTTTGGTTTTTTATCTTAAATTAAATAAACGTCTTTATATTCAACAGATTTTTAAATTTTTGTACTAAATTTTAAAAAATTGCAGCGCATTAGTTGTTAAAATATAATATTATTCTATCTATTTACGTAATTATAATACGTATTATAATACGTATTATATTACGTAAATATAAAATTTTCATTTTTTATTTTAACGTATAATGTACCTCAAATTAACAGTCGCAACAAAATCGAATCGTTACTGAAACATAACAAAATATTAAATTGCGTATTAAATAGATTTATCTTTTTGAGAAATTATAAACATTTATTATAGATTTATTTACATTAGGAATAAATACAGAATTATGAATTCGAGAATTATATAATTCAATATTTTTCTTAGTACACAAAATATGTTTTATTTAATCATACAAAAGGCGACATAAATATATTTTATCATGTAATATTATTGTCAAAATTATAAATATAATTTTATAAAGAATAAAGACATTATAAAAATATGATTTTTTAAACTTATTATATAAATTTGAGAAATCAGTATGCAAAAAACGTATTTGAAGCTACGTGTTGGAAAGTGGAAGAGTCGGTAGAAATTGCCGTGACTTTAGACAATCCGTTCTAGGAGAGCAGGACTGCTTAACGCGGATCTTCGTTAAAATTATTCATAAAGTTAATGTAATACCAGAATCCAATTAATTCAGAGGAATGATACTGGTCTTAAAAGAAGAATCTTTACTCTTTCTGTACGACTCGTGAAATATTAATAACCTCGACGAGTGTCTCAGCGGTCTGCGACAATGTCAGAGTCTTGCAATGAAATAGATTGAAGAAATAATTTTCCACGTATGAGGTAGGATTTTAAACGGATATACTGTTTGTTTCCCGGAGTGGAGCTTCGCGAGGCATTGCAGACGACGTCTGAAGGAGATATAAAGATCTCGGCAGTATAGAATTCGCGATTTTCTCCAGCGCAGATGGCACGGAATGATACTTTTCGCTCTACATTATACGCTGCAAGCGACTGCTTTCATCTCCGCAATTGTAAAGAAAAAAACAGCATATATTTTGTTGTCGAACGGCAAAATTTCTTCTTGCTTGATCTTTAATCTTACTTTATCCCAAAACTAATAATATTTTCAACTTATTTTATTGTCTTGCGACAATTGTTAAGCATTTCATAATTTTTAATAAATCTGACGAGTTATTTCTTATTAATACTTTAATTATGTAATAGAATTGATTTATAAAATACAAAAAGCAGCTGTCTATAAAATAAAATTTTTTAAAATAATTTCTCTCTCTCTCACTCTCTTAAAAAGTGTTCTTTTACTTCTGAAAATATTGCACAATATTATCTCGTATTCTCAAAGTTTATATCAATACTTTTATATTGTAAAGACTTTCTACTTATTATTTAATTCTACTTGTTCTACTTTTTATCTACATCTCTTTTCTATTAATTACATGCCCATTTGTAAAAAAGAAAAGTTTTTTTAAATAAATTACAATTGTTTTTTCTTTTTTTTCCAAATTTTGCCGCATGATCAAACAGGAATCCATGTTAGCCATCGTATTTCCCCGAGGGTGCAAATCCACCCCACTAGAGGACACGTAAAATCAAGCAATAGATTGCGAGAAAGATTGGAAAAAAATTAAAATAATCATATTTATCTATTAACTTATAATTACAAGACAGATATATTTTTTTCTCGCAAAGATATTTACAAATGGCCCATTACATTATTATATTATATATTATTTGTACTTATTAAAATCTTAACTTAAAAGTAACTCTCATAATTATTATTATTATTATTATTATTATTATTATATGGCTCCGAAAACCCTCTAATCAAATACACTAGTTCTCGTATAACACAAATATAACACGAATCATGCACCAACAATGCATTATCAGTTACATCTGATATTGTCAGCTTATCAAGTTATAATTTCACGTTCAGTGTGTAACTGGATAATAATCAATATGTGATTAAACACTGACAATGAGTGACACATTATACGTTACATACCAGTCCTTTTAATTATCATAGCTGCACTCAATGTGCCATTCGATTTATTTAATGATCGAGAATATTGCTGTGAGAATAGCATGAAAATTTTCATTATCGATTTTAAAGCACAAAAGAGACATTAAAAACTATTCTATAATTTCTAATTATATTTATAATTTAAACTAATTAAATAAAGTCAAGAGATAAGATAAAATATTTAATAATTTATTTATTTGTAGATAATCTTGTATTAAATTTTTTCAGCATTGTGCTATGATTTTAAATAAATTCTTTTCGAGTAAGATACACATACACACCAAACAGATATAAAATTATATTTATATATACAGTACATTTATATTACATTTAAAAAATAAATATAATTTTTAATAAATCTTTCTTTATATATAGCAGAACATAACTGATTTCTCGCTTAGAAAACTATTCTTTTGTAGTTTGGATGAAAAATGTACGTCGTCACAGCACGAAGTAATGATTTTAAAATTTGCTGCGATTCCGAAGAGAACGAGACCATCTGGAAAAAAATATTATTTTTATCAAGATGCATACTATAATTTGTATTAACCTCGTATAAGACTTCAACTAAAGCTATAATAAAATGCTTTTAATTCAAATATCAAGACTTTTATATATTCTAAAAATATGTTACAAAGTGGTATGTTGGATGTGCAATGTTATTTCGCAAAACAGGAAATTTTGAAATAGTATTGTACATAAGATATTACGAATATAAATAATTTTTTTGTATAATTCTAAATTCGTCATTTAATAGACCATGATTTATGATAGAAACAAGGTTTATATGACCTAATTACGACTCTTGATGAGACCGCAATCATTACAAGAAGTACACGCATTAAAATCCAAGCAGATTTTGCATGAAAGCAAAATTGATTAATTCGATAATTCCGAGTCCTCATTTCACTGTGACGCATCTCTATGAGAAAACTTTCCGCAATCTACTTTCATTTCCACGTCGGACATCTCCGACATCTCCGGAGAGACTTGTGTTCGAAAGTAAATGCTTCCCACTCCATCCTCGATCTTTCTCATGTCCTGTTCCTCGCTTGCCGCTTAGTTACCCGAAACGCACCTTTGCCGTTCTGTCGTTCCATCCCTGAAAGCTCGCCAACCCTTGCCTACCGCTCGATCCTACAGTCGGATTCTCGGCAAATAGCCTCTTGTCTAACCACCACACTAATGCTGAGGGACTTTGAAATGTAATACGTAGGAAATCGGCGTACCACTAATACCTTATACCGGTCCAACCTCGCCTTCATGAAAATACCGGAAAGGAATTCAGTTTCGTTGCATCAGAATTCATCAAATTTTGCACAATAATTAAACTTCCCCCAATAATTGACATTTGTGATTAATCAACAGCAATCTCGCATAGAGAGACATTATTATATTCAAATTGTCATTATGATTGTCATGATGAAGAAGAAGTGTACATCGGAAATAATGATGGGCAAAATATAAGCAATTCAAAGCAGAAGTAAAAAGATATTCGAATTTATAATTTATAAAATGTCTAGGATTGCATAAATATAAAATGATAATATCAAAGGATTGTTTTTTTAAACAATTCCCTTCTTCTCAAAGAAGGCTGCTCTTTGAGCAGATTGGTGAATGAATTATGAACGAGCTCTGAATCAAAGCAGATTTTTAGCTGATGCAGTAGCCAATGGCAGAGTCATTTCTTCAATCTCATAATCTCATTCCACCGGAATTGAATTCCACTTTTTGTCTTTATGAAACACGCGAGAGATAGTCACGTGGAACCTAATCGGTTCTACATGGAGGATTATTACAGTTTTATAGCCGCCACCGGACGATTATTACGCCGAATGTTTTATTTGATGACGCAGTAACATTAACCTTGAAAATATATTATACATTTCTCAAGTGTCCGACATTTTTTCATTTTCTCACGCGCGTTTAAAATCCCATAAGCATTAAACTTATAAATCACATTAGCAAAAGACGATGAAAAGAGTAGTATTATTTCTTTTATTTCAAATCTACCGACGTAAAGAGTTTCCTTTTCTATTGACCCTGGGGAAATTAAATTTAACGTCCATTAAATCGCCGAATAATGAACACAAAATAAGCATGCATTTTCAATACATGTACACACGGTGTTTAAATTATACTATCTGTTTAAACAAAAAACTTTACTTTTCGCACATTATAACGAAATTGAATTTCTCTAATTATCTGTAATTTTTTACGCAAATTATTTATATAAATTATTATCTATACATTTCTTACATGTCTCGATATTCTGTCTTCTTCGTTTTTACTTCCTATAAAATAGATGTTTTTATCAAGCAACGGCATATTGCAAGTACATATTTTGCGAAACAATTTACGGTAAAAATGTTTATTGCTCTTTGTAGATTGTAAAGCATTTTAATATAATATGAGAAAACTGTCGATACATTCAGTGGGATTCGGTAAGCAACATATTGCAAACTAAAGTAGAAAGAACGAAATTTTACAGAGACGTAATTTCTCGTAACGAGATTTGATAATCTGAATGCCATCGAAACAGCTGCGTGGCGTACCGTCTCGAAAATAAATTTCCAGCATATACACTCAATACAAAAGCGGCAAGAGCATTACGAATGCAAATTGCTCGCAAACTGCACGCGTATATACATACTTATGCGAAATTGCCACTCGTTCGGCGCATCGATCGTGAATTACTGGATAATCCGAGTTTACGGCGTTCCACTCATGGAAACGTTCGCATAACAATAACTTCACACCGATGCGCAGCAACACCAGCGTGTCATCCAATAAATTTGTAACTTTATTAAAAGCCTAGGTTGCAAAAAGCGAACGATTGTCAACGATGCCCGCGGGAGTATATATATATATATATATATATCTACTAAAAGGGTCACCTCCTTTTTCATTTCCTGTTTCACCGAGCATCCCCGGAACCGCTCTTAATATCCATTTGATGAACATAGAATGGAAAATCCGGACGTAGGCGCACGCTCCCGCATATGCGAGACGAAGAAGTTACAAATAATGTTTCTCGCATCGAAATCTGGTGAGATAAAACGCGTACACGAGTGTCATTGTGCGCATATATATTTATTGTATGTATAAAGAGCCACGTATACATAGATACGCTCCAATATATTATAGAAGATATAGAGCGACCCGAAGTCACTTGATGACCTGTTAAGCTTTGTGGGAGATGAACGTTTCCAGGATACGTACGTGAATACAGACTCGCGGATATGGTAATTATATCGTTGCAGACTCAGACCGCAACACTAGTTTCGCATTTGCGTTCGCGGTCACTCGTATGTCTCTCCGTTTACATTAATATAACTGACTCGACATGGCTGAGGAATGGTTAATTATAGACGAAGAACATTGATGAGAATTCTCGTGTAATATTTAAACATTAAGAGCATTATTAGGAAATGTACAGCTTTGCTAAACAAAAACATTAGTGTTTTCCTGCATTTTTAATCATAAACTGCTGTCTAGATGGCATTCCATCGGCTAAAGAGAACAAACTAAAATATTTACCATTCATTCTGTCACAATAATCTTTTATTGTCGCTTACAATCTCTCCCGTTCGAGTTATCTATTCTTGCGTAAATGTATCTTCGCGGACTTATTATTGCAATAGGATTTTTCGTAATTATTCGGCGCTAAATTAGCAAGCCAAATTAAAATCTCAGAAATGGAAACTCAACAATCGATGGCGACGTAGCTCTATGTTCGTCGCTCACGTAACAAGAGCACATCTCGCTTTCCACCTCAGCTTCCGCACCAGCTATACCTTCGCAATGCTTCCTCCAGCCAGCTCTCCTTCTCTTTCTCTTTCTCTCTCGCCCGCAATCTCTTTGCTCTGCACGAAGACGGAGGCAGATGCGCTAAATAGCCCGCAGGGAAACCGAACCGCCACCACCCTTAACGTCATGAATGCGCGCGAAGGGTGCATTTTATGGGGCATTGCGCTCATCGACCTTTCTCTCAAGCTGACCTTCCCATGCTTTCGTATCGAGATCAATCATCGCGCCATTTACGTGCTTCTCATTACGTATCTATAAGTATCTCGTTTATGATCATTAAATTATATACGTATAATTAATTTATCTGAGCAAAACTGAATTAATGCTTGTATTTAATAATTTGCATCTGAGAAACAAAATAAGTACATGCGTGATTTTATTCTTTAATTTTATACGATATTAATTTTGCTAGAATTTGTATAATATTCAATAATAAAATTATATATAATGATTAAAAAGATTCAATTTTAATAATACAATTCGCGGAATCTTATTTTTTTATAAAGACAATATTAATATCTAGAATTGACTGCATCGTGCATTTTTAAAAAAACTTGCATATGTATATTATATAGTTTATATGTACAACATATACACGTACAGAATGTATAATATATTAATATATTTATATAAACTATATCATAAATGCGTCACCCGCTAGAAACAATGAAGTTGACCGCGTGTGCTTTATGGGCGCTTAATCTCTTCGATAGTATCCAGAAAAAATTTACTTTATGAAGGATCGAGCGAGGAAAGCAAAAACCCCTTGGTGCTACATCGACGTCATAATATATCCGCGCTAAACACACGGATAAATCAATACGAGTACAAAATAATGATGATTACGTACTGTTTGAAATAGTATATAATAATAGTATCAGAAAACATTCTATTTATATACATACATATATACAATTTATTATTTATAAATATTATATTTACTCTCTTTTTTTTATAACTCATTCATAAACATAAATCATAATTTACAGTGATTTATCGTTCTAAAATGCACAATTCCATCCCTGCTAATAAGACGAATTCTTTAAAGCAATAGTTGTATAATAAATGTGATTTTATACTTTTAATAATAAACGAAAATTCTGAAACACATGACAGAATAGATTTACCTATAACGCGGAAAGATTAATATTAACATCGGCATTAATTTCACATATAAATAGGAAGAAGTGCGAGAAGGGAACATTTCCTGTAAGCTCGGCAAACATTTAGATATCATTATTGTTCGTCAGGCCAATTGTAGATAAGAGCTTTAAATATTAAACACACAGGATAAGATCACGACTCTGTACGGATTTATCTTAAGGCCAAACAAGCCCGCAGAATTTATGAGTTGAATTTTCTTTCTACCGCGCGATAAGGAGTTCCGCTCGAGCAATTAAACAATTCTTAATTATTCGATAGAGATAACGCAAGTAAGTACCTACTTGTTTTTCCCTCTCCGCACGTGCGCATTCTTATCTCGCAAGTGCAAAATGCACGACAGGTATTCTTCACAACGGACAAGACTCTCGCAATGATAGAAATTATTATTACGCCGAAGCGACGTGTCTTTATTACTCCGAAAAACAGAGACGAAACGCAGAGAAAACTTGGAAAATGGCCGGAGAAAATGTTTCTTCAATAATTTCTCCGAAAAATTCTTTTTGAAGAGGCAACGTTTCGGAAAACAGAAGAAACTTCTCTCTTCAAAAGCTAATCTTGCAATTACGTATCTCGACTAGCGTATGCGTGCATTTCAGTTCTGTTTACGCTACATCACTTTCGTCGAGAAATTCTATTTGGCCGGGTTTACGAAAGTACTAAACGTTCCGGGGGAACCCGCACAGGGGTTTATTGCGCAAGAAACTTGAGATACACCCTCTCTCACCCATCTCTTTACTACCGAAATTTTTCCGGTATTATTCGACCTACCCCTATTCTGGTACTCGCAGCAGCTTACTTCATGTCCGCCAGGCGCGCAATAAAAATGTGACGGTAAAGGCGACTGACACGTCAATATAATATCGTTTTTATCGCACTGATCTCTCCAATTTCTTCTTTTTCTCCACGACAGACGACCATTTCTCGATACGCTCAACAACTAGGAGCGAGATGGCGAATTTCATCGCGCGGCGCAGTTTCCGACAGGAGGAAAGAAACACATCACGTTTCCATGTGCCGCCTTATTGCTGCTTATAAGGAGAGAAAAGCGCGAGTTCAAACGCTAAAGTTTTCACGAGTGTTAAACCGAAAGCACCGAAATGTGCCGCGCAGAAGGCGACAGGACCGAACGGCCGTAATAATTTATGCGATCATAGATGTAATCGCATTTGAATATTCACAACTATGCGCGCGTCGCCGAAGGTAGGGAAAGGGAGCCAGTAACTTTATAATTACCAAGTAAATTACCTTTCCTTCCCCGACACCCCACCAACCAGTTAGCGTCGAACCACGTACGAGAGCGAGCGCGTTTCGCGCTCCCTGGAAGGTGAATTTATTGAAAATTAAGTCCGATTTTATCGCGCGGAAAGTTTCCAATTTTCCACGCTTACTTTCGCGTTCTATTTCGACGGCCGGGAGGAATTTGTGACGAAAGCCGACGGAGTGCTTAATAAACGGTCCTACTTTCCTTCCGTCTAGTTCGCGCTATCTCCCTTCATATCTCTCGCTTCTTTCCCCTACATATATTTCTCTCTACTTTTCCCATCATTTTTACAAAAACAAACTTGCTAGAAGATTGTTGAAATATTTTTCAGATAGATTTCCAAGCGATTCAAAGAAGATGTTCGCAAATTGTAGTCTGCGAAGCTTTTACAGCTTTTAATTGTCATATTAGGAAATAAGGGAAAAGCAATTAGGGATCGATTTCAAACTTAAAATAATATTATATGAAATGATAAAAAACTTTTATTATTAAAAAATTGCTTTGCAAATTTAATTCATTAAATTAAATGTATTGCAAAACCAAGAGATCTATTCAATTAAGAAGATACATATATATATATATATATTAAAATGATTTCAAAAATCGATGTTATTTTTTATATATATTTCAATGATAGGGTTTTCTAAGTAAAGGATTCTAACTCAGCAAATAAAGTAGGTCAAATGATGTGACGCAGCTGCTTCTCAGGTACTAAAATCTGCTCTTTTGTATAGAATCTTGAAAAGAGCTATTCTTGAAATTGACCATCTGCATGTAGAAAAAGATCTTTAGGGTATTTTGTCAGTAGCTTATCATCCGTGCAACTATATGTTTCGAAGCGGTTTAATAGTGAATTTGTGATTATCATGCGAAAATCTTTAATAAAATTGATCAACAAACCACGTGTAGAAAAATAAGAATAATACAGTGAGTATGAAAATAGATATAAAGTAAGAAAACAAGAGAGAATGTATATTTCTTCAAGAAAAAATTAAAATTTTACGAATGATTTTGTAAAGTGCTCGAAGAAAGAACTTAGGATATCGAATTCTGAACTATATTATTGTATTTATTGTAATTTATAAATCATTGCGTAAATTGTAAAAAGTTGTAAAGAGAGTTGAAGAGAAATTTCAAACAAAAAGTACTCGAGGAATTACAGCGTCAATTTAATAAGATACTTGAAAACATTTATTTCCCTCCGTACATTTCGAATACTATGAATTTTGATTTTGTTTTTTTTTTTTTGTTTTTTTTGCATTAATGACTTTTGCAAAAGTTTTGCGGTATACATCGAAAATACATTGATAGATGCATGAAAAGTGGAACGTATGCAGAGTTGAGTAGGGGACGATGGAAATGCACAAAATACACGAAGTTACCTAATGGAATACGAACTTCCAATAACTAATGTAATGAAATTATCTGAAAACTGTCGGAACATACTACGTATGGGATGCACTAATACAAAACTAATGCCCGACTGCATATATACATTATACTTGCCAAATCACGAAATTACTTGATATAGGCGTCAAGCACAAATGCAAAGTTCTAATTTTATTAAAAATTTTTTTACAAAACGTTAACATAATTAACACATTACATCATTGTATAAAATTACAATATTGACAAAATGCCATTGACATGTGGATAAATTTTGATTTGAATTGCAAATCTACATATAGGGTCGTATCGTTAATACACTGCGCTATATAAATCCTGCAGTTTCAAATGGTATCGTTATATCAACCACTTTTGATTGCCGTCGATGTTAAATACAAACGTGCATTAGGTGCAAATCCGTTCGATGTAAAATTTGAAATATCGGAATTACGAATTTACAAACGACAAAATTTATTGATATGACCAACAAGCGTATCAAATTTGTAACAAATGTAAAAAATAATTGAGAAGAATATAACTGAAAAAAGAAGTCAAATCTAATCATATTTTGCTTTAACAATAATACATTTTTATGATGCATTTATATAAAATAACAATTATTATTTCTAACAAACATATTCGAAGTATAGTAAGAATATATTACTCGCCACGATCGTCAAAGTTTTCGTACAAGCAAGAGATTCGGTTGAGACGTTTTTAAATCGAGAAATTTGGTTGAGACGTTTTTAAATCGCTATCCTTACCAAAAAGTGTCCAATAAAAAACAAAAGTTACACCGTCGTAATTCTCTTGTTTCTTTGAGGGGAAATTTGCGTAAGAAACAAGAAAAAAGAGAGTGAGAGACGGGAGAAAGAAAAGAAGAAAACTACGGAAGGGACAAAGATTTATCGCCAAATTCGACGTGAACTGAAGCAAAACGAGTATCTCTTTTATCGATATATACTCCTCTCTCCTTCTCGTGCGGATTTTACGTTTGCTGCTTCTCTGTTTAGGCTTTTATCGACTGTCTTTTCCGTGTATATCTGCCTTAGCGATAAGGACAGATAGACAAAAAAAAAGCCGAATTTATTTATAAGCATTACCCTCGAAGAAACGACAAAGTGGAGTCGCTTTCCGAACCGAAAACTGTGAAATGACTTTTATTCGCTCAACCACCCTTATATTTCAATTACACGGATTTAAATGTCACACGGTCGTTTTCATTACTCAAATAAGGAAACGCTTTGTTCATGTCGGGGGATTTTGGAGGCGCGAGAACCCTCGGTAGCTATTGTTAATGGAACTAGCCAGAGAATGATATTAGAAGCAAATGCCAGAATATATAGTTAAGATATTTAATGTTTTATATTTGAATGCATGAGAAAAAAATTATAATATTTTACAAACAGTTAACATATTTAATCCGAATAATAATTTAACTTTGAATAATTTTATTAATATAACATTAAATTTTTCTATTTTCTATACACTTCTCAAAATAATTAAGGGATCAAGAAAAATTGTCCAAAAAATAAACAAATTTTAAATAGCTGTAACTCTTGATTATAGCTTAAATAGCTTTGTTTCAAAAAATAATAATTTTTTTAAAAAAGAGTTTAAAAAGCTTGAAATCTCTACTTTCGAAAAGTCATAGCTTTTTTCATTTTCTTTAATTCTGATATATTTTACATACAGAAAACGACAAACATAACAAATGGAAAATTTTCTTCTTGCTTTGTAAACATATGGCATACACAACAAGATTTGAAAACATTTTTTGACATTTTCACGTTAAAGTCTGAAGTTTTCCCTGCAAAATCGTTTTTCAAAATTTAAATTTCGATCTTTCCTTATGAAGTTATCGCAAATTAAAGAGAAAACGTCATTTTCACTTTAATCGTTCATAACTCTGTTAAAAATCATCTTACAATAATTTTATGAATAGATTCTTGAAGCTAAATCTTTGCTCTATAGCATGATACAGAGACTACATTTTTTTTAACTCGTACACTTTTTACAAATTGGTAAAAATAACAAAGAACTTCATGAGTTTTCTCCTTTTTGTTTAAACTTTAAAAAAAAGTTACGTAAAGTGACTAAAAGAATTTTATCGACTAAAATTTTTGTGCCTTATAGTACCCCAAACTTGGCAAAAAATCACAAACTTGCTGTGATAATTTCTTTATAATGATCCGTGTGTTTAAAATGATCAATGTGTACAATATGTTAAAACATCTTGATTTGCTTTGATAAAAAAATTAAAAAATAATAAAATCCGTGGCAGAACAATCTTTTCTCCACTTTCTAACATAATCTTTTAACTCAACATAAAATTTAGAAAATGTAAAGTTGCATATCATGTCTAAAATTACCGCCGACATCAGCTTCACCTAAAGAACAAATCCAATCAAACAATCTTCACGTAATGCACTTTTAAAAATCAAGAGTTACAGCTATTTAAAATTTGCTTATTTTTTGGACCATTTTTTGATCTCTTAATTATTTTGAGGAGTGTATTTATAAATCAAACAGGCAGAGTTTTAGATTAGCTTTATATATAGATTAACTTTCACAAAAAATATATTTGACACACACACACATATACATATTTATTGTATACATCATCCTGTATGTATCGTAGAAAATGATTATTTATTTGATATGTAAAAGATTGAAACACATTTGTTATTCAAATATGACTATTTTCATCAATATTTTGGATCAAGTATGTAAATCCAGCTTAGTAATTCGCTACTTCTTAACTAGCTTTTCCTGTAATATAGAGAAAGAGAAAGAGAATAGTTTAATTAACTTAATGAAACGTAGTTCTAAGCTATGTTGCTGTAGAGGGCCCTAAATGGATTATATCGAGGATTTGGTGCAGTTTAAATCGTATGCGGAAGGTTCCCACGAGGCGACGACCAGAAACTCCAGAAACCGGCGGGGCAGGCAATATGCGAGTGAAATTCCGTATCAACGTTAAATCCATACGGGAGTACATATTCGTGGTACGAACGCTTGTAGAATGCCCGTAATTGCACAGTCGGGACTGCATAACGGCACTTAACCAGTCGTTTATAATTACCAAGTTATCATCTCGCGAAAATAAAACAGATCGGAAACAAAGGAAAATAAACGCGATAGATATCAATGAACACGATTTGCGCGCTAGAGGCAAGTTTGCAGTTTAAACGCAGGTCGATTAAACGTGACACACACATCTCAAAAGTTAAATTCCGTTTACTTAATGATAATCCACGTCTAAACGCGCTTACATGTTACGTTACTCCGAGCGTAGTCTACGAAATGCATTTCTACTTCACGTTGATTTAATGTTAATTCTCGATTGCACGAAACTGAATAAGATTCTAAGTATCATTTCCTGAAAGGGCAACTTATTTCAAATTAATTTATAAATTTTCGTTAAATAATTCGTCATTTCACATGATTCAACTTTTTTTCCTTTGCGCAAAGATGAGAAATTAATATTTCAATAAACTATATTACGAAAATAAAATGTCTTCAATAAAAACTTGTCATTTTAATTAATTTCTGCTAAAAATTATAATTCATAATAATATAATAAATATAAAATATAACGCAAACATTGAATATTAAGTGTATAGCATCTAAAATCCCTGACGTACGCTTTAGCAATAAATTTAAATATTCCGAGTACTCAGAACTGCATTGTCTGGCTTATAATCCTCCAACATGAACTCAAAGAATTAATTCAAGCTAATCGCCGCGCAAATATCCGACGATAGAAGGAAATAACCGGCGTTAAATACTGCGCTTGAACAGCCATTCGTTAAAAGATTGCGAATATAACTCCAGGGCGCCGCAAAGAATTAATCGAGTGTATGGAAGTAAGTTTCGCGCCAAGAATATTAAGTATATTGATCTCCAATTTTAACAATCAAAGAGAAGTTGCGCGAAAGTTGAGTTTCGAAGCGCGATTAATTCTTAACATCATAAACGTCGGTATACACAATTGTGAGCATTTGGATTACTGCGAAGGCCCCGACGTACGCGACTTGAAGCATCTGTTTGATGCTGTTATTTCGCGTCTCAATTACATCGCAACTAACCCATTTCGTGGGGCAATGGCTCGGAATAATTCCCTCAACAAAATTGCCGCACGCCATTTCCCTTAGCGAGCTCTCGAGGGACTCTACAACGAATGTCTTCTTGTTTCAAACGGTGTCGATCTGAATTCTCATTAAATTCCGCAAATACGTCCAGTTATGTCAAACTTGGCTCTTTGGAGAACTCTCTACAATACTCTTCAATAATAATTAACTACAATTAATACCTTCCATATGAGCCTTACATTGCGGGTCGATATTGCCAAATTCTTACAAGCTAAAAAATATTGTCAGAGTATCTTTTTGATTTTTTTATATCAATCGAGAATCTGTCATACATCTTCAAACTTATTATTAATTTTACTTTTTATCGAATCTCTTTAATTATTTTATTTAAATTGGACGATAGAGTATATGTATATATATTCCAGAATTTTGCCTCTTATTTTCTCTCATAGTCGAACAATGATAAGAGCAAAGCAGTAAGGATAGAGAATCCCCTACAGATAAAAAGAAAACAGCGCCGGGCTAATTACCGTCCACGCTACGACCTGTTGTCGCTCGACCAGCAAACTTTATTGCCCGGATTATCAGCGCACACTTGACTTGGTAATAAACGGCTTTTCTTCTTTCTAATCTATCCATCCGTTTTCTAATACGTTCGCTTCAATAATTTATATAAAAAACAATACCCTAAGTAGCGCACGAATAATTTTAAGCGTCACAACAAAATTAAAATTAAATAAATAACCAATCAAACATATATAATCTTCTGTAGGCATTTTTTGTATAAAGACGTTAACCGACGATGAGATTAGCTGATTTACGTGTTTTGTTTGTCGACCTCGTGCCGGGTACTTATTTATTTGTAATATTTATTATTGAAAGCGTTCTGAGCGATCCTTTGTTTGTCGAGAAAACCGAAAACACAGTTCTGCGCGATGAACAAAGGTAATTCTGATTGGTCCGATGTTTCGGGTAGGGAAGGTTTTAACACCGGGTATAAATATGCCGACTTTTTGGGAATCGGCACAGATCGTCGTTGAGAGTATCATCTTCGGAGCGTTTCATCGAGATACCAGCACGCATTCTCTCACGAACCGGCAGACAATCCTTCATATCGAGGCGGCGGAAGGAAGATAGAGTAGAACCGGGACTTGGACAGCGAAGACGTTTCCGACTCGCAATAAACATATATATATATATATCTTCCGAACCTGACTTCTTTTCCTGAGTCAACAAAATTAATCCGGCCTTCTCCTGCACTCCTACATTTCCTTAATCAATAATTAATTGATATATTCGATATTAGATAAAAGATACGCCTACACTTCTTAATTAAAATATATATAGATATAAAAATCCAAGCGTTATCGAGAAAATAGATGCGCCTGTATTCCACGGCACACAAAAAATATTGTGAAATATTTTGTTCGTTCGACAATGGAAAAACGATATCAGTAGGAACATATTGCAAGGCAGCTTTGTTCATTATCGAGAATCATCCACAAATCGTTATCATTGGCTTGCTCCGTCCCACGCGCGTCCGTTACGTCATGTATGCTTAGTTTAATCCGCCACCCTTCCGAGCCCCACCGGCCGGATTATCGTCCAGCGTAGCGTGGAACTCCGGGGGTGACGACAAACTCCCACCCTCCTATAGACAGACAAAAAGACAATCGCAGCTAATTGCCACGCACACTGTCCGATCACTTGTCACTTGCGATCCAATAGCCGGCGAATTCCGTCTGTTGTTCTGTTGTTGCTTCCAGTCGCGTAGGTAATACGAGAACGGATCGCTAGAAACTCGTGGGAGCGGTATCGCGAAGAAAGTGATAAGAAAAAGAACGACGATATAATCCTCGGGAGTATAGTGCGCTGAAAGTATTAATTAATTGCACGCTCGTCGCTATATTTATTGCTTTTTCCTCGCCCCACGTATCACCCGAGAAGGAAGATTACCCTGATGGTCAGGTACGTGTCACGTTTGCACGTGATGGCAGTGGAAAATAGTGTCTTTGCTATTGAAAATTGGACCGACGAATGCAATGATAATTGCAAGTGATAAAGCTGATGAGATAGATAGTTTCTACGTGAATATATATCTCACGTATCGCGAATGAATTAAATGTCAAAATGAAAGATATTTGGATATAGTACTCTAAATATTATATCGCCCTTTTAATTTATACGGTTTTTCAATCTCTTGATGATTAATTCAGAAAGTGTGCCGATTGCGCTCTTTTTAAAACGGAAATTAAATGCGGCGGTGTCACGCAGGAAATTTGCGAGAATAAAACAATCGCGCGTTTCTAATATTTTCATATCTACGGCAATCGAGTATTCTTAATATATACCATATGTAACAGAACGGTTCGTAAAATTGGCTTACAGAGGAAGAGGCTTACCGCAATCTTCTTTCTTCCACGCTACGACGTGAACGGAAAAAATGTAATTTTCGAAACTCTTTTTATTCATTTATACAGAGTGTACTGGCTAGTTATTATGCAACTCTTGCATACCGCATCCAATTTGATCGACGACGTCGACGTGGATTATTATGAGGAATGGGTCGTCATGGTACAAGGTGGACCACAAGTGGCGTCGCTATTGGCAGCTGAATCTGGTTACAAACATCATGGCCCGGTAAATTCTTCTATTAATTTGATATATTTTACTTATATATAATAGACTATTTTTGTCTATAATCTAACGACGTTCTCTACAATTTTATAACGTCGCAAGAATTATTATTTTGTCTGCTTGAAGAAGGAAATAATGGGATTAGTTATAAAAAAAAGGCATAATAAAACATTCACGGTATTATTTAAACTGTTAATTCGCGTAATTAATTAATAGAGAGTTGCTCAATATTGCAAAGTAATTTTCATTTTATACATTGACGTTATTAATTTTATATTCTTTTTGAAATTCGCTCAATACATCTTATGACGAAAAATTTATACATTATTTTGCACATGCGTCACTGTTTAACGAACACTTAAAAATAGATTGATTTTATGCAAAGATTATCTCACGCGAAAGAAAGATGATGCTTTGTCAAGTGCTTGACATATGGTGTGTATTGAGCTGCATAAATGATAATGCCGACTATTGAAAAATATATTAAATATATCGTATTATATTATATATAATATTAAAAATATTTAATTATAAATACAAATTCTTACAAATATTATTTTTAACTTAAAGTAAAATATTTTGGTCGCACAATTTAATTTGAAAATAAAAATCAGAAAATAATATATATTTGTTACGATTCTTTTAATAAATTAGCTTGGAGTGTATATAACATGGCAAAAATGTTTAGTTAACTTTAATAATAAATGCCTTTATTTCAAAATGTTTTACAAAGTCTTGAAATTTAATTAATAATAAATGTTGAAAATGAAAAAATTGTATTTACATGTTAAAGAATATTCCGCTAAATTTTTGTTAAATGAAAATTCTTTAGTAATTACATAAATAAAATATTTATATATGGAAAGCTCCTAGATAAATGTTAGACATATCTTATAGCATAAATACATACATGATTTTATTCAGTAGCAACTTTTTTATCTCCAAAGATCGGCTAACTATTTTTAAGAAAGTCTTATCCTAAGAAGCATAAAAGTTAAACTACAATACTCTGACGTGAACAAGACAAAGTTAAACTAAAATTGGGCGTTGTACAAGTAACAATAAGTTATCAAGCAGTTATTCAACTTTTAATTGCATCCCAATGTTTCACTTTATGTATTACTTTCAAAAAAGATACAGATATTTTTCGCAAACTTATTCTTTATTAGCTCGGCAAATATCCGATGGAAGAAAACTAATCTCTTTAGTTAACAGTGGCAATAATATGATAAACACAAATTGTATTATAGACACAGACACCTTCTAAAAGTCCCTGCAATATCAACACATTTCCATAAATTCAATATTTCCTACTTTGATAGTAAAAATATTTGTCGTAACGAAATTTCTGCAATTTTCACTCGCAGAATGAAGAGAGATGTTTTCTTACGTCAGATAATTTCGATACCTGCCGCAGAAAGGAGTTACTAAATATTCACTACAATGTAAATGTACGTGCAAATACGTATGGATATCAAGAGAGATCGACCCCATCGCGAGGGCCGGCATTACGGCGAAGGCCGTAAAAAGTATCCCAATTTCTACGAAAAGTTTCCACCCTGTGGGTCTCATTCAGTTCGCAAATACAACTTTGGGAAAAAGGGACGTTCACCGCCGCGTCGAGGTGAAGGAATTTTTACCTCGCCCGGCCGAGGGTCTTTGAAGAAAGTATTCACTTTTGTACGTACACACACACATATACATGCCACCAACGCAACGTTTCGAATCTGACCGGGAAGCGTGAAACGTGTTTTGGAGTTTCGGCAGCAGCTGATGGATTGGCGGCCACGCCAAATCGTTTCCTTTGCCATACGGATGACTGCAAAGAGATTATCCCCGTAAGCGAGAGGCCTCTCACACGAACCATTTGATCGTTCGTTCATTCCGTTTCGTTCGCGTCCGCTGCCTTTGCCACTCGCAGACATCTCGCGCGGATCCTAAAGCCCGATGTACTTTGCAAAACGAATTTTTCTCCCTCTTTCTCTCGCCTTCTCTCGTCACGAGATCATCGCGAGAACCCCAGAGAAAATATATATCGGCGAATGGGAACCGATATCGTATCTCTTTCCCTTTGACAAGAACGTCTCAAGCAATCGCCTTATTTTCATCCGCCACGTCGGGTGCTCCTCGCAATTTCCGATGCGTAATATCGAAAGACGTATGAGGAGAATCACCAATGCAAGCCTAATCTTTTAAAAATATCTCGTTAATCATATGTTGAATTAAGTAGCACACGTGTAGTATAGTTTTTATGCAAAAATATAATTTGAAATATATTGTCTTGTGGGTATATAAAATATTGTAAAGTCTGAACAATTAAATTTTCAAACATATTTATATAGATAAAATAAATCGCGCAAATAAAATTTAACAGTAAAAAATATATATCAATCAAAACTTTCTCAGATTTTCAAGAATGTGTACGGCAAAGAGGAATAAAAATTTTCTATTATAACATAATATTCTATAATAAGATGATTGAACATAAAATTACTGATGTTTGCAAGAAATTATATTTGCAAACAAATATTTATTATTTGTTTGAAATATAATCTAATATTTTTAAAATGCAATTGCTAAAGAAATTAATAACTCTGAAACTCACTTAAACTGCTTGTGATATAATAAATTTAAATCTAATCTTAAGAAAATCTTCATATCAACCTTAACATGTCTGTTTACGATAAACCGAAAACAGAATCAGAGTTACTAAAATACGTTGTCTAAATTCACAAATAGCGGATAGTATGTATAGTTATCGTGCACTTTACACAACGAGTTTTACCTCACTATCTATAGAAGGAAGTATCGATGGGAAGAACGATATCGTACGTTTTCCCTTGGCTTTGACAAGTGCACGAATGCAATCGATGCTTTCCATCTGTCTCACGATACGTGGTTTGCGTCGGGAACGTCAAGTCATCTATGTATTTCCGAAAAAAATAAAATATACTTTAAAAAGATGTTTTTGCATAAAATAACATCTCGCAAATTATTTCCACCGACAATTATAATGAATAAAGAAACAACAACTTTTTTTTAAATATACGCATTTTAATAATATTTGTAATATAATAAAAAATAATCCAGTTATCCTCTGTTACGATATAACATAATTAAAGATATAATATAATTATTTAATGGCCATTCATTCAAATTAACGGCTCTGTAATCAATAAAAATATCTGTACACAAAAGATGGATATGATTGTTTATCTGTATGGATATTTTCTCTGAACAACAGTATAAAAATAAAATCAGTGTTTACTGATACAGTTAATTTCATCCAATAATTGCAGAAAATAAATATAAAATAATCATTAATTTTTTGATTATAGAAACAAACGTCTGTGGAAATCAAATTTATATTAAAAATTAATCCTGAGTATACGTTTTTAAACCAAAAAATAAATAAGTAAATAAGAAATTTATGATTTATTACGCATCTAAATTTTTCAACCTAAAGAAGTTCATACTCATCTCTCAGATTCCTAATTTGTCATGTCACCGCTTTATCACAGTATGCGTTTTCTGCGTACAAGAATGTATATGGCATAATTAAACGTAAACATATCGCAGCAGCTTTTTCAATCTATAATGTAGATTCCCCTCTTCAGATGCGACACTTTCACCCGAGAAACTGCGAGCTACACGCGAGAGGAAAGCCGCGTGCAGCTGCTTTGCCGAGCACGCGGTCTACCGCAATCCGCAAGCGAGCGCGATGCATGGGGCTGCTCTTAGGCTGTCTGTAAGCGCATATATCTAACGTGGCTCCACGACATGCAATTATTTTATATAATTAAAAGCCCACTCGTAACGACCAACCAAGAATACGCAATGTAGCCGCGATGTTAACAGGCCGAATGGAAAAGTGATGAGCGCACTTTAAAGAGCGGACTTAATTGCACACGCAGAAAGTCAGATAAGATATTTGACGATTAATAGATTATAATAGTTATATTTCATTGGTGGGCAACTATCATATTCCTTTCTAAAAAAGACATGCAAAGTCGATTATTGCAAATATTGTTGCTGCTTTTCGACGATGCTGTTTGGTTGTTTCGATTAATATTGTGTGTGTTTTATTAATAGCATCAAACAACTGCTATCGTGAAGATTAATAGTTTGACAATTGTAAAATAAAAAGTAAAACTAATATGAATAACCCGCGCAAAGTGTGCGCTTGTGTTGCCTGGTACATAACAAAAATTCAAAAATTAAAATTATATACATAATTAAAATTCGGCAAATTATAATTATGTACTTAATAGACATTCGAGAATTAAAATAAAAATATATACTAATATATAAAATTAAAATATAACTGTTTAATATAATATACTGTAGCATTATTTATACCTGTATTATTGTTTAATGAAAATTATTGAATTGTATTTTTCATATTTGTATTACTATCAGTTTCCTATACTAACAATCATTTACTATCATAATTACTTGATAAAAAAAACTGAAATGATTAATGAGTCGACACAATTACTTTTACTTGTAACTTCCTATTATATTAACAAATCTGCTTATAAATGCTATATTATTATAAATATTGTAGCATATATATATATACAATATATATATATATATATATATATATATATATATATATCATTTTATTTAATCTAACCGAATATAATTATGCACGCAAAGCGAAGTTATATTATTCTTTGATAATAAAATTTCAAAAATTACGACGCATGCGTGCAAAAATTATTATTGCAATCAATGCATAAAAATATATCAATTAATTATACAATGCATAAAAAATTCAATATTTAAATCTTTTACAGAAAATACTAACAAAGAAATAAAATTTTCTACAAAAATCTTTTGTGATTAAATATCTACACTTTCATTAGAATCGCGCGAGACTCACATCCCATACATCCATTAAGCTGCGCGGCTTGCGCGAAACTGATTCTCGTGCGGGGTATCGCGAGCGCGGGCCCGATGGTCACATGATCACTGGTCATGTGACTACTGATCATGTGACCACTGATCATGTGACCATCGGTCCCGCGCTCGCGATACCCCGCACGAAAATCAGTCTCGCGTGAACCGCGCAGCATGTCAGATGTGGGGTGTGTTAATCTGATGGAAAGAATTCACATTTTCGTGCGCAAAGCGCGCGCTTATGTTGTCTAGTACTAATAAAAAATTTAATGTACATTTTAATTCCCATAAACAAGCGCGAATCGAACGATCATACAGTTTATAACAATAGTAACTCGTTCAATACGTCTGCACAGAATATATTATTATTTTTAAAAATCCACATTTTTACAACACGATATATAACAGTAACAATTAAATTAAATCTCAATTAGATTGAAATGACACGTAAAACTTTTTGAAAATATGGCTTTGCCTTACAGTTAAAAATAATGTACGAATTTATATGTACATTATATCATCTCATTCACATCATCCCATTTATTTCTATTAGAGAAAAATTTCTAGATCTGTCGAGAAATGAATACGATGTCGTTTGTCAGAGTAAAATGCATGGGTCTCACTATTTCGCGCGTAACAGTGACAGAGAAACTGATTGCGAGCTTCCTAGGGTATGAGGCTTGGCAACGTCGATTTGGCAGGACATAAGATAAGGATAATTCCGGTCCGACCATCGTTCTTCGATAACGACAATAAATTACGACCGATATATCATTTATATACACATGTAGACTTAGCGCGAATTTCATTTACTTATTTACAAATTCCAATTAAAGATTGAATAATGTATATGAGTGTCATTTATATTATGTAAATACCATTTACGATATATTTACTCATTATTTCGCTTAATTAGCTCTTTATTGACAGTACATTGTACTGTTTAAATACAATTGGTCGCATTTTATTCACTCATCTGTGAGAAGCGACAATATCGTTTATCTAACAATATAATTTATACGTTAAAGAGAATTTGTTATGGTTATATAGCAACTTATAGAGTTGTCAAATTATATTATCCGCAATTCTAGAATACTCGATTAACAAATGGATGGCAATATTATCTTACTATTCAATCGGAATTTTGAAAGTCTCCCTAGTTTGCTTCGCATTATCGTACATCTTACGCACAATCTTCCGTTATAAATGGCCAAGATTGCTCAATCAAGCTCGGGCCTCAGGGCAAATTGGAATTCGGTTATCGAAAATCTGTTATGGAACTGTCAGGATGAATTTCCTGACATTAATTTTCCTGCTGACAGACAGAAACCATTTCTTTATTTTAAAGGGCAAAAATAGCAATCGCGGTTATTTAAGGAGACAGGAATATTATCGTCCGAATATAAATTGTAAGTTACATCTGTTTTATTTGAAATACATTTTAAATATTTACTAAATATTTTATTTTGATAACAAAATATATATTTTGTTATCAAATATATCAATATATTTTTAAATTATTATTTTTTATGTAACATATTATCTACTATTTTTTATATAAAGAAATATGTATATTGCTCTAATTAAGCCAGAATAACGTAAATAGTTTTTCTAAATTAATTCTTTTATCTATATCTGGTATTTTGCAAATTTGTTAATAGTTTGATAATAAAATCTTTAATAGCAGTTTTCTATTTTAAAACACAATTTTTTATTTTCTTATTTTTTATTGTCTATTATAAAATATTAATAGATTATGAATTAATAAATTAGAAATTATGATTAACGATTATTCCTACGCAAACGTTTCAACATTTCAAAACAGAAGAAACTACTCTATTTGTCAAGTAAAACGATTTGTGACCTATATATATAGTTCGCGTAATGATGGTATTTTTAGACGACTTGGTCCAACGTAAGTATTAATGACGTTCGTAAATTATCGATAGCTACCGATATCGATAGTTTGCTGATTCAGCGTTTTGCAATAATTGAAATAAATGGCGTGACACCCTGCTGAACGCCATAATGAACTTCACGTTATGTCGGTTGACAGATGTCACAGTGATTTGCTATCCGGGGCTCGCCTTTGTTAGCTTGCTCCTTTTCTCTCTAAAAAGATTTAATCTCAAGGTGAATCTGCCCACGTCGATATTTCGGCCGATGAGCTTAATAAATATTTGATAGCGTTTTCATAAATCACACGGTAATCCAATTTATGCAATTTATGCAAAGCGTTATAGGTCATGCAATTTGGTTGAAAATCTGATACATTTAGACATAATTAGTTAAACATAACTTTGATAACGTTTCAATTTTTTCGCTTATTATCCAATTATCTTTATTCTTTTCCGATATCATTAAAATTATATACATGTATAAAATACTAAAAATGATGTCAATTGTACATTTTAAAAGTTTCGAAAGCATAGTTTCAAAATGTTACTAAAATCGACGTATCAATTTGCATCTCATTAAATTTCGTAATGCTTCCAAACTGAAATTGTAAAACTTTCGATATGAGCGATTTTTTAATAGATCTGAGCAATATTTACAATACTTATGCTTGCAACATTTTGCATGCGTAATATATATATATATATACTTGCTTTACAAAATCTAGGTAAACTTTTAAGAAGTACTTATTGAGTATATCTTTATCGATTATTTCAAAATATATTATAGCGTAATTACTTTTGCCATTATAAGTAGTTATTCGACATAAGATGATTTGTTTAGGATATATAAGAGAAGCTATATAAGATCTATAATCAATATTAATCGGTTTAAAACACCCCAATGAGATCGATTGTACCAAACTAGTTGGAGTTCTTTGATCAAATTCACGTGATACTAGCGTGTTATAGCGTTGATTTCAATTAAAACTTTAACTTTTGACATCGACTTCGAGATGATGAAGTTTCAAAGGTCGAACGTATTAATGCAATTTCTCCTTGCTTATACACGCCCGTTGCGATTCAACTATTATACAGATTGCCAAGTTTGATACTTTCTTTGCTTCTTTAAGTTTCTTAACATCACCCTTTGAAACGTTCAAAACTCTTAAAAAGATATTTTTAAAAAGCACATAGAAATATATGAGAGTAATTAGAATTTGTAGAAATGCAGCTTAGACATCATTTCTCGGAATGCAAATATTAAATATTAACTCTGAGTCTTAAATACTGTTTACATTCGTTTACTCTTTATTTGGTGAATCCATATTTAAATGGACTTAGAAAACTGTTTTAATCCCAAATATATTTTTTTCTTTGTATTTTATTATTGATACGTTTATAAAAATAAAATTTAAATATATTTAAATAATTTAGAATCAATAGCTACAGATTTATCACCTTCTAACAAATTGCAAGTAAATCAAAGTAATCTTAAGTTATTTTTTATTATTCTCGCGTGTACAAATTTCTTTCCAAATATAAAAATTAAAATTATAGCAAAAAATGTGATCTGTTTGCATGACATAACTTAGCTTACAATAACATTATCAATTTAGGTGTTTATTCCTATATCTCATCACGCTTGCGCACATAAGCACTTGCCTAAAGTATGAGTTTTGCCAGTTTACACGTGAACTTGTACACACAGAGCAGCGGAAACTTCTACCATCTGCTAAATTCAATGCATGTAATTGAATTTGCAGCCCACAAGTGCCAGACATCGCGTAATCCTAAGTAACATGTACATATATCAGAATGTCATGGGCCGCTACTTATCATATGTTTAGCTGGTAAAACAAAAATTTTCACATATTACTATCTAATAATTATAATGAAAATTTAAAATCTTCAAGCCTTAAAGTAATATCGTCAAAAATAATTAATAAATCAGCTTATAAATTTTCTCTTGTGTTATATGCATAAACATGTATATATTATTAACAAATTGTATACTTCAACATAATTGCATATCACTTATGGGATTCATTGTACTAACAATAAGATGAGAAAAGATCAAATATATTTAATTAGAGTAGACTCAAAATAAAATGCAGAATAAAGTTTACAAACAAATAATAATCACAACTTTTGTACTTGCATCTTCAAAATTGAATTCTTAGTCTACAGTACTCTTTATTTTAATTAATAATTTATCTCGATATTTCGATGTTAAGAAAAAAGTCAACTGTAATGTGCTTCATAGATTCCTAAGAAACGGTTTACAAAAAATTTGAGAGAGAGCACACGACAGGTAGGACATTGTGTACAAATGTATATACGCGTGCACACACTCACGTACGTAAAGTACAGAACGGAGAACGCGGAGAATGCTCGCAGGAATCCAAGAGACGAAGGTGTGCTCGGGAAACATCGACGAGGGTTGCATGGCCAGATGAAGGGGAGAAGAGGATAGAGACGTTAGGGTTTTCATTGGAAACTGACGACGCCTGCGGGAGCTTACGGGTGCGGGATTACGAGAGACAGTTGGAAATCCGATCAAAACAAATGGACTGCGAAAATACTTCGTCTCTCTCTCTCTCTCTCTCTCCCTCTCTCTCTCTACATTTCTCTCATCTTTACCCACGCTTGCCATTTCGCCCAAAGGGGGTTGCAAGCGACTTGGACTACCACAGATTTTCCTGTATCTATACCGAACACGAGGTGTCGTCCCTTCATAGCAGTCGGAAGACGCAATCTGAATACCGATAAGACGAATCGCCCGCTGATCGCGAAGTAATAACCGGCTCTGATTTTTCGCCTCTATCTGTTCTTCCCTCTACGCGTACAAAGACATTTTCCATTAGTATATATACTCGTACATTCGTGTGAAATACTACGGTCGATGGTGATGATACTAGAGTTCCGAAATGTCTTCGCGCGAACTTAAGACGATTGGATAGGAAATGTATATAGGACGCGGCAAGGGTAGCATAATCCTTTTCCGAGAGTTCGTATCGAGGAATCGTTAAATGGCGAGGAAGTCAGGCAAGATGCAATTGAGCGAAACTTCGCTAGTCAGCGAATATTAGTCGAGTGATAACAGGATGCGATATAATGCAACCCTACAAAATTAATAAACAAATAAATCATATTTGCTAATAAACTAATAATTCATTTTTAGCAATAATATTCTTTTTTTATGCAGAGCATTGGCCTATCCAGCAAAAGATGTGTAAAAATATTTCTCGTGAAGAGTATATCTTTTTTTAGCAAAACTGTCGACGTGGATTATTAGACGTATATCAAATTTTTATTATATATATTTAAAATAAATATTAAAAAATATTAATTACTTATTTTTATTTCGGACTATGATCTTTTTTCATTTTTATGGCAAATAATTACGACTCTCCAAATTTAATAGAAACTAACACTGCGCATTTATTTCGTACAGTTTCTGAAATATATCTTATTGTATATTTGAATTTTTGTATTTTATAAAAATGGAGAGAATCTTGAGTTACTTATATAATATAAAAAAAACTGCATACATATTCCTGGCGTAATATGTTACTGCATTTCACGTACATCGGATTAATACTGCGATATCATAGTAATATCATGGTAATACTTGGCAATAACTGTAATATTTGCCTTGTCGCTCGCTGATTGCGAAGTAATGACCGTCTCCGATTTTCCCTTCGCGCTTCTCTCACGTACACGTTCGTGCAGCTCTCCCAGTGTGCATCTCTTCGACCACTGTCGAAAGTGGCTTACCGATTACGACCGAAGGGGGCCAAAGGGAGAGAGCCATTATCACGTAGTCGACGAATTCGAGTTTGAAACGTTTTCACGTGCAATTTAAGCACTCGCGTGACACCTAGAAAGCATCTATCCGTCGGGCACAATTTTACGTTAAAAGCGGCGATTTTGTTTGAAGTTGCCGCTTGTTAAAAAGAAAACGCATTCACATACGCGTGCTAATTAAGAATCCCTTCTTTGAGAATGTTACAGTTGAAAAAGTTTGCGAAAATTGTCTTGGACCGCGAGATTTCTCGAATTAACTCCATTCACGTACCTACGAAGTTGAAGTAACTTCGAAATCTAATTAGTTGCTTTAAAAGTTTTTATCTCAAAATCCATTTACAACACACACGCATATACACATATATATGATATCTTACACAGAAAATTAACTCTAGAGATAATTGGTAACAAGTGCTAAATTGAAACATACTGATTTTTTTTATAAATTTAGAAATTGAACAAACATTAATTGTATATAAGAAACGAATTAAAAACCACAATTACATAACTTCTTATTAATATAACTGATTTACATTATAATTATACAATACATTTTTCCTTATTTAATTAAATTACTTGGCAAAAGATTAGCAGATCTTTCCAACAAATTTTATCTGCCCGTATTTATTTGACATTAAATTCCTATATATTTGTAGACCTAGTTTGCAAAAAGGAGAAATGTTTCCCATCGATCCACGGATCGTGATGTAAAATCCTAAATGCTTAACGCGGCGTGCATGGCATACGTGATCATGGATACGCAAACGTGCAACATTTATGCGCCGCTGTATTGAAAAGTGTATCCCGCCGGATATTCACTAGTTTATCAGCGAGTTCAGCGAAGCATTTTGACGATCAAATTTATTTCTTTTAACCGAATGCACAACAGATATGATGGATAGTGGATTAAAGGATTTTTGCTCATGGTTGTATAGGGTTAAGAGGATAGCAGAAACGATTATTGTTTTATAATCCCAATGACCTGAATATTTCCTTAAATCCTACTGTGGAGATTGATCGTGTTTGATGTCATATCTATTTTGTGGAAATTACAATAAAAAAATTATTATATTGCCAATAGCAATTAAAATATATGTATACGTAAAACAATTCAAAATGCTGTTTGGCAACAATTAACTGATTTCTTAAGCTGTCACTAAAAAAATGTCAATAATAATAAATATAATGAAATGTTTAACAAAGTATCAATTTCAAATATAAAACATTAGCTCAATATTAAATTGTACTGTAGTAAATAAAATTATAAAAATAATTAAACAATGTTTTACATAAAAATTATTTGAAGTACAATATTAAAATTAATAAATTATACACAATTATATTTATATGTATAAATTATATAATACATTTATGAATTTTATATATTTAGGATTTTAATTTTTCCAATGAATTAATCGCAAAAATAAATTTGCAACATATATATATAGATTAATTTTTTACGCGCAGTTTCATGTGGTTTAATATTTGAAAACATGTCTACTTTGCACAAATTATACTCTCGGATCAATAAAAAAAGATTAACATGGATGATTATCAGGAGAGACCGGTCGGACAGTCAGGAGGTCTCGAAATAGACGGTATATGCTTGATGTTACGGAAATATAGTCTGCCCCCTTGCACGAATGACGTTGTTTCCTACCAGGTGGTCCCCTTCTCTCACGATTCCCCTTACTCTATCTCTGTCATATTTATTACTTGCGCCATGTGATGCAGCACATTGCATACGGATGCCGTACAAAAACGAAGGCAAACCGGCCACGTGACACCATGGATAATAATAACGTTACACACGCGCGATAGACCCCCATTTAGACTTTCGATAGTTCCCCCTAAAAGAATCGCTCGATTTACCAACTGCTTTCGTATGCTATCCTGATCATAGCGTCCCTTTTGCTCATTCGAAGGGCGCAAACGTCGGGACGTCCAGTTTTACTCTCACCCTAAACCAACGAAGGGTAGTTAACCCCTTGCAATGTACATGAAATAGAGACATGGTATATTCTTAACACACAACATTCGAAACATTTCAAAGTATATTGATTCAAGTATCGCATGCAACAATTATATATTATTTTTTAATTTATATTAGTTTATTATTATAGTTTTTTATCTAAAATGAGTAACTTTTAATTTAAATAATAATTTAATAATAAATAAATATTCTCAGTTATTTTCTATCATGTATAACGTTTATTTCTATTTTAATTAGTTAAAAGATAGATAAGTGTATGTACATGATAATAACTATGATAATTTTAATTTATAAATATCGCACTAAATAAAAATCTTTCTCTCAGCTTATATAATTAATTAAAGAAAAGAGCATATTGATAAAATTTACAAAACGTAATATGTTGATATAAAATAAACACATTTTAATTTTAATCTATACTGATGAACATTGAGAAAAAGGATTAACTGTAAAATGATAATAGAACGGATGGATAAGACTGGTGCTTTAATACTTATTTAAGCAAAAATTTAAATAAAATTTTAATTCGGCCTGAAATTCATTAAATATGCAGCGTATATCGCTGCTCTTCTTCAAAAAATTTACATGTAATGGATCTTTTCATTCAGGTTCTTGGATTCAATGACACATATATATGGCTTAAGGATAATAGCCCAAGACAGAGGAAAAGAGGAAATCTTCACTTAACGAAGGATCTTAATACAATTTCCAAGGTAACTTTATATTTTACACGAACATTATTTTATGATCTCAAATAATATTCTAACTGCAAAACTTAACAATTATCAATTCTTATAACTTTTTTTTAATATTACTTGCGCTTACATAAAATATTAATGCAGGTTTCTCTACATAAAAATGTGTATTTTTTAATATGTATCTCTATATAACAATTATAATAGCATGTAATATATTACAATATGGTATGCAACAAGAATGCAACTTTCTTAGCACAATTCACATTTTGCCAAGGAAAGATCGTCTGGGCGGATCAACAGAAAACCGTGAAACGACTTAAACGCGATTACATCTCGTTAGCCGACCTGGAGTCTGAAAAACCTTTAACGAGAGAAAAGCGTTTGCAATTAAACGCATACGAAGTTGCATCAAATGCTGTTAACAGCGAGGAGGAAAATTACGATGCTGCCGATAGAATATTTAGTGATGAGCTTTGGGATCAACAATGGTATCTGGTAATAATGCTTTACACATTTTCTCAGTATCGCTCAATAAATAAAATATTCTCGTTTTCAGATTATACAAAATAAGATATTTCAATAATCAAATAATAAAATTGTTTTAAGATAAAAATATAAACTGCAAATATAAAAATTATTCCAATTATTTTCAAAATATGTAATTTTAAACAATATAATTCATAATTTATATAGAATATTATACATTTCAACACAAGTTTAAACAGTTTAAAAATTTTATTTATTTGAATACATCAAGCTTGAAAAAATTATTTTGTACAACTAATTACTTTGACATATATTTTTGTTATTATTATATTGTTGAGATTCTTGAAAGTTTTTATCAATTGCCATAGCAAGATACGAAGACCGAAGAAGGTTTGCCGAAGCTCGACTTAAACGTTCTGCCTCTCTATCGACAAGAGATAACTGGTCAAGGAGTGAGAATTGCAATTCTCGACGACGGTTTAGAATACAATCATGATGATCTGCGGAGTAATTACGTACGTAATATTTGCTTTGAGCTTTCTCTTCATCTCATAGATGACGAATCATGCCTCAAATATATATTTTAAATTTTAAAAAACATTCCATTTTTACGTTTATATTACATACGACCATTATTATATTTTTTATGCATAAATGACTACAATATATATGCATTTAAATTATACGTATTACACCAACAAATATATGTATATAAAAAATTATATTTATAAAAATTTATCTTCTGAAGAAGTTTATAAAAATCTTATAATATTATAATATAACACATTAAAAAAGATAAAGAATTTTTTCTGCCAGACATTATAAAAAAAGACATATTATATATTTATTACTGCATTATTTAAATATGTTTATATCTTAGCTTTATTATTATAATATTTAAATTTAGGATGCGGCCATTAGTTACGATGTGAATGAAAATGACAATGATCCTCTTCCAAGATATGATGGTAAGGTAATTTCTATTTAAGTATATACTAAATTTTTTTATAACAATATACCATATACATACATAATATATAATAAGTAGTATAATTAAATAATATGATATTTTTTATACAATAATATATTATGCAACAAAATTTTAAAAAATAATATCTTTACATAATTACATATTTAATATATCCGTTTAATAACAAGTAAACCAAAAATATTCACACATACAATTTTTTAAATTACGATAATCTAAATGCTCATAATAACTCACGACACGTGACGATATGGATATGTCATTATAATTACATTCACGTGTGGTCGCACATAGCACTCACGTTACAATATATCGGTCAAACTATGGTAGAAACTACGTGATGTAAACGTGTCAAACTCTCGAGTAAATTGCGGTCTATCGAGGGGAAAACGCGCATCCAGCGGATTCGGTAATGCATTTAAACCATAAACTATCGATAGGTCACAAAACTAGTTTAAAACTTGCTTGCAGAAAACTTTGCTCTCGTTGAAATTATCCGACGATGATAAGAGCTTTAATATATAGAAAAATATTAAAAATTTTGCATCATTCGCGCAAATTAGACTATCTCACACTTATCTAACTGTAAACAACTTCTTATATCCGATATTTTTTTAATTTGATGTTACTTTGTATTAATATATCATTATTTTATAATTTGTTTTTTCTGAAAATATTTAAATATTAATAATTATTGAAAAGAATTAGATCTGCATTTATGTGACAGTTTTTAAAATTAGACTGGCAAAATAAATTTAAAAAAAAAATAAATTATTGATTAGATTAAAAATATATAAATACTTTTATATATATAACAACTTAGATATAATAATAATTTATATGGTCAATTTTATTGATGTTTTTGTCAATATTATCTTGCATTTGTATTCTAAATGTTAAAATATAAGATATTTGTAACTCGGTCATTCGAATAATAGCAGTTACATATAAATTCAATTAATAAAATTTAATAAATAATTTACATTCGTAAAAATGTTAACGTGCCGATAACAATTTTCGTGAAAGCAGATCAAACTAACTATTTCGTGAAATCAATACATTTATATGTTTACAACATAGTTTTGTTTAATTATATTTTAATTAATTACAGTTACAGACTAAAATTAATGCAATACGTAAGTAATCTCACTTTGATTGCTACACATTCTAATCAGATAAAATAAAAATTAACAATTATTGGTTATTGAAAATATATTTTAATAGAAATATCCTCGATTTATGCAAGAAGAAATGAAGAAGTTTAGAAAGAGAAATATGGTAAAAATTGAGAACAATTATTTAAAACAAATAATTTTAATTTTCTATTATATATATCAATGTTTGACTACTGTTTTGGTTCCTCGGTTTCCTTTGAAACAAAATTATTTATGCTGAATTTTATATTTCAAAATGAAGTAAATGCGTAATGGTACGAAACCAGATGTTGAGACTTCCTGGGTAGGTATTCCCTGTAGAACATGTTTAATTCTTATCCCCGCGCACACAACGGACCTTAGCAAATTTTCCTGGCCCAATTGAATATTATTGTTTCACAATCATATCAGAAATTCAACTGCTCCTCAGGGAAAAACAGCCACGGCACCAGATGTGCCGGCGAGATAGCGATGGAAGCCAACAACCGAAAATGCGGTGTCGGAATTGCCTATGGGGCATCCATCGGCTGCATCAAGCTCCTCGATGGTCCAATGAACGATCGGGTAGAGGGCGAGGCCCTAAGCTACAAGCAAGAACTCGTCGACATTTATTCGGCTTCTTGGGGACCGTCTGATGATGGAAAGACTTTGGATGGACCTCGCAGACTCGCCTTCGAAGCGCTGAAACGCGGCGTAACAGAAGTCAGTTTACTACCAAGTTTATTTCTAATACACTTGTCAAAATAATTAAGGGATTAAACAAAATTGTCCAAAAAATAAGCAAATTTTAAATAGCTGTAATTTTGTGTCAAAATATGATAATTTAATAAATAATAATCCTTAAGGTTGCCAGTAATAATTAATAAAAAACCACTCCTCAACGTTTAAAGTCGCCAGTCTGGTCGACTTTAAACGTTGAGGAGTGGTTTTTTATGATAATTTAAATTTTAAAAAGAGTTTCAAAGCTTGAAATCTCTACTTTTGAAGGATTATAGCTTTTTTTTATTTTCTGTAATTCTGATATTTTTTACTACAGAAAACGACAGGCATAACAAAATGGAAAATTTTCTTCTCCCTTTGTAGACACGTCGCACACATAAGAAAATTTGAAAAATTTTTTTGACATTTTCACGTTAAAGCCTGAAGTTTTCCCTGCAAAATAGTTTTTTAAAATTTAAATTTCGATCTTACCTTGTCAAATTATCGCAATTTGAAGAGACAATGTCATTTTTACTTTGATCGTTCATAACTCCGTTAAAAATCATCGGACAGCAATTTTAAGAATGGATTCTTATAAAGCTGAATCTTTGTTCCATAGCATGATATAAAGACTGATTCTTTTTAACTCGTGAACTTTTTACAAATAGGTAAAAATAACGAAGAAATTCGTGAATTAAATTCTCATTTTCCGAAATAAAAAAATTATAACTATTTAAAATTTGCCTAATTTTGAATAATTTTTGTCGATCCCTTAATTATTTTAAGGAGTTTATTAAAAACCAAATTTTCTTTAATAAAAAAAGTTTATAGTTAGAAAAATAATAAATTTAAAGCTGAGGAGAGAGAAGAGACTCAGCGTCCTTGTAATCGATAACTTACAGATACTTAGTAAAATTTATAATAAATATTGTTGCCTCTACAAATTCAAATTATACTTTTTACAAATGTTTGATACCTTTTGTTTCTAAAAGTTTGTAAAAAAGAAAGAGGATGTAAACTTTGTAAGACTTTGTAATCGGATTAGATTGAATGGATTGACTTTAACATGGAACAGGGTTTTTAGTGATTTAATATTTAAACAAGCTTTTACACAACACCGAGACTAAGCTTATTTAAGCCTAATTAAACTTTAACTACGTTTCCCATGGCGATTCGTTGCTTATTGATCGCTTTTTCAGACAGCAGACAATCCTAAAAGCTTTTGTCTCTCTTTTACTTTTTTATTTACTGCCAAATTCACAATACTATCTATAAATTGCACATATGTCACAATCATTCACATATGCTCAGCAAAACAAATGACTCGTAATAATCAAATTTATTTTTACTCATTAATAAATTCGCGGTTGTACAATTTGCGTTTGAAAATTTAATTTCACCGAAATTAGTAAGAATTAAGAAGTGTAAAGGAAAAATTGGGGAATGACTTACTTAACTTAGCTGCAATAGCGAGTTGAAACTCGGTCATGCTATGATCTTTCTTTATGCGCCCTGATTTTTATTACAGACTTTGTCTTAGTAAGTCTATTTTATACGATTACGAAAGTGTGCCGACTTTTAATATTATCGTCGCAAATGCTAACCCTGGCTTCAAAGAGATGTTAGCAAGACGCTCTTATGAAGTGTCTCTTCTTTTCTCATTTCTTCCGAGGATTAAATATAAATGAGAAGCGAGTTTAACATTAGCCTGAAAAAGAAAGACAAGATCTCCTTGCATATTTATATACAATATATTATGAGTCATTTTTATGCATAAAACAACACTCACACACAACACTGTGTCTTTCATAAAATTATAATTTGCATAAAATATAGAAATTTTTAATATATATTATATATATATATATATATATATATATATATATATATATATACACATATATGTATATATAATTTGCACACATTTTTCTTCTTTACCTTTCTTTTCAGGCTTTTATCTTTCAACAGATTTTTCCAGCACTTTTTATGATTTGCAAATATAACATTTTTATTATATAATCTGATATATAACGTGAAAGTTTCATCATCTTGTGAATAAATCATCATTTACTTGATATTACGTGAAGCAATATTGATACTCGAATACGTGACAGGGTCGTAACGGTAAAGGTAACATTTATGTATGGGCCGCTGGGAATGGTGGCAATTCGGACGACTGCGGATATGACGGATATGTTGGAAGCATATACACCATAGCCGTTGGATCAATTAGCCAAACTGGAGAACTTCCTTGGTACGGAGAGAAATGTCCTGCTATTCTCGCTGTAACAATCAGCAGCAGCAGAAGGTACAATCACAAAATAGTAAGTATTGCATTTATTTTTATTTATTTATTTATTATATTTATTAAATTTAATAGATATTGATATTAAACAACAATATTGACAACATTTTTTCAAAGCTTTCTTTATTTGAATATGTAATATATTTACAAAATGTGCGCTGTATAAATATCATATATAATTTTATATTTCAATCTGTTCAATTTATCCAGAAAAATAAAAGATATTTTAATGTTCAAATCATAAATGTAATTTATGATTAAAGTGTTACGATATTTTACTCGGAATAATCTACTTTAATCTCTACTTAAACGCGATATTTCAGACTTACTGTCGGTTCTTCCCCTCTGAGATTGAATGAGTAGTATCCACGAAGAGAGAAGATCCGTCTTACGGAGAATACCGAATAATTTAGTAGCTTTTATTTATGTTTTCCAGGTAACGACAGATCTAAAGAATACCTGCACGACCAAGCATACAGGTACTTCAGCTTCTGCTCCATTGGCCGCCGGAATATTAGCTCTCGCGCTACAAGTAAAGTACGAACATACTCACAATCAGTCAGTATAGCAATAGTATTTTTCTATTAAACTTTTCTTTGAGAAACGAGAAAACAGTAATTTGATTACGTTACTAGTTATATTTATTTTTTATTATATGATAAAATGGTATATTTCATTTTACTGCTACTATATTACTCGAAACTTTCTCTTTCCGCAAATGTTCCACTCTTCTAATTAATATATAATTATAAAAATATTAAGAGAAAGAGAGGGAAAGAGAGAGAGAGAGAATATATATAAAAGATAAATATAAGCCAAGTAAATATATATTACAATAAAGTTATGTACGCGTATTTCATAGATAATTTAAATTACATCTTTATTATACAATTTCTTATATCAAAGTTAGCCTTTAGAAATATATAATCTTCCAAAACATTAAATATAATCCTCTTAAACAATGAATTATATCATCAGGAAATAAAAGAACTTATATGTCAAATTACAATTTTAATATTTAAGAAAAGAAAATTATTTTAGGCAACTGTTCCTGAAATGAAAGATGTCTGAAAATCTGCATATTGCAATATTCTCTTCTCCGATTTTTCTTGGTCTTCATCACATTTTAAGTACGATCGCGTGAAATGTTCGATACATGTCCGCTCTTTGGAGGTCACCGTATATTGAGTTTCAATTTATCCTCGATTAACCCACGACCGAAATAAAGATGTTATTTTAGTAAGAAATTATCAATATTCTAATCAAAGTTCGTACTAACGACTTCTTTTATTTTTACAGCGAAGACTTAACGTGGAGAGACATTCAGCATTTGATAGCTTGGTCATCGGAGTACAGCCCTCTCAGGTGAGCATTTCGCGAATAGCAATTCAGGTCACGTGTATCTGCAATTGTGTCAGCTTCAATTTTTATTCTCACTTTAACTCAACAGATTGCAACGTCACTTTTACATTGAAAAATCATAAATTAAATAAAGCGCACAGGAAATGATTTTTCACGATCTAAAAATATTATTAAAAAAAAAAATTCTCAATGCAATCAATTATAATTAACAATTAAGTTCATGAAAATTTACGAAGCGACACGATTGAGTGATAACAATTTGAACGCATAATTGTCTCTTTAAAAGCATCTTTATTCACTTCGAAAATTCAAATCAATTTTTCGATATTTTAAGATATCCAAATATGTATTTTAAATTATGGTTATATTTTTTGCAAATTTAAACAGGTCACACCTAAATTATTTCTTGTAATGATATATATATATATATATATATGTGTGTGTGTATATATGTATAACTTTTACTGAATAAATGTTAAAGAAAATAGGTTACGCATGCACAATGCAGCGGAAAAATGGTTATTTAATCATAAATACTAAAAATACGTGTACCCAGATGGCCCTGCATATTTCAATTCGTTATTGCTCTACTTCGTAATTTATATTTCGTACTAATTGCTTTTTATTATCGTCTCAAATTATAAAAGCGATCGTAATCGCTTGTACAAGAAGGTATTATGTTCACGTCACGAGAATATTAATTGTGAGATCATATTTTATACAAATAAGTTACATTTGATAATTAATACTTAAAGACAATCGATTTTCATTCTACATAGAGTGAATATCAGTTTTAATACTCCAAAAATCCACTTAGCACATCATTTTACAGAATTTCAATAATGGCGCAAACATCGTGTTACTTCCAGTGTAAAAAGAATCATTTTTCTCTCCTTGATACTTGTCACTTTCTTATTGCTTTCACGCATTCATGAGAAGTAATTTTTTATGCGCGCGCGAGGTGAGAGAGTTTTTAATAATTACATCATAAAATTTTCAGCAAAAATCCGGGATGGTTCAAAAATGCAGCTGGATTTTGGTTTAACCCGGCTTTCGGATTTGGACTTATGAACGGAGAAGCACTGGCAATGGCAGGTTACTACTGGACGACAGTACCAGAGAAGACTATTTGCGAAGTGACTGGCGAAGTGTACGGGTAAGTAAATTAGCGGATTTAGAACGTTGGAGCTTAATTACGTAGCACGCAAACTTTCTATCGAGACAAAGTAGATAATACGGTTAAAATTATCTATGCTAAATGCTTTTGCAATTCAACGCAATATTAGGTTCAAATATGTATGCATGATTAGAGTAATTGAAAATAAAATGGTCTACAACTTTTTTCAATTTTCATTCTGTGTCACAAATATTTGCAAAATTATATTTTTATTTAATTTATATTTTATTTAAATAGAATATTAACAATTATATGTATTATGTTATATTTTCTTTTTCCTACGATATTTAGCCGTAGATTTACACAAAATATTTTATTTTGTGTGTTCTATAAGTATTAAAAGGCTCTTTACTTAACCCGATTCTTCGGACTTCATGTCAATCGAGCACGATGACCTCCTTTTTCAAAGAGGTATTTCCGGATGCTCGAAGAAGCGCGAGATAAGAAATGCATCGTTAAATTCAACAAGGTCGTAAAAGTCTTCATTCGTTACGATAGCACGGAAGAGGCGAGAAAACGGTGCATCTAACGATTGAGGACTTTTTTCGAAGTACGCTCTTGAAAGGACAGTTTATTCGACATCCGGGAAAACAGAACGAAATTCTTGTTAGATAGATTAAAGATACGAATATGATCGTTTCATATAAAATAGCTTCTAGTGTAGTTAGCCGAAAATGCATGCTCATCTCGTTACATAGTTCTCCTCTCGGTTACTGCAATTTAAGTACATATGTACATACTTTGAAGATTCACCCAGTTTCACATCTCTGCGTGTTTCACTTTGCATCGAGTCACGTCTGCGATTATGTTCATAATTTGACTATAATGCTCACGAAGCGAAGTCAGCTTTATTAATTTCTTCTTATATATTCTATGATACTAAATATTAATTATTCTCATATTTGTAACTTTCCACGTACACATAAAATTTAATCGCGCGTTTATTGTTACATTTATACTGAAAAAAATGAATTACAATAGACAAAATTAATATTTATAATTTATATAAATTAATATTTATATTTATAATAATCTATGAAATATAAAAAACAATTTGTAATATATTGCTTATTTTACATTTTGGAGATAAAAATAGAAATTGCATACAAATATAGATAGGCAGATTTTGCAACTATATGCATTGTAAAATATCAAAGCAAAATTTTTCATGTAATCTAGCGATTTTTGAAAAATACATATGTAACAATTTCAACATTTCGAAAAATGTTAATTTTCAACGCTTAATGCATAAACATACTACATATGCATAAATGTATAGCAATTTCTGCACATGTGTTTTTGCGTTGCAGCATCAATGACTTCATATCGACTGAAAATGACAAGTATCTGATGTTCGATGTCAGAGGTAACGTTTGTCGGACATTGGGGAGTGAAATTATCTTTTTGGAGCACGTGGAGATCGAGGTGAATCTCGAGTACTCTCATCGCGGCGCACTCCAAATGCATCTGCGTTCACCACAGGGTATACATTTTTCATTTTCCAATTATTCATCATACATTCACAATTCTTTCTACGTATATTAATTAATAAATAGATTCGCACGTATGCGAGAAAATACAATTTTTCTCGTGTACGTATTCTTAAGCTTCTGATAGTAAATGTGTAGAAATAATAATATAAACAACATTTTAAAACTTTAATCAAACTTTTATGCATAAAGTCGCACAAACAGTTCTTGAGCAGTTATGTTTCATTTAAATGCATGTCTGGAAACGCTATTTGTATCCGATTTGTAGAAATGAAAAGAACGGAAAGACGAGAGAATAGTTATGAGGACCATCGAAATGCGTCATTTTACATCCTGAGCTAAGAGACTTAAGAGATCTTTAAAAATATCATACAAAGAAAATGCTCTATAATTATATCAGCGCTGAAGTCTCTGGGAATATTCTCGAAGACTAAATGCAAATGCATTTAGCTGCAATCCGCTTGCCAACCAAATATATTGAGTTCTATTTGCTGCTGTATTTTAATTTATGAAGGAAAGAACAACTCTTTTATAACAAAACGAATAAATAAAACATTAAAAAATACAATGAAAATAAAAATAATAAAAAATGTTAATATTATTAATAACTAAATTGTTATCGATTTTTTTTCAAAAGTTATGCCTAATGTAATATAAAAAAGAAATAATAATACTTTCCATAATAAATTTTTAACAAAGTAAATTGACAAATTTTTTTAGAAAAACTTCTGATAAATTAATATTATCCAATTTAATACGTCTTTATATTATTTTTCAATCGTTCTTATCAGTCATAAGTTTTGCTCAGTTTGAGATAATGCAATCCTAATAAGAAAGAACAGCAAAAAATGAACGTATAATTCAAACAGAATTAATATCTTCATTAATATTGGAAGTCACGTTTCTGTGTCGCAAATGCATTTAACTGCACGAATACGTTCTTGATCCAATTATCAGTGGAAATTCAATTTAATACTCCTTGCGATGCAATCTGTTTATTCGGAAAAGAACAGAAGATTCAGTGGAAATAAAATATATTTATTATATATAATTTGTTTATAAATATAAAACTTATCGAATGTTGCCACGCTTTAAAAATATTATATAATTATACATTACAATATACGATAATTATAAATGTGTAATAAATGTCAAAGAAAAAAAATTTGGCTTTAAATACATAAATGTTTCAAACGTGAATACGAACGAGTAGATTGCAATTGTCACTTTAGTCAATGCGTCGCGTTTTAATCTTGTGCATGTTTATTGATTGGCGTTATTATTGACAGATGATATTATCAAAATATAAAAAAATCCCAATATATTGAAACGTAAAAAAATAAATAAAAATATCCAGATGCATCCGAAATAAAATAATACTGAGAATTTTAAAAATTACCACATATTCTACTAAAACTTCAAAGTTACTCTTTAATAAAGATATCAGCTCTTGTTTTTTTTCCTCATTTCTTTAAAACCAGTATAAATATTAATATCAAGATTTCAAACCCCTTTTAATTTTTTGTAAGACAAAAATATGATATATGGGTAGTATTATTTATACATATCTTATATGTTATATATTGCAATTATTATTATTTATTAAATATTAATCTACCAATCTCGTAATTAAAATTTATTATAATAAAGTAATTTTTATTATTATCACATAAATTTTGAAAGACAAACACATAAGGTTCTGCATTGCAAAATCTAATACTAACTAGGTCGTATGTATGTGCATATAATATTATTCATAGTTACATGCTTGCTACGCATGCTTGCAAGAAAAAAATCGATAACACTCGTACATAGCCGCAATTAATATTCGCACGTTATACACAACCGATAATGTTTAGTTATCCAAACTAAAATATATGCTATGCATATACATACACTCTTTACATAAATCAAATTTAACTTAACACTTTCACATTAACAAAATACATCACGATACATCGCATGTACAATCCTTTATCTTTTAACATAATAAAATACTATAAAGCAGTATATACATATACATTTTTATGTATATATATATATATATTTATACATAATTTATTTGTAATATTGAAGCCATGTGTTTCATTTCTTAGGTACTTTAGTAAAGATACTAAGTGCAAGAAAGTTGGATGAATCTAAGGATGGTTTTAGAAAGTGGAAGTTCATGTCCGTCGCGACGTGGGGCGAAGACCCTCGAGGAATATGGATCTTGCACATATTTGATAAAGTGAGACATTGGAATCATCTTACCGCAGATCTAATAACAGATTTTGCTATTATCGTCATATTATAATATATTAATACATATATTGCAAAAGAAAGATTTAACTACAAATTTATAATTAAAATTTTGTTACTTTTCAAAAATAATGAAATATTTTATTAAATAATAAAAAATAAGAAATATAACTTTAATTGCAATATATGTAATATTTGATTGTTCCTTTTAAAATCAATACTTATATGAATTTTTATTAATAAAAGTGTTTTATAAAGTATAGATATGCTACTTAAAATATTTATATATGTGCACATATTTAATGGTTGTAATAAAAATGAATTCAAGAAAGATTGGATGCAAAGTTATTATAAAGATAAAAGAATTTTTTCTCTCTTTGTCATTATATGTTTGAAATCACAACCCATAAATAAAAATCTGACACAATATGTATTCGTATGAATAAATTTACATATAAATAAAAATATTGCAAATTTTTAAAGCCGCTTTTCTTGAAACATAATATCATATCGAAGTACATCATACGCCATATCTCTCAATTTCATCAAATTTCCAAAAATGTAGATTACGGAAATATTTAATGCAGTTGATTAAGCAAATATTTATTGATTGAAATTACCTTTCTGCATATCGCCAATCATGAATTGTACATCAGTCACGTTGCATTTGTCACGTGTATTTGATGATGCATATTTGCATGCTTGCAGACAGACTCGAAGCAAAATTATGGCACAATTGGAGAATTTACACTGATTCTGCACGGCAGCGAGCAAATTCCAGCCTACCGCAGAAACGGACCGAGAATTTACAACGAAATCTACAATCGTAAAACCGTAAGTAGTGCCGTAAAATTCGGAATTTTATTAAACGTTAAATTCGCTTCATTAGCATACTCAATTCTATTTCAGTACGATGCGGTAAAGTCGGCCACAAAAAATATCCTACAATATAAAGGCGATCAAGATAGAACCAGCGACAAGATAGAACCAATAGATATTCATTATCCAATTTATACCTAAAGTGGACAATGCTAACTACAAAAAGTATAATAGTCAGTTTTCTTATATATATATATATATATATATATATATATATATATATATATAATTATGTTATTAAATACTAAATTATCGACTACTATTTAATTAAGCAAAATTCGAAATACTTCAACAATTATTTATTATGAATAGTTAACTCAATATTCACAAATATATTTAAATATTTAAATTAACATTTATGCAAGCTCACGCAATCACATTTTTCGAATAAATTAATTCTGTTTAATATCTACTATTTTCTTCTTACACTCTAAGAATATGATGTATTAGCAGCAATTACAATTTATTTATGGGAATTTGCTATATGTTTACAACGACTGTATTTTATTTATGAGAATTTGCATATATGTATTAACAGGTGGTTAATTACATTTCAATAGTCTTTGATATTGATGGTAGTATAATGAAATGATCAGTTTTCTCCATGAATGTACCAGTGAAGTAGTTCTGCGAAACAATCATGTATGTATGTATGCGTGTGCGCATGCGTGTGTGTGTGTGTCATTCGAGATACACATACATATAATTAGTTATACAAAGCTTACTCTCATATTCCTTTGTTGCGGCTAACTGGCTCATTTAACTGACGTTATGGTAATAACGTATGGTAATAAATATTTCCGAAATTCGAAACTTCACGAAACAAGATAACAACTTTTGTATATGCAGAAATATAAATTGTGAATTACGATTTATTGTAACTAGAAGTGGAAATTACAAACGTTAACTTTTGTACAATTACATGTAAAAAACGTTTAGCAACTATCATCAAACAATAATATAATTACACAGATACACATGTGCGTTAATCAAAATAGCTCAAAATTTTAGAATTTATGTAACATAATTAATCTTTTCTGTGTTAAAAGCAAACAGATAGAGAGAAATACTTGAGAATTTTTCAATTCGAATTTTTCGAGAAACTCTCCTTTCACGAAAATATTCGCTTCAGATATGCAATCTTTTGTGCATCATCTTAAAAATCTACATGTACTAAGCTCTGCAATAGTGAAATGTCGTATAGATCCAAGGATACATACAAATGTTTCCTTTTACACATACCAACGATTACCATAAGAAACCGGCGAAAAAGGAAAATGGATAAATTGGGTTTACAATTTCAATCATCTTTCACAATACGTAACATCTCTGCGAATTCAATAGGACGAAGCACGTATGAAATAATATTAAATATATTTCTTACCAAAATCAAATTTTATATAAGCAATGACAAATTTTTATTTTATAATAAATTAAATGTTGCAAATATTATTATTGCATCATTATAATAATATAACAGTGATGTAACAACAAAAATGTTCAAACTAACAAAAATGTATATATATTATATATACATATATATATATATATATATATATATATATACAGAATAAACAAATATTAAAACATAAATACAAATATATACACATTTATAGCATAAGAAGAAATGATTTTCTGCTCATATATTTTTGCGTGATAAATTATTTTTGTAATATCTATATGTAATGTGTGTTTGCAATTTGCAATGCAATTTAAGGATAATATATGATTTGAAACTGAATAAATTGAAACTTATTTTTTAAGACCTATTTTTAGTATATATAATTATTTTATTTCTATAAAAATTTCTAAAGCTAAATCTAGCTTTATTTAATTTAAGAATAGCTTTTTCTATTGTAAGTGCTACTACCCTTGTATACCTGCACGCTTTGGCTATAAATCATTTGCTATGTCAGCCTGCAAGAATTGAACTTACACAATCTCACGGGCATATTTTGCAATGATATATAACTGCACGAGAAGAAGCAAAATATATTGCAAAGTATTATTTATCGTGATCAGTATATGTATATCAGTATATATTATACATTTTGTCCTTGTTTCAGAATAATTATATTATCCGCATCGTTCAAAGCTTTGACCAACAGCGAAAATTATTTAATTATTATTAGATTAAGTACGTTTTTACATAAATACAATTTTACATAAAGCAATAAAGCTTTTTATTTTACAGAATTTAACGTGCAAAAAATTTAATTTTATATAAATTAATTTCACGACGAAAAATTGCGCTAAAACAATTTTAGAGAAACGCGTGAAATTTTGCGCATCATGTCCGCGTATTTTAATAACATTGATGTTGCATTATAATATTCTTTAAAGAAATATATTTCGCCAAATTAAAAATTGCAATGGTTAAGTTAAAGATTTTAAAAGTTTTATCATTAACGAAAACAATAATTTTAATCAAATAATGTGTATATATAAACAAAAAAAATGGTTAATAACAATTCTCTCATAGAATATACAATTAATACTTTTATGAAAAATAATGCTTGGCTTATTATTTTAGAAAAATAATACAAATCGGAGTAGATGATAAGATTGAATGATCTTTTGGATTTTGGTGCACGTACTATAAAGTACTTACAATATATTTTCCGTATATCTCTCTCTTCGTAAGAAACCAATCCTCGTAGTAAATATTAGTTTTGACCTTTACTCCTTTCCGACCAAAGATAAGCAGATACTTTATAGCACACGTGTGCACCAATGCCCAAAAGTTTATTTTAACCTTTCCAACATTGCTTAAATATGATATATATAGTTACAGTTTCGTAAACCAAATTAATATTTGTATATGTATATTTTATAAATTGTTAAAAATTTATTTTAATTTAATAATTTATTTTTAAGCAATGTTTGAAAGATTTCTTGAGTTTTAAACAATAAAAAATCTTTTACAAAAATTAAGTTGTAATATTAACCATTTTAATATGCGATAAAAGATTTTTCGTTATCTAACTTCAAATAAATTTTACAGAATGTAATTTTAATTTTAGAATAATTTTTACTCTGTTCTCTATACAATTGAGAAACTAGAAAAGGGTTCAAGAAAGTTTTTGCTAAAAAGAGAAAGTGATTTGAATTTAAATATATCTTGCACAGTATTTAAAATATTTAGTCTTCCTAATAAACTAATTAAAAACTATTTATTTTGCTAAATTGTACACTACGCGTAAATTGAATAAACAAGAGCTAAATGATATACATTTAATTAGCGCTGGAAACATAGCAAAATTAAATTTCAGTGCATTTAGAAAAGACCCGCGCGGCAGTGTAACAAATTACAATAAATTCTCGAGAAATTTACCTCATATTATTCTCAGTTCCCTTGAAATTCCGATGGCGAAATTCCAGGATTAATTAGAATTGTTTGTTCGTCTCCCCACGCATTCCATATTTGATTCGTACATACATTATGAAATAATATTTGCTTAGCATGAGAGAATTGCAAATTTTATATTTTCAAAATAAATGCGTTTTTATATCTTCTCAAAAGTAGCCATATTCACGTACCGAAGTTTTTTCCTAAATAGTTAAATAATGCTTTGCTATTTGATATCAAAATTACTATATTAAAATTCTGATTTTTATTGATAACATTTATTTTATCTTGCTATGTAAAGCTATTTTGGAATATAAATATTTAATTTATATCTTACAAACAATTAAAGAGAAAGAACATTAGAAATAATATGCGCAAACGTATAAGGCAAATTGATTATCACGCAATATTATGTAATTCTTCATTTAAATGTTATTACGAAAGATTCAATTAACGTGATATCGGATGTATCACGATATTTCAACGTTAATAAGATCACGAATAATAAATTTGTAATATAATTATACTGTATATTAATAGACAAAGACGAAAATTGTCGTCGCCATATATTATTAACGTAAAATTTATATTAATACTAAATAAACTTGTTTATTTTATTACCAAATTTTAGCGGATTTTGAAAAATCACTATACATTTATAGGAAGATTCTAGCTTTATTCTAGTGTTAGTATAGTTCGATAGTAACAGTCAAAATATGCGTCGTAAATTGTGCAGATACAAAAGATCAATACACCAAAAAAAAATACGAATACGATAGATACACACCGACATTGTTTTATTTTTTCCAGATAAAAATCCAGGATTCTACAGGTACAAGTGGCATACTTTTATGTCTCTTCTTGCTTTATAAACTAAATGTATAAACTTAATTATTATGTATAAATATAATCTTCAATTCCACAATTAGTCGAATATTATGTTTCTTTAAGGTTCTATTTAGTTTATTACCAAACATTTAAAAAATGATTCAAATAAAATGAAAACATAATGTAATTGCATATACATATAATAAATAGCATTTAATAATAAACGTGTTAAAAATAATAATTAAAAAGAAGTGAGAGAAAAAATATTTTAAGAAACATTAAAATTCCAAAATATGAAAAAATTACGAGTGCAATTATATCATCGTTACCTTAATGGCGAGAGCTTTTAAATTTGTGCAACTAATTGCTTTAACTGCACTTGTGTATCATATTTTAATATTACGAGCGAATGAGTAATGAGAAAAAAAATGTATTGCAATCTCAAGATGATTTCAAGCAGTTTCCAAATCAGCAAGTTCGAATACATGCCAACTAGAGCTTGTAATAGTGATCCAACCCTCCATGTGGCTGCGCTGCTGTCGACCTAATAATGGGGTTGTCTCGCGAAACGGGGGATGATTCGGCCAGTAGCATGCTGCTTCTCGTAGCATGAATCTCGGTCAAGCTTTTCGTTGCTTCTATCGTGACGCAGCATCCGTTGTTCACACCTGACTTTTCGATACTATTGTATTAGTGAGAAATCAAAGAGTTAGACAGTGATTCGTCGTCACGAGAATAGTTTTGCGGAAAAAAGCAACACGTAAGTGAACATTGAAAAAAAAATATCTTTACAAAATTTAAATTAAAAGTACATATTTAATGGACAGAACTAAATCTAACTAATCAGTTGATATATAAGCGTGCTAAAATATAGAAATATTATGGGAACTAAATTTATAGTAAATTCTAAATAATAAAGAAATTAAATAAATCCTTAAGTTACGTTATTTATATTTTTGTATTATGAATATATAATTTTTTATCAAATATATATATAGTATAGTAATTATAATAATTAAAGAAAAAAAAGTAGTCTTGAATATACATTTTATACTCTGCAAATGCAAAAACTTGTGACTAAAAAATTTGTTTGTGTGTTTTACAAATATAATCATGATTTAATTAAAATACAAAGAGAGAACATGAAGACCATTAAAGACGTCATGCGACACTTATTAGTCATATCGTGTCCATTTCCCACATATTCTCACATGACAGTCATGTTCAAACTCCGAACTAATTAACTGTCACAGGAAACAACCCCGCTCAATTTAACAGATTCTGTAACATACATTTCATGTGATTTCACGAAATAATTAGAATTTCTATTTTGCGACGTTTCAACTTCGTACTCACGTATTAATTACCGTCACAAATCATAAAAATTTCTGAAAGGTACTAAATACTTATAATGAATGACTAATTCTAATCTAAGAACAATCTCTTCTATGAGTTATATTTAAAGATTCTTATAAAAGAATTATACTTTCTCTCATAAATTTTAATATTCTCACAAAAATAGTTATAAAATAAAAATTTATAAAATATTAAATATAAAAAATATTATATTTATCTTATATTATTCTCGTAAAAACTCATATTATTCTTGAAATTTTATTTGATTCTCCTTTGATGTCTCTTTTTTCGATATCACTATATTAATATCTCTTCATCAGTTAAAATTGCTTTTCGAGAATTAAGCATTATTCAATTTTATTTTAACAAAATTGTAATTTAAGATTATCAATTACATTATTTACAACAAATCATTTTAATATAAAAAGTTAATAGTTGTCAAAATATTCTCTAATACGAAGAGATCTTCAAATCAATAAATTTTTTATTAAAAAAAAATGTATTATATGATAGTGCATATTATCCCATTGCATAATGCAGCGTATGTAACAAATGTAGAGTATATAACAAATACTGAGAAAAGTATTACAAGCTGTAAAATTAAAATCTCTTAAAAGATTTGTAAAATGTCTGTTAGTTTTTAAAGCAACAACTATTCTTATTTAGAATCCTAATGGAAACACATATTTATAAAATTTTGCTAAAAGCGCAAACTATAACTCCCGAAACTAATCCTGCATAATAATACTAGAATTGAAAATGCATTCCGCCACAAGACAGAGATTAAGCATACATTTTGTCATTTTAAATAATGTAAAAGTAGAAATTAATTTATAAATCGTAAGAAAAACATAAAATATAAACAAAAAATAAAATTGCATTTATAATATTTCAGTTTTATCATGGAGTATCAATTTAATAACTTTTGTTTGCAAATAATTAAAATATAAACAAAAATAACAATTGTTTAAATTAATATTTCCATTTCAATTTGTGCTAAAATAATATTTTATATTTTATATATTATTATATAGCTAGCTTGTGAAAATATCGATTATTTGCAATAACATTATATATCTTTTACAAGGAAAAATAAATGTCCCTTAATAAAAAGATTAAAAAAGAAAGAGAGTTGAACATTTCCCTTTATAAATACAGACAAGTTGAAGATTAGCATAATAACAAAAAAGATTATTACAACGAAGCAAGTCAATAAATGGTGCCCTTATATTATCAATATTACATTTAATTTATATTAAAAAATAAAATTAAAACAGATAATAAATTAAATTAGAAACAGCGTAAAATTTTTATAAGAAGGATCTTGTTTTTAAAAAAAAAAACACATCATTTTATTTATTTATAGTTAATAAAAAAGGGTCCATATTTTCAAATTACCTAATAAAACTCTGCCCACAATTTTTCCGGGTCGGTCCTAGAGTTTTATTAGGATATATCTGGACACCTGATTACAGGAAATTGAGCTAGCGGCCAAAACTTGATAAAACAGGTAATATTTTGCGCGAAATTCCTAGTTAGGCGAATGAAGCGAATAAAGCTAACAAGCGAAGATAATACGTGACGGTAATGTTAAAATAATTTAAAAGGGCTGCGTATATACATATCTCATCCGGCTCCCGGCCTCCAGCGTTCATATGTATGCATATATACATACATACATATACACGATACATGAATAATCCGTTGCGAAAGGCTGACCGACGCTTGCATTTCGCCCGTCATTTTACATCAATAATCGACGACGCGAAACTCACAACGGAGATTAAAATTGACAAAGACACAAACGCAAAATGATTTGACAACTATACAACGAGAGACTATTACTGTCATCAACAAATCTATGTAACTTTAAATTTTCGTAATAATAAAAGAGAGGATCGTTATTTAAAATGTTGTTGCTCAATATCATATTGTTCAATAAATACACAAAGTTTAAAAAAATTCTTTTAATAGAGATGAAATATATATATTTACTAAGGGATAAATGGAAACGTCGTATAGATTGTATTTTTAGCGTTTGTCATATGTATCGAGAGTGGTATTTTTGAAAAACATTCTAAATGTTGAAAACTTTCTAGTGCGCCGTAAATATATGAAGTACTTAAATATCTCTCGTTTTTCTATCTTTCTATTTTATAGTTAATATATTTTGCGGAATATATTTTTGAATTTCTATTCTTACATTTGCTTTCTACAGTAACATTCAAAAAAATAATTTCTAAATCGTTGTAAGCGGTGTAACAAAACTGTATTTTTTACCTATATTTACCAAAGATTAGAATTAAGAAGCAACAACAGTTAAAGCAATCACAGCTTATTAATACTTATTTCTAAATTTAGCAAATTAGACTTATGTACAAGTAAATTATTTAAATTTTTTTTTTATATTTCTAATGTATTTCTAGTATGTCTCGTGTTTCTAATGTTTACATAATTTTAAACAACTTTTAATAAATTTATGGAAAATGCTTTAGTTTAAAAAGTAATATAATTTTTTTTATCGAGTATCATTAAGGAAGCATGTTATCATATATCGTATAAAGGGATATAGCGTAGCCTAGTTTCTGACTTTCTTTGGCAAGTCTTAAAGTTAAAAGTAGTAGAGAGATAACTAAGTTAAGAATTGTACACGTTTTAAAAAATTCTAAATTTAAATTTGAATCTTATTTTTATTTCTCAACTTTTTCTGGTTTGATTTTTAGTTAAGTAAAATTAGCATAACTTTCAATTAATAAAATTAAAATTCAATCTGATAATTATTTGCTCATGTAACTCCTTGTAACACTTTATAGAAGATAATAACCGATGCTTTGCTCTGGAAATTCTGGAAACTTGATATATGTTTCTGCCGATATTCGGAAGCTTCCTAGATACGTGGAAAGTTCCATTCGATAGAAAGCTTGAATTATTGAGAAAGCGTGAACAAATTTCTATTCGGGAAACTATACGGTCGTTATAAGACAAATGGCTTAAATATCGTAATTACAATTGCGGAAGCTTGAAAATAATTATTTACCCAAACAGATCACCTTTCGCGCAAAGTGACAGCAAATAACAAAGTGACTTGAGAATTTGTTCTCGACTAATCGAGTAAAGTCACTTATCTCTTTTTCATTAGAATCTTTTTTATCTGCACGCAAAACTGTTATTATATCTTTCTCGTCACAATCTCACGCGATATTCTTCCTGATATAGTCATAATTTGACATTTTTTACGTTAATTGTAGTAGACCCAAGATCAAGTCGCACGCGACACATTTTAATCCCTAATTATTCGCGTGACGCTTTATTACAATTTATTGTTTATAAACATATAAATATATAATAAAATAATTTTATTAATATACTAATTTACAAGTTTTAAAGACAAATGAATAAGTATTTGCTGCGCAAATTTCGAGTTATAATTTTTTATCGAATCTCACTACAATTTAAAATTATATTGAGTATTTGTGTTAATATTTTATCCGCAATAAACTTAACGAAGATTCCTTGGGTTTGTGATGAAAAAAATACAAAGTGATCGCTATCAGCTGATTATATAGTGCGTCTTTTTTCAGCGTGAGTGCGATTATGTTGTGTATCATATCGTAACATCAATTTACTGAGTTCTAAACACTTTTTCCTCTTATTTAGGCACATATTTTTTTCTTTCCGAGTCATTTCTCTTTAGCCAGACCTGCGGGAAACAGTAAATACGCGAGTCTTTCAGAGTTCTCAGAGATACAAACATTCGAAGCACGATTTTTCATCAATCAGCCGCCGGTTAAGTGATGGAGTAAACGTGTGGTCAGACGCCGATATAATTTCATATAAAATGAATACTCTCTTTCGAGATATATTTTTTTCAATTACGTATAAGTTTACATTAATATTAATATGTTATTAATATACCATTACGTTATTATAACTCCGCATACACAAATATTAAACAGAATGTTTTATGATGATTTTTCGTCCTTTCTTATTAATTCAAGACTTACAAGCTTTGATTCAACATCTGAAATTTTACTCTCGCTATGTAAATGAAATTGTATATGAAATTAACAGCATGGAAAAATACGAGGTTCATATCTGCACCATAAATAAAAGAGTCGACTTTGTCGACTTCATTTTGAATACATTTGTGTGTGTTACTGAATAAATTACAAAAGTTAAGAAAGGTAAATTATCTCAACTAAATTTTTAGTCAAAATTGGAAATTCAAAAAGTGACATTTAGAGAAAATCAGTGTTAAAGTTTAAGAAAGTTTAAAATTCCTTCGATTGCATTTTTATGCATATACTTATACTTTTAAAAATTGTATTCTATAATCTAAAAAACAACTGATGCTATAATTGCTATAGATGCTACAAAACAATGCTGTTGCGCAATTATTACATTACATCAATATCAATAATATTTATCATAATTTTTATTTTAACAAAAGTCCATTCAGCTGTACAATGCTAAATTGTGAAAATTGTAAATTAAAAAGCACTTTTATATACACTATAATAATATACTATACAAACAAAAAAAATTTCTTTCGCTCTGCATAGAAAGGAAATAATTTCGTAATTAATTTTAATTTTGCTATGTTAATATATAATATTTCATCATGTTGAAATCCCGTCTCAGTAGCGTATTTTATATTATTCCGTAAAAATCGAAATACACACATGCAACAAATACCTGCATAAGATTTCGCAATTAACCTACTAATAAAATGTAATATAAGCTTTATTTGAGTAGAAGATATTCGAATCGTACAAAGCACCATCCACGTGTGCTCGAGCAAAGCTGCATCTTCAGTTAAGTGCATCAATCAATACGAGAGAAATTCGAATATCGTATCAAAGCACTCTTTCACCAATATCGAATCAAGTATTCATTTCAATGTTTATCGCGCGTTGATCAAATATTTCAAGAATAAAATTTATATTGCAAATTGAAACACAATTATTTCTCTTACATTATCTTTCATAATATTCGTCTCGTGTATCACTTTTAAATTATATCAGATGCTTATTATTACACATTCTGATTTTTATACAACAGCTTTTGATATTTTTGTTTTCGTTATTAATGACGATATAAAACACGTAAAGATATTGTTAGAAAAGATATAACATATATTCTCTTTCTTATAAGAAAAAAAAATTTTAATATTAAAAATAATATCATTCTCGTAAGAGAATAACATATTAAATACAAATTAAAACTCTTAATTAAAACTTTCTCTAAATCATATCAGAATATAGTTTTGAAATAGAGTTATATATTTAAGATATTTCAATTAAACTCTTATATACAATAAGTGGAATTCGATTTTTAATTTGACCTTTACGAAATTATTTGATTTCCCTCTGCATTTTAATTGAGAGATATATCAAATATAATTTCTTGGAATAATTAAAAATAGCTTTTCGCCCATATTTCATCTTCAATTTAGCATGCGCCCATTATATCTGGCCATGACATTCTGATTCGTATTCAAGAGATCAATGCACCATTGCGTTTCAAAGCTCCAAAATCTTACCGTATATATGTTGACAATAGATTGTTCTGGGAGAACAATAGCACACTTCCAAACATTCCTCAAAATCCAATTTATGCATCTGTCATTTCTTGCCTATTAAACGCTGCATTTGATCTATATATTATATATATTTCTCGAGACTAAATCTATGTAATATTAAATTATTGTATATAAAAAAATATTTGATTTACAAAATTTACATTTTGTATAAATTTCTTACAAAGCAAATCGCACACGTAATTATCAATATTAAAATAGAACAATTCCATTACAAAATTACATTTTAGTCTCTTTAAATATAGTATTTGAAAAATAATGAAATTACAATATAATTTATGGAAATCCATTTTAAATATGATATTATATTAAAATGAAGTTTATAAAAAAAATATCAGAGTACTCTAGTTTGTTTTTATATTTTATCTTATATACAATTTGATATATATCTTATATAAGATTATTTTAAATTTTGTACCTATAATATGTATTAACACTGTATTAAGTTGCCACACTCAATCGAATATTCTCTGTAACAAATAATTTCATATTAAGATTATGTAATAATAACATGCAATAAACTTGTAAAAACTAAACGTGCAAAAATGACACGACTAGAGTGATTAATAAATGTCGATGCAATCTTGTAAAATGTTATTTTTTTTCTGAAAATTCCCAAGCGACTGCATCTCATTATCCATGTTACAAAAAGATATTTTACTAGCACAATGTGATCTTTATAAAGCAAAATGCATAAATGCATAACGAGATTTTGCGATATGATATGACATAGGACGAAGAGACAATAATCTCTAGAGACTCTAATGAGACAAAAACGTCATGAAGGGTTTCAGGAAGCATATTCCAGGAGAACAAGAAAAAGTATGAAATTCTTTTTAAAGTCGAGCGTCGTTGCTGTCCGGTTTGACTTTTCAGAGAAAAATGTCGGCTTACACTCACGTGATGGCAAAATATGAAAAATGGTAACAGCTGAAGATAATATATTTCGAGATAACGCCTCTTGATGATAAAGATTTATGAGCAAAATTTGCTCAAGACTTGCTTCTTTTTGCAAATTTAATAACAGCATTTATTCCACAAAATACTAATATAAAAATAATCAGGCAATTTCTCTTCTTTATATATCTTAAAGAAATGATATTTATAAGATATTCTTTTTTCTGTAAGTCAAATAATAATTGAATAAAGAAAATTTTAATCTCTACAATTAATAATATATATATATATATATATTATTAGTATATATATTATTAGTTATTAATATATATATATATATATATATATATATATATATATTATTAGAAGATATTCTTTTTTCTGTAAGTCAAATAATAATTGAATAAAGAAAATTTTAATCTCTACAATTAATAATATATATATATATATATATAAGTTTATCATTTTTAATTTTTAATTTTACGAAAAGATATAAAATTTATGAAATTATATTTGCAGTTAAATGCTAACTTTTAATTTGCTAATTCAAATAATAATGCATTGTAATTCGAGAAACTTTGGTATACAGTAATTTACATTTACGTTTTATTCAATTTACATGGAACTACATTGCACGCGAATAACACATTTACTTTCCAAGCGGATAAATGCACATTTGTGAAACGGATGATCAGGAAACGGAAACATCGTCTGATATTACATTATTAACGAAAGGACATGCTTCGCTGAAAAGCCATTCTGATGGTGCATCCATGAAATGAACAATGTACACAATGTATCGTATGAAACTACATTTGCTTCAAAACAACAAAATAAAGGACTTTAAAAAGGCAAAAAAGAAACAAAGTTAACAATGTATAACAGAAACATTGTATTTTGCTTCTTTATCTTATCATGAAATTATTCTTTTAAAAATTTCTGATATATAACGCTAAAATATTATTCAAATAGTGTTGTGTATCCTATAATATATAATAACAATGTTGTACAATAATTTTTAAATAATTATATATATTTCGAGTTGAAGAAATTGTTGACATTATTAATATTTATATTTGATATTATTCTTAATACTCTTGACTCTTACGTTTTAAATATACATAGTAAAAATAATTGTTAAATTATACCAAGAGATCCAACATCGCATACAGAATTAAACAAATGCAAATTAACGTCCAGAAGTTTCAGAAGTACCGTATTATGTATGTACAGTGAGAAACTCTGAAAATCCCTTGGCTGTGCAATAAAGTCATGCACAATCAATCATTAAACAGACGGCAGTCGTAACTTATAATACGAATGAATGTATCATGGATGAAAGCGCATTTTCCCAAGCGACAGAGAAGTATAATAAAAAGCATTCTCCAACTCGAAAACTAACCAGTCGGTTATTCGCTTTCTCTATATTTTCTCGAAGGCAAAGGCATTCTTCGCGGATTGAATTAGAATTAAGCATAAATATATTATATTATAATCTCTCTTGTGTGTTGCATTATACGTTCGCGAGATGAAGAACATTCTCATCCAATACTCTGTGCACAACACATTCTGTACACGATCGTATCCCACTTGAACCGTTATACATTATGTATTGCCACGCTCGCTTTCAAAATAAAGCTTAAAGAATGAATATCGATTACGCTGCCAAAGGTGATTATAAACAAAGTGCAACTTCCAATTAACGGCCTGCAATCTTGATGATAAACGTCAAGATGTTTGATAGAATTTCCAAGTTAATTGTTAGAGTTTCCGCGATTTCGCGAATTCAGCTTCTGACTCAACTGCGGAATATTGTTAGATCTATGAGATGCTGCCACAAATATGATCGAAATCAGAAATTAGTAACTCAATCGACGGAATTAGTTTTATATCTTACCATATATATTCGAGAGAGCAATTTAGCATTAAATATGTCTAATCCGAGTTGGAAATTTGCGAGTTTCAACTTATAACTTATACGAGAAATTTCTAATATGTTGTAAAAGGAGACCCTGCAATCTAAATGACTTTCATTTTTTCCAAATAATTATACATATATACATAAAAATTAATATGATCTTGTGGAACAGAAAATATGATTCTTTTAATTAATGAAATTCAGAAATTCAATAAGAGCCAACGCAGTCTGTGAAGCGTACAAATTTATTATAAATTGATTCTTTTGAATCAATTAATTTTAAATTTGGCTTATTTATCTATCCAATCATAACGTGTCTAAAATCGAATTTATATATTTTCTTTGGCTCACTCATTAAGTAATTTGTGAAATGACTATTAACTGTGACATCAACTTGAAAACACACGAAAACTTGAAAGCGAACATTCGATGTGTACAGAACTAATGAAACCAGTGCTTACGTAAAGCTAACACTTTTGATTTAAACGTCTATATTTATCTACGAAAATGGAATACGGTTGGAAACGTCAAAAGGATAAGCTGAAAGACAGAAGTTAAGCGAACCGGAGATGTTTAGAAAGAAAAAGAGATTGACAAAGTTTTTCTCATCGCAGTGCGACTGAGTAATGTGGGAAATTTAGTAGACATCACAGACATTTCTATGATTGCACTTACATACGAGTACGTGTGTTTGCACAATGATAAAATGGATGAGCTCTACTGTACAATAAACTCTGTGAAAATCTAAAAAAACAGTAAGTTAAATATACAATCTATTACTGCAAAAATATAACGTTTAAATGAATATGGCATATGGTTCATTTGTGTGATTCATCATGAAATGCGAACGAAATATGAAAATATGAAAATATAAAAATTAAAATTGAAAAAATATAATCCGAGATAATGAAGCAAACGTATTTCTGCTGATTAACCATAACATTTGCGAATACATATTTTTCTTATGTTAATGTGTATTTTCGTATTAATTTCAATATTGTTTAATCAATAATCGTATATAGCAAATTATGTATTGTTAAAATACCTGTAAAATATATATACGAGTATATATGACTTAATAACATTTGCAAATATATTATAATCGTAGTGCAGACTAATTAAAAATATTAAAATTTATACAGATATCAAAATAGCATATTCTGTTATTCCTGATATTATTTCGAAATCGAAGTCCACGAATTAATTAATTACATATCCACAAATTAAATGTAATACTCTGTTAACCAAGCTACGAAATATAGGTACATATTATTCATTCCAATCATATCCAATCGTAACCGCATATCTCACAAATGTAGTAATATATTTTGTCGTGATAAAATGAAGAAATTTTAAATGAGACAAATTGAAATATAAAACTAGAATAATACTCGTGATTTATTCATCCTCGCTTTATTAATGTATTTTACTAATTATAAATATGGCCATAATTGCAAAATATATATGCAGATTTTAATAGACCGCCTCTTAACGAAGCTCTACCCTCCACTTTTAATGTATCAAGTACTCGACATATTTTTGATAACTGCTAGGCAAAATAAATTAACGTTTATATCAAGATAATGATAAATAACTGTTATTGTAACTTATCTGTCAGAAAATATAAAATAATAAATTATTCCTTTTTTTACTTTAAATTAAATTCTAATTTAAAAATATCTTATTTCTATAAAATTTAATTTTTCTCGCGAATTAAATGTTATTCTAAAATATGATCCAAATATAACCATTGATTAATTTCTTTTTTTATCATAAGCGCGCTACTAATTCAAATCAAGTTTCTCTCAAACTTGTATTTTCAATTGCGATTTTTGCGATTATACGTATCCACATTACTACTTAATAATAATTGACTTTTTAGGTCGTCGATAATTAACAGCTGAGCTGCAACCCGAGATGCATTAGCATCGCGTAACGACACCGAGAAAACCCCGGCATCGATTGCAATGCTAGAATCAGAACAACGGCAGTGAAAGATGGTGGACAAGGAAGAGTTGAATATAACGAAGGCTAAGGCCCCTCCGCCGTTGAATCTCAACGAGGCGATCGAGGACGAAGTACTGAACCAAAAGACTGCTAGAAGTGAGTAAAATACGAATTCGCCCCATGCAAAATGTGCTACGAAGCATGCGAAGATTTAAGGCTGTCTCGGCAATCCCAAGTGAAACGTGAATATATGAAAAATGTAGAGAGAAAGAGAAATAGAGAGAGAGAGAGAGAGAGAGAGAGAGAAGCGAAACATGCACCCTTCAAGATTTATGTTATAAAACTGAGAGAATTACACATTTGACTGAATTGCTTGGATTTTTTTAACTGATAACTCTATTTGATTTATTGCAACCGCGCCAACTCTTCGTTTCTTTAAATCTCAAACAAATATTCCTTTTATTATAATAATTTTTGATAACAATTTATGTATTACAAAAATAATAGCTGTAATATTGTACGAAAATTTTAATCATTCTCTCTTACTTTACGTATATAAATAAAATAAAAATAATTGTTTGAAAATAACTGCTACATATACAACAACCATATATTTTTCACGGTGCTTGGTATCTTTATAAATGATAGAAAGGAATAATTATAAAAATATTATAAAATATTTGGCATGTATTTTATCAATATTTATACACTGTGCAACCACTATCAACACGCAATTAACACGCAAAAACGAAAAAATACTCAATTTGTATTGCACGTTTGCAAAATCAACCATTCAATTAATTAACAACACTCTACGTTCTCGTGTTCGTTCCAACTTTTCTTCCTTCTTTCCGCCTCGATACTCTACGCGATCGATACTCGTGCAACCCGAAATTATAAAAAACGATATGCAATGGTAACGACAGAACGTGCGCTACGTTGTGACTGTCAAAAGTTAAAATGAAAAGTCTGTAACAAATTAATTAAATCCATACTTTTTCGCGCTTTTCGTTTCAAGTTTTACTTCAATAATTTCGCAAAAATCAGTACAAAATAATCTAGAAATTAATTTATATACAGTTATGTTACGCTAACAAAAATTAATATACATAATTTTGAATATTTGAAAAATATAAAAAAAGTTAAAAAACCATTCCATTTACATTCATACTACGGGAAGTGGATTGTTACAGTTTAATAAAAAAAGTTAAAAGCAAAAAACATTTGGCAACATATCGTTATTTGAAAAAACAATTTAATGACTTAATAAAAAAAAAAAAGCAATTTTATAAACAATTATTTTCAAAAAAATAAGAGAATCTTTTTTATTATACATTTCTCATTATGAAATATGAATAATTTCTATCTTCTTTTTCATCAGTCCTTAAGAATGATCTTCTTCTACATGAGGCTGTGATAAAAAACGAACCGGACACCGTTCGTAAAGTACTTAAGGAGACTGTTGACGTAGATTCCAGAAATAATGTAAGTTGCTACAAATATTTCAAAGATAAAAATAAATGTGTCATTTGTTTTATTTTATTTGATGTATTGAGTGTGATTTTATTTGAGAAAGAAATTAATTTACAATTACATTAAAAATAAGAAATATTTTTGAAACTATCAAAATCATTTTAGTATGGCCGCGCTCCGATTCATTGGGCAGCATCGAGAGGAAATACGGAAATTATCGAAATGTTGATACAAGCTAAATGCGATATCGAAGCGAGAGATAAGGTATGACACATTTTTCAAATTAAAACTGTTCATTAAATAATTGCGAAGTAAATTAACGAGAACAATGAACGTAATATTTTCTCGTGATAAAAAAATAGAAAACTTTTTACGTGAAATATAGATGTATTCTTTAGAGATTTAGCATTATCATTTCGACAATAAATAAAAAGTTGATGTAAAAATAATAATTGCATAAATAAATAAATAAATAGCTCATTTACATATTCTCGAAGCATTTCTTTTGGAATTTAATCTAGACTCTGCTGACTTGATGAAATTCCTTATGGAACATTAATTTCGAGCTATTCATTTCTCTTTCAAGTATGGAATGCGTCCCTTACATATGGCAGCTCAGCACGGGCACCGAGACGCGGTGAAGATGTTGATCAATGCTGGAGCAAATGTATCCGCGGTTAATAAGGTACATTAATAATCCTACAACAATAAGTTAAATTAAGCGCCTTAAATGAATGATCGTGTCAAAGCGAATTATTCCTCGAGGAAAGGATACTAGTAAAATGTCAAGCATACACAAAACTTGCATGGAACGTATAAAATGCATATAACTATCGTGTGAAGAGAACTTCATTTAAAAAAAGAAACGCAAAAGCTTTCGTCTGACAATTCACGGAACATGTTGCACGGGATTAAATTGTATGTGTAATTGAAGTTTATTGATCATCGGATACGATAGAAAATATTGAAACTGAAATCTCGCGCGCGGAGGTTGTGAAAAAAAGTAAATACGTCGTCGGGAAACCGCGACGAAATTGAAATCAATAGTGTGTCAATATTGATATTGGCATCGGTCCTAAATAATAACGCGCATTTTCCCTCCTTTTCCTCTTCACAAAATCGAATCATTGATGGAATAAGAAAATAAGGCACACACGTGGACTCTATATATAGAATAATCTCTCTTGCACGCGGAGGAGAGACGGAGCAGCGAGGTTCTTTTACTAATTAAAATTACAAGAGAGAAATGTTACGCGCTTTATAATGTAAAAGCAGCGAGTGCGAATTTTCTTTTGCGAAGCAGCCTCTCTATTGCGGAAGCATAAACAAAAGATCTCTTTCCGGTTAGAAACAATACACCCTCTTAATGTGTGGTGCTCGCGGCAGCAACGTAAGCGTGGTGGACTATCTCGCGGAAGCTGTGGAATCGTTAAACGGTGAGGCTACCGACTGCACCGGTGCGACTGCACTTCACCACGCAGCCATTTCCGGGTATCCTGGAGTGATAACGGCGCTCTCCAATATTCCACGGATCGTACTCGACGCTACAGATAAGGTAAGCACAATGCTTATTTTTCATACGTTATTTCATTCGTTAGTTCTAACCCGGTCGACTTATTTTCATTTTGTTCATTTTTTCTTTCACGTTCATTATTATTATATTAATTATCAATAGCACTGTGAATCTGACATTTTTAAATGAATAATTAGTAATATAAAGCAGAGGGTCACAAACCCCGACAATAGAGTGGTATTTTTAAATAAATAATTTGATTAAAATTTCTAGTTCTATTTACTCTCAAAATAAATGTGTATTATACAGAAAATTCTGATTCACGCGATGGAATTATTTGTTAATTTTATTATACGTTGCTTTTATAAATCTAAAATAGCTGTCCTTGCCACGCTTGAAAGGTCGAAAAGTGGGCCGTTTATCTTATATGTAAAAATTGCCAATAGTCCGCGAAAAAATAAGAGCGTATATTTTGTATCTCCGCGGATATTGCTTTAACTTCACATTCTCGTTGTTGTGAACGAAAGAACTCAATCATCTCAGTTTCTGTGACTGAGACAAGCTTTCAAATTTGATTGCTGCATAAAGATATAAAAATAGAAAGAACGTATTTCATCTGCAAAAGAAATACGAGATGTCAAAGAAACTGCAGAAGTCACGCAACAACTACCTCAATAGTTCTCTATTGTCGATATATCAAATATGGTGGTCTAAAAATGTTCCTAATTTTAGTTGCGCACGTTTATTTCATTTTCTTATTGCTTCAATGAAATTTATAATCTCTGGGTAATCACTCTAAAATCAGCGCTTTCTATAATCCGGGTAATATCTCATGTATAAGTTATTAGACCAGCGAACAAGTGATGCACAGCAAATGGGCTTACGTGTCTTGACGTTGAGTAACATATTAGTGTATATGCACATCGCGTACATTCCAAAATACATAAGCTAATATGCTCTCTCACAATACGGGCGTGCTTTGCTCTCAGATTCTCGAACTTCGCGTTGCAATATAATCCACATCTGGAAATTTGATTCTCACATTTCGCCCTATTCATTGCTTCGAGGAATAATCATCCGTTTATCCATTAGCATCTTGGTATCTCAAACTTTACTCGCAAAGCTTCCCATTACATAACATAACATTGATATAATTAAAAGTCGATCACTTCCGCGTAAACATCATTCGAACATTCATTGTGCAGTTGCCTCTCATAAATTATTCATCAATTCTCTTTCGGAAAATATTTATGCACCAACGCAAATTATGCATAATTTTATGCATTTTTCGGTTAGATTGTATGAGTGCCTACAACAATATTTTGGAACATAACTTTGTGATGTATTGTAAACTGATTTTTACAAATATATACATATATTCATAGAAGAATTCATTTAGAATACATTTCAAGTGAAATTGATTGAAGCAATGTTTAATTCAAAGATTAACTACGTCATTTATAAAGAAAAATTTATTATCCTCAAACTTTAGCAATAAGATAATATAAAATACCAGACAGAGACAAAGATCATACTTAAAAGTGGATTTTTTCCTAAGAAAAAAATGTTCTTATCTAAAATCAGTTATCACTTGACAATGCAGTTTCTCTGATAATCTTTTTCTTTCTCTCTCTCTCTCTCTCTCTCTCTCTCTCTCCGCCATTTCCAGTCGATGCGGTTCTCTGGCATCTTTTATTCATATACACCGTCACGACAATAAGCATCTATCCATAATCCTAGATCGGCTTTGACGTGCGACGCAGACACTCTCTGGAACGTTTCAAGTTGCCTCTCGATACGCGAAATATAGACATCTAACATCTAACTCCCTACAAACACGTTTACTCCTGGGAAATGTGCTTTTTGCTTCAACTCCAAGTAATATAACGAACATGAGTGCGCAGTTTTGTAATAATAAAAGTTCGTGAAAAGCAGGAGAAATAAAAGCAAAATTATTTCAGTACATTTAATTTCATTCAAATTTAGATGTTGCAAATACTAATTAAACATGTTCCGAAGATTATCTATTTAAATAGATATAATATTATTTACTAAGATTATTTCTCTTACACTGAATCAATGAAACTGTCGCTGAAAGCAGTGAAAAGATTTCAACGAAGAGTATTTCAGTGAAACACTTACAGTTTGCTCCTCCGTCTTTTACTGATTACGATTTCATTGAAAAATCAGCTAATACTATTAATTTTTCTCAGTGAGATTTCATAATTTTTAACTAAAACTGTTGCTTATCAATAATAACGTAGCGATTTCATTAAAAAAATAAAGAAAGAAAAAATTAATTATAAGAAGAAATCTAACGTAAACAAATAATCGAAAATTAAATTAATAGAGACGGTCGCGATCTGTTTTTGTATCATATTTATACAAATATCTGTCTCCGATATCAAAATTAACAAAATCATATTTTAACAGATTCTATTTGCATCTTGTTATGGGAATTATATTATCGCAAATATATTAAATTTCAAACGTATAACCTTTGCATTTCACCGATATGCGAAACTATCACATATCACGCATATTATACGCCATAATGCGAAAATGCATCAACAATTGTCCGAGAATTGTGAATGGCTATGGGGTAGTGCAGTGCAATATCGATCGCGCATAGAAAGACAAAAGGGGAATTTATAATTTATCGACAGGAACAATCGACCGTGTCCTCTCACACACACACACACACACACACACACACACATAGTTTGTTATGCATTTAGAGGTAAGAGGAACCGCTCAGATTTCCGCATGTGCAACCATATATACGCTCACAAGTAGGTAAATAGGTAGATGGAGTAGGTAGGTCACAGAGGGTATCTTTCCCCTCAATTTAGACCCGGGAAAGTGGGTCCCTTTTCTCTCTTTCTCTCTATCTGTCGCTCCCTCTGTACCTTCGTAAATGTATCTCCGATGTAGAAACTGTTTTAACGTGTCTCTTCTTTTTATCGAAAGGATAAATGAAATTTTTCAGAAAAAGAATCTCCGATTGCAGAAGTCGACCGATTATAAACTCGAATACACGCATATTTTACAGAGCAATAAGATTTCGTGAACTTTAATCTCTCATCTCTTTCCTTTTCCATACTCTTGCTTTTCCATTCAATTTACTCTCTCATGCATCCCTCGATTTTCTTCGCAGTCGTGAGCGGAATTTTAATCTCGCTGAGATATCTTCCGTCTGTTCCATCTTTACGTTCTGCATGGCTTGCGTATCGAGTAACCATTTTAAGCGATCAATTCCTTCTATCTTCTCGGAAAATAGCACTTGACGTCTATTAGGGTCGTACATACACACTTTGGAATAAAGAAAAAACATCGACATACCATTATCTTCTAATAATACAATTCATGATCAAATCTCAATAATTTTATAATATCTACTAAATAAGAAAATTTCATCACTAACGATTTAAAAAATCAGTTTCATAAAAATTAAAAAATATTCAAAAGCACGTTTGTTTTCCACATAAAACCACAATAATCGATATAAAGTTATAATAACGAATATAAGATTCTCTCTTGTTGTGTGATATTTCACAGAATTATTTATTTAAATTTTATATGATTTCCATTTTTGCTAAATAAATATTTTGCAATGCCATAGTAAGAGGGACATGGAATAATATATTTTTGTCATCCAGTATAAAATATAAAAGTTTTATAAACAAAAAAATTGTACTTTCTACACAAATATTATGATCAGTATTTTTACTAAAATTCCACGCAGTTTTTATTTTCACCGAAATTTTATTTAATTCTAAAAATAGTTAATACCCTTGCTAAAATCCTTGCGAAAGTGCCTTACATGTATAAATATAGAAAGATAATGATATATTTAAACGTGCAATTTTTATAATAAATGTATAAAAGTACATCGTGCTTTCAAGGTTCATCGAACCTTTCGCGATTAAATTTGAATGAATTTTCAGAAAGGACAAACCCCGATGCATTATGCCTGCGCCGAGGAGCACTTGGAAGCGGTCGAAGTTCTTATAGGATTAGGCGTGAACGTAGACGCCCAGGATAACGATGGGAATACCCCACTTCACGTAGCCACCAGAACGAGGCACACCGGGATAGCGCAATTATTATTAAAAGCTGGAGCGAATACCGAGTTAACCGATGCGGTAAATTGAATAATCAAGTAACATCACGTCATTTAACGAACGGGAAAAGATAGAAATCACTAGGTGAACAAGACAAGACGCAATAAAAGGAGACATGACAAAATTAAATCAATTCAACTGCGATATTAAATTCATACGTAAGAAGAATATCTATTGTCAAATATTTGAATTTTTATTTATTTATCAGCAAAAACAGTTTTTCTTTTTTTTTTTTTTTTTTTTTTATTTCTTATTAAATTGAATGGATCAACGTAATTCATTGGCAATGAGATTTCATCGTAATGACAGACGCGTTTGCGTCACGTCTGATTAATCTGTATCAACTTTATCTCTCTATATTTTCAGGAGGGTTTCACTCCCCTTCACGTTGCCGCGAGTCAAGGATGCAAAGGAATACTCGACTCCATGATTCAGCACGGAGCCGATCTTAACAAGCAGTGCAAGGTACAAATATAATCCGTGCCAACTGCTGCATGCATAATGATACTTCTCAATATTTTGTCGACGCAATATTTGTTCATAGAAATACGTTCGATAATCATGCAAGCACGATGCACAACGAATCAAATTAATCAAAATATTGAAAAATATAGATACTTCTTGAAAAAAAATATATCGAATAAATTAAATACATTTTTTTCTCTTTCAATTATCTATTGCAGAATGGTAACACAGCCTTGCATCTGGCCTGTCAAAACAACGAAGTAGAGACGGTAGAAATATTAATTAACAAAGGTGTCGATCTCAATTGTTTAAATCTGGTATGTAAAATATATAAATTATATATTTGCACCTAAAGCTGTATTCTTAATAATATTATATTTATTATATTTTTAATGCAGCAAAAAATAAAACTGTATAAATTTTTCAATAATATTACACACATCAATTTCCAAATAAATTTTGTTATAATACATATTTTCATATTTTCAATTATTTTCTACTTCCACTCGAGAGATATCAAAAGCTTTATAATAGAATTGTTAACTTCTTCGTTTTCCATATCGATTTGTTTTAGAGACTTCAATCTCCGATACATATTGCAGCCGAGATGGGACATACGGATATTTGTGAATTACTTCTTGCAGCGGGCGCGAATATCGAGCAAAAAGAACAGGTAAATATACTATCCAAAATAGAATCCGCAATGGAAACGAATATATATTATATCCTTTAACAATATAATTAACTCAATCCGTTTATGTTTCAAACATATTATCAACACTTGACTAATCATTTATAGACATAATTATTTCATTATTAAACTCGTCTGCCATTAAACAATTGCGATATAAATCCCGAGCTCACAATATGCTAGAATTATAATTAAATATGAATTAGTTGCTAAATAATTAAACCTTGTTTATAAATCAATTATTCAACCCGTTTGACAAATATATAATTTGCAATATGTAAAAGAAGATTCCAGAGGCACCAATAAGCTAAATAAAAAAATATCTAATTAAATCTTGGTACATCAAAGTACAGCGACAAAGTATTATAATAAATACATGGTAATACTCATATATATTATTATATCTTTTGACATATAATTTGTCAATCAACAGATCTACTTTAATATTAACCTTCGACATTACGATACTTCAACTTCAATCAAAATAATAATATCGATCACATGAAATATTGTTGCGGCTACGAATTGGTAAAATTAATAAAAATACTTATGTATTATATATGACACACACCCACACATAAAATAAATAAAGAAACACTAAATTAGAATTTTCTCAATAAAATATTTTAATAAAAATATATGAATTTTCTTGATGTGGTGTCTTTTATATATCCCTAAATATAGGGAGGCAAGATTTTTTTCCATAAAATTATTGGAAATGATTCGATCTATTTTGATTGCGTATGTGAGCAGTTCCAATAATATAACAGCGCGCACACACACACACACACTTAATCTTAATTGCAATCTTAATTTATTGGACGACAAGTTTATCGCGTTTACACGACACGGGTCGATCCTGTCGACAATGTGACACGTGCCGCGGGAAATTGAGTCGTGCTATTTGCAGAAAAGCTTCGAATCGAACGCTTTACCCTAATCTCACGCGCTGAAGTTAACGCGATAGGGGTTGCCAGATTGATGGCTGTTATAAACTCGATAATAAAGTTAAAGCAAAGTTTATCTTGACGTTTGCAGAGCGGTCGCACGCCACTTTATATTGCGGCAAGGGGCAGTTTCACGGCCATCGTCGATATGATCATTAAAACCGCGAGATTGGATTATCCGACCCCGGTGGGTATGCCAACAAGAAATTTGTTCACATTTTTTTATTGCACGTTTGATACACGTCGCCTTCGACGTGAGGCTCGTCCTAATTTGACGCTTAAGACTCCTACTTTAATCTAAAAACTTGGATAATTAATTGTAAGAATAATATATTAAATAATATTTCTCGTGTGCGGAAATTCCAGCAAATGTTTCCAGAGATATTTCTTATTCGTCTAGGAATAAATATGATATTGTTGCAAATTTAATTCCAAACAGATAGCTTCGATATATTCATGTTGAATATACTCCAGTCACGAGTCTAGTGTTTAATTGTAATAAAGTAAAAAAAAATCTGGAAATTGACTACGAACCTTAGGAAATCTTGAATTCTGATAAGGAGGTCCGAGAGTTGACTCCGGCGCGAAGGCGATGGAGAGAAGGATCATCCGGTGGCAGCATCTCCAGCAACAATGGTCGTCTCCCCGAACAAGTTCGATCTATTCTCTGGAAATTGGCCTACAAGCAATTAGCGCCTGGCGACTGGAAAAAATTAGCTCTTCACTGGGCCTTCACCCCTGATCAGATCAAAGCTATCGAGCATCAATATACAGGTGAATCGACATTATGTCACACAGATTTCGGTTCCTTTGTCGCGAATCATTATTCCATTCTAAAATAAACATGGAATTAATTTTCTCGATATTTGCCTTGAAAAGATAAAAATATAGGTCTCATCTCATCGGGGTGCAAAAGTAAGAATCGTAAAATAATTAATGAAAAAAATAATAGATGAATCTGTGTTATGACATATATAAGATAATTATCATATAATGAATTTCCGTTTATATATATATGTGTGAGATTTGTGCCTCGATGTTCATCTATTCTGCACCTAGAACAGCTTTATGAAAAGGACGATAAAGCTCCCATTGTAGGTTCCTCGAGTTACAAGGAGCACGGATTTCGAATGTTAATGATTTGGGCTTCCGGATTAAATCCCGACGTACAATTAGCAAAAGAGCTCTGCGATGCTTTGTCAGCGGTGGATAAGAAAGCAATTGCTGGTAATCTCTTTCGTATTTTATTATTGTATATATATCTCAGCAAATTTTCTATAATATGCAAAATAGATTCCTCATTTTTATAAAGATAATAATGATAATAATTACAGCACAAATGCTGTTTCCAAAGATAAAAATAGCAAATCTAATTTTTCTAATTGTAAGATTGAACTTTGAATTGAATAAAATTTCTTGCAAAAGGGAATTGTTTTCACTTGCAAAGAAAGTTTGTTTTCTTTTCATTCATTTCAGATTCCGTTCGTAAACAAATAGAACAGGGAAATGACAGCAAGGCGAAATCGAAAGGGCAACGATGTCATAAATGTTCCATCACATAAACATTTACAAGTGCCAAACTCAATCTCACATATAAATACATTCTATACGAAAATGTAACGAATGGATGTTGTAACTTGTGTAATAACTATTGCTGTTGGAAATGTCGCAGATTATAAGAAAAGTTTGAAATTAGCGAGCATAATTTATGACAGAGATAAAAATGACATACGATGAATATCTTTTGTACTGATACATAATATTTCATAAATTCTTGAAATACAACGATTATTAATTTATGGTGCAGGTATAGCTGTCATTATCGGTTTAAAATAATCAGAATTTTTTCCTTGTATTAGATTATCGTACATTTGACTCGATAAAATTTATATGCCAAGTTTTTAAGCCAAAATTTAAGACTCGAGTCTAATACACTCAACAAAAAACACATCATAGTGAATAAAATTAATTCGTTAATATTTCGATAAAAAGTTACACACGCGAATAAAAAATCTGAGAAAATGTAGAAATAAATTTTTACATATATAATAAATTACTTTTTCATAAATTTTTAAATCAAGCAGATTACATAAATCTATCTTGCATGAAAAGTTGACTGAAAATAAAGCTTAACTAAAATAAATTATTCTAGAAAATATATTATATTTCTCTCCATTAATCTATCGGGTTAAATATATCATTCACATTACACACATATACACACGCACATATATATATATATATACAAATATAAATAACATGTGAACATAAAAGAGCAAAACAGTGAAGAAGATATTCGAAACACAATATTATATATAAATTATGTGCGAAAAAGAAAACTTAAAAAAACGTGAGATACTTAAACAATTATATACGTATGAAACCAAGCCGTCCTAAGCTAATCCTAATTTAGATGATTATTATAATTCCGTTTATCCTTGCGATTCTCTTATAGAGGAACGCAATATGCCTCTGTAACTTGTAGAGACAAAATTACAGTTAGTATACAAAAGCCATCGAAAAAGCGGTACAATTGTAAAATCAAAGTAACAATCTCTAATTGTAGGAATTCTTCGGAATAGATATAATAACGCATAGAGTAAGTATAATAAATTTTGCAGGGCTTTTGATGTGATAAAAAGTTGTTAGATTGTTAGATTTCGATAAGAATATTTAAAAAAATAATTGATACCGCGCGCGATTATCACGCGCATATTTCTCGAGAGAGACAATCTACATATCCGAAATCTACAAATCTATATTTAATTAACTACGGGCAATAACAATATTTAACTTTATTGTGTGTCAAAATATTTAGTATATTAAAAATTACAAAATTTTTTGGATAAAGTTAAATTAAATGAATAATAATACATTTTCAAATGAAACTTTTCTATTTCCACTACATTTATATAATTTTAAAAGTTGTATAATTTTAAAACGTTTTTAACAAATAGAATGGGATCGAAAATAATTAAGTACAAAAGTACTTTTTCTGTACTTGTATCTCTATTTATAATTCTGTAATAAAATTGTAACAAATTATTAACAAAGAATATCAATAATGAATAAGAATAGCGATACATATATATAATATAGAAACAAATACTTACCGCTTGATTTTAAAAAAATCATGGACTTCCGAAGCTGCTTTCTGAAAGTACGATTTTACAACAATGTACATATCTCATCTTGATGTAATAAATCGTTGTATTCTGTGTATCGTTGTATATTAATTATTGCAATTATTATCCAAACAATTCAAATCTGTGAAATTGTGACTTATCAATTAAATCCAATTTTCTTTGAAAAAAAAGCATATATATTATTTTGCCAAGATTACAAACAGGAAATTGGAGCTGAAAGGAACGAGAATCAAGATCATTGTATTAATTATTATTGCAATCGTTATCTAAAAACAAATCTATCAATTTATGACTTAACAATTAAATAAGCCTAATTTTTTCTTTAAAAAAATAGCAAATATATCGCATTTCCAAAATTACGAACAGGAAACTAGAGCTGAAAGGAAAAAAGGATTAAGATCAGAGAGAATAAAATATGACACGATAATTCGTGAATAATTAATAACTCCGCTAAATGTTTCTATTAAAAATGTGAACGTTTATTAATATTAATTATCTCTATGCTATAAAAGAATGCATGTGTCGCCGGCTTCTTGGCTCGCAGTAACCAAATATTATGAACAATAATATAGCATCAGCGCTGAGGATAAAAATTGAGATGGTGCCATCAACAGCAATCATACCGCGACGGGTAACTCTATATAATTCCTTAACTGTAATCTTAATATTATTATTACAAATATTACACGACCGTACGTGTTGATCAGCTCTGCTTTCGTTGTTGCAATTATCTTCTCAGAATTCTCTTTTAAAAAAATTTGCAAATTTATCGCGAAAGTACATTTGCCAGAACGCAAGTGGACCAAAAAATATAATCAATACGCATTTTCTTAGATGCACTGAAATATATATATATATATATATATGTATATATATATATACATACATATATATACATACATGGGGATTTACATTTTAACATAAGATACAACCGTACATGCATATAAATATATTTCCATATCTAACCACTACACTTATCCCTTATCGCTATCGCAATTTTATTAAATACGTTTGGCATTTTTTAATCTTATCTATCTTTTTACAAGATTGCCCAATTTGTCATGACTCTTTTTTCAAAGTCTCAAAGTGATAAAAGATTAACGAGCGCAAATATCCAAATAGATATTTATATTTTTCATTTTTAAGTAATTATAATCTTTTACTCACTTTGTGTATGAAAAATTATTTCTGATCATCTCTCTCGGCTCGACACGTTTAAAATGAGATTTCAAATTGAAATACAAAAATCTATTCTTTCTCCATTTAAATGTCTTTATAAAAACAATTATGAATAAATAAATAATAATTATATAATAACATTTTTGCGAATCAATGCATTATTGCTTCTCGTTAATAAGTCATTAATAAGCAACAATGTGTGAAAATTTTTTTCACATGTAAATAAATTTTAACTATAATAAAAAGAAATTGAATATTTTTTTATTTCGGATACCGAGATTTTAAAGCATGTCGAATCGCAAGAGAAGAAAAAGAAATAAGATATCAAGATCGGGGCACATCTTTGCTCTATGTCTTTCGCGTCTTTAAATTTTTTTTTTTTACCTCAAGTCCATAAGCCTCGCGTCATCCAGTCAGTAAAATGAACAGGACGTCTAGGAAATAAACTTCCTACGACAGAAATCGAAAAAAAAAAAATATTAGGTTCTATATTTTAATGCTGTCGTCGCGACAATTATAATCAACAAGAAACGTAGAAACACGAAAAGTGGAAACAATTTGATCTCGCGCAAATCAAAGTACGAAAATAAAAAAATTTATTGAGAGACTTAAGACAATATAGGTCGCTACAATTAATGCTAAAAATAAATCAAACTGAAAACTCTTGAATTATACAATACTCGAATTATAAATAAAAAAACTATTTCTGTGTTATCGTTGTCGTGTCTTGTAACGCTGCCAATGAAATTTGTCATCTGTCGAATCAATTGGTTCCTTATTGCTATGCAATACGTTTCGATTAAGGATACACTAGTTTACTGTTCCTTATGCTAATCGACATTTCTGCTCGCAATATAGCGCTAATTTATGTACATTCAATTTCGATCGCATCTGGGATCATGCACCAAACGTCAACGTGCATTCGCAAAATCATCGCTTAGATTGCTTCACTTGCGTTCATAGAAATCAAATGTCTCTCTAGCTCACGGATTTTATGTTAGTTACTTAATTCGACATGCAGAAAAATGTGCGCGCATTTTGAAATTAAAAAAAATAATCAATACATCAAACGCTATATCTTTTTTTTATGTAATTCACTTTTAAAAAATTATTTATTAGTGATTAATCATTGATAACTTCTCATAAAACACTTAAGACATATAGCAAACGTTTAAAATTTAAGTAGTATGATATTGGAAAAATTTATTAACTTTTTGTAGAAAAGTATCGTTATTATTTGTAATAATAATACATATATATTTATAAATTTATATATATGTAATATTTACATTATATAATTGTAGTTATAATTTTAAATCTTTTCAAATTTTAGTATTTTATTATTATTATGATAAAAATTAGACTATTATAATAAAAACCATACACATCATCAAGATTATTATTGAGATTTTATTCAAAGAATTATACGACGAGTTTTACGTGAGATCTATAAAAAGAGTTCAGTGTGAAAAATTGATTTCAATTTCAATAGGAATAATGCTCGCTGTATGCATAAAATATCGCGATATATTTCCCCGTGAGTGGCACCAATCTATGAAATATTTTATTAATCTTAAATTTACTTGATACATTTTTTAATATTTTTTTCACAATGATCGTCCAATGGAAAACAGATGGAGTAACTTTGCGATTTTTCGTTCGCGAACTTTCTCCATTTATTTTTCATTAGCTCGCAATTGCAAGTTCCACAATTTTTCTCTATCTCTCTCTCTCTCTCTCGCTTATCCTTCCCATCAAATATTGTATGCTTTGTCAAAATCGAATAATGTCGCATATTGTTCATCGAGTGTACGCGTAATGCATGCTCACGCGAATATAATCGACCTATTTTTTCTACGAATCTTCACCGCAGACTTGACTGAGTCCATTGAAAAATTCAGAGAAAAAATTCAATGAATTGTATGATTAAATATAAATCATTTATTGTAATAAGTATAGTTAGTTATATGCACATGTGCATTTGCATATGCATTTGCATATAACTAAGAAGAAAAGATGGGAGGTTCAAAGCGCAGATTATTTTGTTGATTTTGTTTTATTCCTCCTAGCGACGATAAGGATGATAATTGTTGGTACCGGACGATGATCTCTCTCCTGTGTAACCCCTTTGGGGGCCACCGCTGTAGTTGTTGTCCGTTGTTCCTGGTGCAGCAGGAACGCTCGAGGATCCATATCCTGCATAGAATCGCACAAAAGAACATAGTACTACGTGCCAGGACGTGGCGAGAGGATACGTAACCGGAGTAGGTGGTACAGAAGTGGCGCGTGTTACTTTACAATAACTCAAGACTGATCTTCAATGGGTGGTCTGATGATTGAATATGGAAAATGGAGGAAGCTTAACTCTTTGCAATCCAAATTAATATATAGATCATTCAAAACAAATCAATATTGTAATAAAGTAATATATTTTTATCTGTTTTGTGGCGCGTTTAAATTCTCCACGAATTTAACCAACATAAATTTGATATTTTACATATTAAAAATAAAAAATTTATATATATATATATATATATATATATTTTATACTTAATATTTTATATTTTAGTTACATTTACGATTTCCATATTAATTTGAGATTATTAGAAGTACGGTTTATTAAGAGATTATCGTAGGGTTTAGATAAGATGCGATAGTATTCTTAATATCGTATATAGAATTGCAAAGAGTTAAAATTAAAGAATAGAATTTGCAAAAAAGCAAAATTGATTTAGAGAAGAGAATGGAAAGAGCAATTAGAAGAATAGCCCTGAGAGGCTTTCGCAAATTCAAAATCGAATAGATAATTCGAGACAATTTATCGCTTGATATAAATGCATGTCATTTTATAAATAACAGCATATTGTAATTATAAAGACAATTTTAATCAATAAATTTAAGTCAATATTATTTTAAAAAATTAAATAGATGGAATAATAGTGAAACTGATAACTTAATAAACAACTAAAAAGTATGAAAACTGAAGTAGAAGGCTCTGAATATCCACAAATAGAGGGAAGTCAACTAATTAAGAGCCAAGCACGATAAACAGCACGCAAATTAATTTTTCTTATCAAGTATTTTATTGCACTTTTATGTTTCGGTCCCAATATCAACAACTGTCAAATATAAATAAAAATAAATCTTATAAAGCACAGATTGTGAACTCAAATCCAGTTTAAACATTTTACAAGATTTTCCGCACAATTAATTAAAATCAACAAAATGTAATCTCTTCCTTAATAGCTAGAAAAAGGAAGCTCAATAAGTTTCTTTAATGTGAGAATTATTGAGATTCACAGATAGACCATGCATGATTCAATCTATTTTATCGTATGTATTTTTACATTAACAAAATTTAATATATATTCCGTATTATATTTGTACAAAAAATTTGAAATAATCTATAAAATCTACATTTGATAAGATTTAGTTTTATCTATATTTGACAATTATTGATAATGTGATCGAAATTGAGACCGAAACGTACAATATTTAATAAAAAAAAAATAATTTGCGCATTGTTTACCGCGTTGTTTGGCTCTTAATTAGCACGTTCCCCTTTACTTATGGGTAAAAAGTATGATCCACGATATAAATAAGTTAGATGAAAAATATATTTTCTATGTGTTCTTTCGAAATTAAAATATGAGAAAAAAACTAGCTTAAAAAAAATTTCAATATACAAAAATCATATTTTATAAATTGAAATGCCTCGAATTTACAAATCAATTTTCATAATAGATTTTTTCTAATGCCAGAAATTATTCGTTCGAAACAAAAGTAAGAAAGAATAAAAAAATGTGCAAACAAAAAAAGATTAACGCGTATTTCCTTCCTTTCATTAGATATATTTTCTTGTATTTATAAGTACTTAAAAAAATTTATATAGTGGAATATACTCTAATATCACTCTTCTACAATCATATGCACGTGAAAAAAAAGAAAGAAAGAACAGTAAAAGAAAGCAAAACAAGAACACAGAAACGAAAAGAAACTGGCAGGAAATCATGAAAGCGTATTTATCCGGGACGAATTAAAGTGAAATCAGAGGGAAGCAGGCAAAAAATATAGTCGTGGTAGTATATTATGTATAGGATATGTATCTCGTGAAACGATCCGGGTCACAGGAAGGACAGATGGATGAATGGACGGATAGATGGACAGAATTTTGCGGGGATTAATTTGAATTCGAGAGCAAACAGACTAATCTCACCGATCTAGGGTCTCGAAAGAAGCTTTGCATACATCTTCTTGCCGGGTTCGAGAGATCCGAGTGCGCATCACAGCGGTTGACTCATATAGGGCATTCGAACGAATTTCGAGTCGCGAGAGTTCGTGATTAATTTGCAAAAAAAGGGACGTCCGAAAAGCGGGTCAACGGGGTCGCACTGACCTTACATCCGTTCACAGCGAGGCGCAGACACAAAACCGGAGCACCATCACGTCGACGATTTATCGATTTCCCTTTAACGCTTTCCAACTCAATTTCACCTGTATTAAAGACGACATCTTCGGATCTACGCGAGAATATCTATCGATTAAAGATCATTGACACTCATCGAAAGAACGTTACCTTCTTGAATTAATTCAGTGATCTGATAAGAGCAATCAAAATTATCTTTAATAATTTCTCATTCAATGGATCATTTGTGACGTTCTATCTATTTCTGACAGGAAAATAAAGAATTTAAATTATATTATTTATATATTAATATATAGAGAGAATAATAAAAATAATGATGTAACAAATCGAGTTTTTTAATTTTCTTTCGTCAAATATCAAAATAAATATATTCACGATATATTAGTCGTAGAATTGCTAACTTGCAATATTTGCAATTGAAAAGCGTTAAATGGATATATCTTGTGTTTTTATCTTTTTCAATGACTTATATTATTTTTAACTGTTAATTCCTTAAAACATTTATAGAGACATTATCGCGATTAAAGCTAACACATGTATGTATATATCCATAAAAAAAAAGCGAGACATATTTTAGGACTTACTACAAAAAGCTACTACACTCTAAAGATTAAGTGATAAAATTTAATGTTAGCTTAATAATGAAATCGTACAGCTAACATTGGATACGGTGGCTTAGCTAATCTTACTGTATAAACCGCGCGAGCGCATTCATTCCAAACTAATTTTCATAATTCTTATTTAATAATCTTACTGCGCGCTAATCTTTCGATTGCTGGAAACGAGCTCCAAAAAGTCACCGTATTATAAAATTAACAAATGGTAATATATAATCCAAACTACAGATATATCTATATATATGTAATACCCGTGTAGAGATTCCGGCCGGAAGTTACAAGCAAGTTATTTGCATCCATTCTCTCGCTCTCTGTCACTCTCGTCCATTCGCGCACTTATGAAACTGATCTCTCTCTCTATCTCTCTCTCTCTCTCTCTCTCGTTTCTGTTTTTCTCGGCCGTTCGGACGACATCGGTGTTTTTTAGCGTCTATAGGGATGGTAATTCGTGTGTTGGGTCAAGGAGAATCGTTGAGGACCCGGGGCGGCGTCTCCGTTAGGTATGAAGGTCGGACTTCCGGTTTCGACATTTTTGAATTTGGGGATCGGGAGGACGTCTGCGGGAGAAAAAGAAAGGAGAGATCGTTAAAGCTCGTTTCATCGTTTTTCTCGAGTGCCACTTTCTCTCGAGAAGCACCGAGTAAGATTCGCAACAGTCAAGGATAGTACGAGATGAGAAGAAAGGAATTAAAGGGGAGAGAGATTCGTTTTTCTCTTTGAGAACGGTCTTACTCCTTACTAAGTAGCTGAACACGAAGTCTCTCGAAGCTCCTAATTTAACCCTTTAACCGAGTTTTGTTTGCATAACATTACCACTATACTATATATTATATTATATATTCGTTATTAGTCTAAGTTCTTATCTAAAATTATTATTTAAATATAATTATATATTATCAATTAAGTATATATTATGACGCGAAGGTAATTTAAAAGCACCACACACGATAATATAATAGATTGTCATTATATTAAATTAATAACTCTTATGGATTATAAATTTTTAGATAATACATAGATTGTATTATCGAAAAATTTATTCTGATTATATTCAACTAAAATTATCTTCGTGCCATTTTGATATCGATTCATTGTTAGACGGCCTTGAGACGGTCATTTACATATACGTATAAATTATATCTATACTAATATATGAAACTATACTATTCTAATGTATGAAAATTACATATATATTAAAATTACGGATGTCAGATAAATGTTTTAATTGCCTGCCCGGTTAATGGGTTAAGTTTTACGATATACTTAGAGATTAAGCTTCGATTTATGATCAGCACTAAAGATTAAAATGATACAAACTATCTTTATATTACGGAGTTATAAAAAACTAAAAACTATTTCATTTACGTAACTTTAAGTATTATGTGTGTAAATTAATTATGTAAATTATTTATCTTTAAACACATAAATATAAAAATGTACTGACATACACATGCCAATATACATGTCAATACCAAGCCAACTCGAAATTGAGACTTTCTGCAATCTAAAAAAAAAAAATGCAAAAGACATCATTGCAATTTAAAAAAACGCGAAAGAAATTCTCGTTAAGTTAGATTATATATTTACAATATGAGAGCTATTCTCATTATAAAATTGCACGTCTCAGATTCGAAAAAACATGGCGGGATATAGTATGGGACGCGCATAAAACACTGCACCAATTTAAAACTTCTCTCCACCGTTTCGGATACGTTCTAAATATCGATATCAACAAAAATTCCCCTCCCCCCAAAAAAATTCATTCAATTAAAATCTTTTTTTTTTTTTAACAGTGGACCACCTCTCTATAATTTTGTTCTCGTTAATGATAGAAACGCCGTGCATACGAAAATTGTTGCGGTATGCAGAAAATGTTTTTCAAGTAAAAAAAAACACGTGCTCTAAAAAATTAGTGTCAAATTTAAATTCTCTTGGAGGATATCGCTTTTTTGATATCTTCCGCACAATATATATATATATATATATTGTGCGGAAGATATCAAAAAAGCGATATCCTCCAAGAGAATTTAAATTTGTATATATATATATATATTATATATATACAAATATATATATATATTTGTGTAATATATATATATATATATACACACACACATACATATGAGTGACATTTCTCGTTTGCGCCCACGATCACGTATGCACGGTGGAAATCGCAATGCATGAGGTAATTGCAAAACAGAAGCGACAAAAAGAAAGTAGAAGGTCACCTCGCATATCGGTGTCGATCGCATCATGATTGCAAGATCAAGAATCTAAGCAAACTCATGTAATCTCTTTTCTCCCGCGCTCTCTCATGCTTGCTGTCATTCGCACATTAATATATTTTTCTTATTTGAAAAAAAGATGCTTAAGAAAGAAGATTTCACACACATCCCGCGATTATACAACTCCTAAATATATTCTAATATATGATATAATCGCCACTGAAAAGAAAAATATTTATGCCGTGCAGTGTTTTAAGTCTTTCAAGCGCATGATAGGAAAATAATAAACTATAAGTAATTACGTAAGAGATACAATCTATAATTTAAGTGAAGGGATCGAAAGTAATTCGATTGATAATATGCAATTGATAAAACTCTTTTTTTCATCAATATTATTTTCTATTTAATCATTCCTCATAATCTATACCAGTGTGTATTTTTACGAATAATGATCCATTCTTTTCTCTATATTATATCATAGTAATCAGCATATCAACTTATCATCATTATATATGTATATATATTTATATATATATATATATAATATTATATTAATATTATTAATATATCTTAAGTATCAATTAATCAATTATTCTACTAGAAACACCATTAAGTATATTAATATATTTATATATATATTTATATGTGTGTGTACTCAATGATAATAATAATAATAGTAATAATAATAGCAGTAATAATCATAATAATAATATAAGTAGTAGTTGTAATAGTTCGTAATAGTAATAAGTATAAGTATATATAATATTATAATAATAAGTAGTATACAGTAACTATCATAATAGTACTGTTATTTTATGTCTCGTCGAGAGTGGGAGGAGGAAGTAAGAGCTTATGGTGTATGACGTACTCGTATGATGTATAGCGTGTGATAAAAACATGTATTTGTATCTATCTACGTAATGAGACTTGGCATGTATTGTATGTGTGTTTGTTTGTACTTATTTACCGAAAAAAAAACATTAAAAAACAAGTTACTCACGAATTGTTGCGTGTTATTCCCTCAATTACGAGTACGTAAATTAATTGGATCTAAGAAATATATATTACGTCGTAAAATATATTTCTTATATCGAAAGAAGATTCTTACATATTTCTTATACTTGATCGACAATCAATTGCAGATGGATAAAAATATCGAACAATTCGCGAGTGATTTGACTTGTTTCTTAACTCTCCTCGGCAAGTATATGTATTATGTATCGGTATGTGTCAAAAACAAGGGGAAACAACGAGAGGAAATCTGCGGAACGAGTCGACATCGATCTTCTCCTTCTCTGAAATGATCCTATCACCTTTAATGGATTAATTACATCGAAGTCGAAACTACATCAAAGATCGCTGTAAAAAGACACGAATGCACACATGTTTTTCTCGCACATCTTTTCCTCAAATACGCGTTCCTAACTTTGATTCACACTTTTACATCTATTCGATCTTCAAGTCTCTTCCAAATATTCTCCTCGATCCTTTTACCTCTAACTCGAGTCTAATCTACACCAATCATCAACGTGATCCACTTTTGAAGTACCTGTTTCATAACTGACGTCGACACTTCTCCCTCTCGACGTTTCAAATTCCTGCTCGTGTCCGATCTGTTTTGATACGCAATTCTTAATAACTCGTTTTCACTCCGATTTTTTTATTATTATTATATATCACGTAATGTATTCTTTCCATTACACAATCCCAGTTAAGTCACCCGCGCTCGATATTTTTACGCTCATACGTCTACGATATCTTATGTCACTCCGATTATGATGACGTATATGAGAATTTTTTTATACACTGAAAAAATTACATTCAAACAATTAGTTCCATGTACTTTTACATGGAAATTACTTGTCCAAAACTGGAAAAATTACTAAATTTTCACTGTAATTATTTTTATTCCAGATTTTGAAAGAAACACCGAAAAAAAAAAAAGGGGGGGCGTTTTAACGCAGGTTCAAATCCACCCAGATCCCAGTAGTAGGAATTGAGGAGAAAAATAAGTTGTCAAAACGAATATCTAGTATAGTGAAACGCAAACTCGAACAAACCTCCCCCACCCCCACACGAAATTATAAGTATAAAAACTTATATAGGTCAAGTGTTTCGTTAAAGTGTACCGTCTGCTCACGTGTTGCGTTTTAGATTTTTCAAGATCTAATGTATTAAGTTTAATGAAATAAAGGAAGGATAAAGTCTCTGGCAAAAGCTTTTGGGGACTCCAAACAAAAAGGTATTTTAATTATAAGGAAAAAAGTAAACATGGTGTTTGCAACAAAATACAGATCTGTAATAATGACTTTTGATTCACCCGTTTACTCACGCAAAACAAGAATAGACTTAAATGTCTGTGTCATTAATTGTACTGATGTGTACACATATACATATAATATATGCACCCTTGAAATGCATATACGAAGGTAAAATTACTATTTTTATGTAAAAATCATTGGTAATTTTAAATTTAATATTTTTACTTTATAAGAACTTAATTTATAAGCATTTATCTATTTTATTCAAAACATTATTTTATAGCATTTGGCATTTATACATTAGTAGCATTTCCTATGTGTAATTCCATGTTCGTAGTAGAATATTTTTATTCTTGAAAATACTTTTCATATGAAATTACATATAATCTGTAATCTTCCATACGAGTAGCAAATATTGCATGATTGTGCTGGGTCAGAAAAAAGCCAGGATATTTACGTAATTTTACACAAATATTTTTTCAGTGTATTAAAATTTTTTAAAATTCTCGAAAAATCCTCCCTCCGTTTGTCGTTCGTCCACATCTATCCTTCGCGGTCTCCCCCTCGTTCACCGAGTCAGAGATAACATCGCTAAAATTAGATAACGATCGTTAATTACTTTTTAATTACACCGGCAATTATCCTCCCTCTCCGTCAATCCGCCTCCATCTCCTCCTCCGCTCTCTCGCTCTCGCCATGTTCTTGTCTACACGCAGGATGCCTAATGTCCTGGCACACAGTCGAGTTCGATTCAACGACCGTTCCTTGACCTCTCTTGACGACTGACACGTCACGCACACATGCCCTCTACGAACCTACAAAATGTTGCATCGACAAAAAGATATGTGGCGAAAAGAAAAATAGAGACACAAAAACGCGCGGGAAATGCACTAATGATCGAGGATCTCTCTTTTTTTTTATTTTGTTTGATTTGTGACCGCAATTTTTTCTTTTCTCTCTTTCGTTCGATCTTCCGAACGAACGGCAGGTTCGAGGGACGTCGATTTGGAAATATTGCACCGGCACTCTTCATCACATCTTCGTTTTAATAAGCACTAACGGTTTTTAGCTATGTTTTTTTTCCTTTAATGCAAATACTTCCTACATACTATACGTAATGCAGCTTAATAAACTTTACTCTGTTTCGCGTGGTTTTTTTTACTTAGTAAGATTTGGCAAACCTTAAACCTGATTTCGACGCGCGTGATCGCGCGTCAACTTGTACCCCGTACAATCTATGCTCCTGTATTACTAGAAAGTGTGTGTATGAACGTCTCTCTCAGTGTGTGTAGGTATATATATATATATATATATATATGTGTGTGTCTGTCGTTTGGTTGTCAATGTCGAATATTTACGCTTATGCTGACTCGTCGTCTCGTAATCATTCGTGCAATCATACAGCCCTTTTGCTCGCTCTTTCTCACAATATTGATTCTTCCACACCGACTTTTCTGTTCGAGAAATTGGATTTATTCGTCTTTTTTTTCATACTATTTCTCAAAAGTCTTAATTTATGCATTATTTATCTCAAACTAGCAAGCGAAAGATCTTCAATTATTAACTTATCATCGAATTTTATTATGTTTCGATATAATTTTAATTTATTAAAATTATATTATGTCTCGACATAATAAAAATTATTGAATTATTATTATGTTTCGACATAATTTTAATTCATCGAATTGTTATTAAGTCTCGACATAATTTTAATTCATCGAATTTTTATTATCTCTCGACATAATTTTAATTCATCGAATTTTTATTATGTCTCGAGGTAATAGTAATTCATCGAAGTTTTATTATGTCTCGACACTTTGTAATTTTACTTTAATATGTTTCGGCGCTAGAAGTTGAATCATTCCCGCTGATTCCTGGTAATGATGCGCTGCCAATATTGAGACCATTGCTTTCGTTCTTACTGAAATTGCGTTCAGACTTTATAAGAATGTAGCGCGCGTTCCTACATTCATCTTTATCTCATACAAATTAATGCTGTTACGCGCTCTTCATTATTTTTTATTAATTTTTAATTAGATCACATGATATGATCTTTCATAGAAGTTCTTCCTCTTTATGCGAATTTAGGTGTTAAAAAGAGTATTTTCCATTCCAATGTTCCAACATTCGCCAGGTTGTTTGTACACTACGTCATATGTGATTTTATTTTCCTGCACATATAGTAACACTAGATCTTTGACTGCGCAGGCATCCTCGAAGGAATCATGCGTCTCTTGTATGATCCGGTTGAGTTTCCACTTCGCTAACCATTTTAATGAATGACAATACGGAAACGGTTTACTATGTGGGAACAGCACGGAAGTATCGATGATTTTATCGTGGAACAAGCGCAGCATTCTGAAGTCGCTGCCTAGATTATGACCGAATATAATCGTCTCAGCGTAGATTATGGTCTTCAGTTCTTTCTGAACATCTTCGAAGGTCGTGGTGACATTCAACAAATCCTGTTCCGTAATGCCGCTGAATCGAGTATTGTAATCGATGATTTCGCTGCTCGGCTTGACGAACTTGTTGTATACTATTTTGCCACACAAATTTACAACGGTGACTTTGATGAGCTCGAAACCATGTCGCGTGTAGCACATCTCGCAATCCAGAGCATAGACGGTGTGATTCTGTTTATCTTTAGACGATTCGGTATATACGTAACCCGCGAAGGGTCCGTTTATTCCAGGTTTCGTAAAGCCGTTCCACACATGTCCGTTCGCCTTCGTGCAGCCCAATGACAATTTCAATTTGTTACAGCATGTCCAGTATTGTTCTTCGTTGTATCTTCTGTCATGCAATTTGCCCCAATGATAAGAGCAACAGTCCTTCTTCAAGTACTCGCCAGTCTCGTCGACATAATATATCATTTGGCATCTGGTACACGTCCGCTTGTTTTTTTTCCGACAAATTCTCCTGCTCGTCTTCGAAAGAACTATCGGTTATGTAACCGCTATCATTGTTGTCATCTTTTTCTTTTGCAATGGCGGTTTTCTGGGACGGATATATTATGTTATTAATCATCGCGCAATTTCGAGAGTCGCTCTTCATTATTTTTTATTAATTTTTAATTAGATCACATGATATGATCTTTCGTAGAGGTTCTTCCTCTTTATGCGAATTTAGGTGTTAAAAAGAGTATTTTCCATTCCAATGTTCCAACATTCGCCAGGTTGTTTGTACACTACGTCATATGTGATTTTATTTTCCTGCACATATAGTAACACTAGATCTTTGACTGCGCAGGCATCCTCGAAGGAATCATGCGTCTCTTGTATGATCCGGTTGAGTTTCCACTTCGCTAACCATTTTAATGAATGACAATACGGAATAAAAATTCTTGAATTATTATTATGTCTTGACGTAATTTTAATTCATCGAATTTCTATTATGCACTGACATAATTTTAATTTATGAAATTTTTATTATGTCTTGACATTAAATTTGACATGACTGAATTCCAGAATTGTACTTTCCATCTCTTTCTACAAGTTTCATTAAATTAGTATCAAGCGTTTTATAAACTTCTTTTGGAATATAACTGTATTAATATTATCTCTTCAGTATTAATATTATTGCTAATCGTACATATCGATTTTGTGTTTGTATCATTCATTATTTCTATATTATTATTTAAATTTTCAATCATCTCCTTCAAAATCTTGTTGTCAGTATTACAGTTATCGATTTTCTTTGTTGTTATATTTAACATAGATGTTCTGTAATATTAGTAAATATTGATTTCAAATTCGGTATTGTATCTTATAATGGAAATATGTACATAATCTAAAAATCTAAATTAACTAAATTTCTATATATACATACTTTTATACATATATACATAATTTTAATTTACCGAATTTCTATTTCATTTTCTAAGAAACTGAAAAACTGTAATCAAAACCACTCAATCGCAAAATTAATAAACACTTATTCATCAGATTTTAATTATTAAATACATCAAATCCTTTAATATACATTGTATACTGTCTTCTTCTTCCTCAGCCCATTTTCGTCCACTCCTAAACGTAGGCCTCTTCCATAATCTTCCACTGTTGTCTGTCATTGGCTGCCATTAGCCAGTTCCTCCCTGCCACTCTGCGGATGTCGTCCACCCACCGCAATTGGGGTCTCCCTATGCTTCTCTTTGTCATCCTCGGTCTCCACTGCATTATTCGCTTCGTCCATCGGCTGTTGTTTTGCCTCGCGATATGTCCCGTCCAGCGCCATTTTAACTTTGCTATTTGCTCGAGAACGTCTGTAACTCCAATATTCTCGCGGATCTCCTCGTTTTTTATTCGATCTAGTAGGCTAATCCCCAACATAGACCTTTCCATTGCTCTCTGACATGTTCTCAGGCGGCCAGCACTGCTCTTTGTTATTGTAGCAGTCTCCATACCGTAGGTCATTACGGCGAGTATGCATGCCTCGAACACTTTTCATTTAAGGTTCGGGATTTTTCTGTTTTTGAGAACGTGACTCAGTTTACCAAAAGCTGCCCACGACAATCCCACTCTTCTGGTGATTTCTGCAGTCTGGTTTTCTTTCCTTTGTTTGAGAATGTGTCCCAGATACACACACTCCTCGACCACCTCCAGCGTGTCATATACTGTCACTACACTATAACCCCTCGATACATACAACTGTCAAAATATGCAATGACAGCCGCTCACGAAGTAAACACTATGACGAAACCAATCGGCATCGCGGATTAAAGACAAAGATACTTCGAGATATTCGAGAATAAATAACATGCCTTTTTTAGCAAGAGATAATCGACAAATAAAACAATATTAATTAATTATTTTATTTATTAATTCTTTAATAAATTTTGGTGTCAAAAGATTCATTGAAAAAAAAGACGAATTTATTCGATTCCTTCGATCCACCGCACGTCATCAGTCACTCAATCATCACACTTATCAATTCATAATCATTAAAATCTCATCAATCACTCACATTCTTCTGCTTCACTTGCACAAGTATTTGTTTCATTCGCGTTTCATTCTGCCTGTGATTTATCATATATCCCACTTTACTTTCTCCCGTCATCTTGCTCTCTAACAAAAAAATGAAATTACAACGACTTATATAATCAACGACTTAGATACGCTTTTCTTTTTTGTTTTACTTAAGAATTACGGAATAATTATGATTCTCACGAGAACACAATGGTTGGCATTTGTTGTTTCATTAAAAATATTTCACTTTTTCCTATTTTAATACTTGTCTACAACGGCCTTATTTCGAAAGTTACAAGTTTAATTAATTAATTAGATAATAATCGATACCTTAATTATTTTGACCCTATGCGCCGTACTCTCCCTCGTCCACGCTGTCGAAAGAAGCGGGACGACGGGTCTCTATATATATAATATTGTGTTTATGATAATTAAAACGAGTCAAGTGAGTTTCATTAATTATTTTTTTTCCTTTCTGCGTTAAGGTACTCTGAGATATATAATCGTTAATTTATAATACATTTGTACACAACTTATCCCTTAATCAATAATTATATCGATTTACCCCTATGACGTCTCGCCCAAGTTTCCACATTCATTCATCTTTCATCCCATCTGTCTTCTTCTGTCATCCCTGATCGCGACGTCTAACGTCGCCGATTTTAAGACACGATTTCAAAAAGAGCCCATGCAAATATCGAAATAACGTTTTCTGATCGGTATATGAGAGAATGAAAATAAGCGGTTTCACTTTGTTTCACGCGTAGCTAGAGCAATTTATTATTTATTTTTTTATTTTTTTTTTTATAGTATTTGCTTTAAGTGCTTGAAAAGATTGATTTATTCCAACATTTGCCAGCTAAATATATTTAAAGCCGTCATCGATCGTAATGTGATGCAATGTCGAGAACCGCACTCGAGAAGAAGGTAATATAATTAAATAAATTGATCGATCGATGATTGAGAAAAAGGGGTAGATTTTCTTTACAATTATATCCCTTCTCTCTGTCTTTCACTTTCCGTAATTATCTCGCGTTACATCGTTCGAAAAAAAGAGATGTGTGTGTAGCACTTTCGGTGTGTACTTTCTATCCTCGTTATTATTTTAACATGATTTCGGCCTTACCCAGTTAACCTTACGATTGCTTTTTCGTAACAGCTATCATCCTTAGGCGGAGGTAACGAGTTTTATTTAAACAACTTCCTTTTTTGTCCATTTATCGAGTAAACTAGACCGTAAGACATTAGAGATAGCCCATTAACTATTAATAACAATAAACGCGAACAGTCGTTTGTGACCTTACAGCCAGCTTCCCTAATTAATTATTCCGAGGATTGTGATTTAATTAATTCCCAGTCTTATTCCAGATTCGTCTTATATACGTCTATTTATCTACCTAACCGAGTCCGAAATCTTTGCCGCGCCGATCTTTCGTTCTCACACTCGATACCCGCACGCAACATTCGGCTGCGCAGGATTCTTACAGCGATATAACGATACCAATTAATTTCTCACTCCCATCGATCGAGCCTAGTTACGTTTAATCACGCCCACTTTATTAAATCTAAGCTACCCTCGCTCCGTCGCACGCGCCTCAATATTCCGTAGCCTCAAGAAGCTGTCAATATAGTATTTTATTAAGCAAATAGTAAAGCCATGGCTGGTGACAATTAATTAATTAATTAATTAATTACAAATAGAAATTAATAACATCAGTACAGTTTTCTCTATTTATCTCGCTCTTTCTCTCTTATCCTGTAGTCCTCTCTCATTTTAAGTGATACTAACGCGTTAATAGTTAATAGTTAATTAGTGATAATTGTAGCAGTACTCTCTTTGACACTTCTTTTATCTTTTAATAAGATTTTGTTTTGTCCGTTTTTTTTTATCCTAAGCCTAAGTGTCACGGCAATATTTCCAAATCGAGTTGAAGCGTGCGAGCACGCGACTCGCAAGGAGAAACAGCAAAACGCATGATTGTTATTAATGATTTGTTTTTCTTCTCTTATTCAGCTCGATAAAATACGCTGACTACTTGTCATATTATGCTTCGCGATGACCCTCCTGGCTAGTCCCGATCAAAAAAGAAGCACCAGACACGAAAAGGGCCACCGCTCTTGTGTCTCCACGAAGGGCAGTGGTCGTTGGACGTATTTTACTCGGCGAAATAATGCGTTAAACTAAATAACTCTAGGCGTAATATGCTCTGTATTAAAACGCAAAAATTAAGAGCTAATAGTATAGTTTCGGCTTTACGAGAACGATCGGAATTTTTTTAGTTTCTTCTTCCGTCTCGATGAAACCGAAATTCTGGAATGAGCAAATTGTATATAGACTTTCTATCTCGCAATTCAATCATTATTTTGTTACACATGTAGTGGATAATTAAAAGCCCAAGATTGCAATGTGAACCGTTTTGATATCGACCACCTGACTATTCTCCTATTTCATGAATTTCTCGAACTGGCTTTCTCGGAATGAGGAAAATTTGGACAAACGAAATTTTCACAAGCAAAAAGAAGCGAACGCAAGGCGCACTACACGATGTCCGAAAATGCGTTCCAACCACCAACCGACCCTAGGCTCGCTGGGTCTCAATCGATATATAACACAGTTATCTCCACTGTGATTATTTATCTATATGTATTTACGCACACGCGTATAGTGATGCGTGTGTGTGTGTATGTGTGTGTGATGGATGAAAACATCAAACATTAAATATTACCTCGTTAAAATACGAACAGTCATCTAATTAGTTGCGCGTACAGATTTCGTAAATACTATTCATACTCATTGTCAGTGTAGTTCGGCTTAATGTATCCGCCATTGTTTGCTTAGTAAATGATGTGTACGATCCCACCAATATAATAGGAGAAAACGCGATATCCTAATCAGTAAAAGTTCTCCAAGCGTTGCTTGTATGTATATAAATCTTTACATACATATAATATGCGCCACCTTAAAAGCGTCTACGAAGACGATGTATGTGTGTATATTTCGATTTTTTTTTTTTTCGAATGTCACATTTGCGTCGCGTCCGAATCACAAGTGTAAAGAATTTTTCGTTAAATGCAAAAGGTTCGACATATCAGCGAGCTAGATGAATGGTCGGCAACGCTATTGTATTACTACGAATTAAAACTAAAAAGTAATTTAAAAAAATACCCACATTTACAAAAATAAGTCAATTTATTCATAAATAATAAAAATAAAAGATATATATTTGCATTACAAATTGATAGCTCGTTGATTTAAAAGCCACGTCAATGTAAACAAGACTAATACGTATCAAAATGTGCATAAACAATAAAAAATTGTATTCAAATAATTGAAAATATTTGCCAAAAACGTTTCATAAAATTTAGGATACTACAAAATCTAAAATAAATGACTGAAATTCTAATAATATAATGATTTAAATAATAAAACGTATTTACGCAGTAACATCGACATTTTGGCTCGTTTAAATCTTACATACGAAATGATATTTAATGCACAGGTTTGCTACATTTCTGACAAATATTTTATGATACCTTTCATCATACGAGTACAAGTTCACCTGCAATTTCGCAGTTTTGGATCAACAATTCCTCAAAAAAAATGGCTCAAATGTGTGTATCTAAAGTTTCTGTTTATCTGTAACATTAAATAAAACAAAAAATTTGCAAAAATATTTTATAATAACATTAGAATAAATATGTATTGTGCGTATAGAATTTATTTTAAAGAACATCTATACATTAATATATTAAAATATACTGATATTAAAGATTAAAAAGAGTTGCCAACCATTGTATGAATATAGATTTCTTGTTCGCACACATGATCGTGATTGGTCATTTAATTAGCCATTAGTAGTAGTTCCTTAATTAAAAATATAAAACAATTAAAAGGCCAATAAAAACCATGCGTAGAGGTCGTGCACGCAATGGTCTAAATGGTCTAAATGGTTTAAAATGGTTGGAAAAAATGGTCTAAAATTCTAACAAAATCGATAAAAGGATATTTCCAAGGATTAATATACATATAAAAGGCAATAAGAGCTAAGGCTAATTAAATTGTTATTAATAATTTGTGGAAAAAAATTTCCAAGGATTTTTAAATATTTTCTCAAAATGAGACGGGATTCCAAAATTTCATGGCTTTAATTAAAATTGAAAACAATTATACTAACCTGTAGGATACTACGGATGCAGTCTTTAAACACACGAGTTTTCATTTTATTTTATGGCATTGGAATCTCTGAAGATTGCCCGAAGTGGGACCGAAACGTCAGATAATTAAATTTATATTCAACTTTATAATTCATTCGTTACTTTAATGTATTATTCTCTTTAATTTTATATTGCGAGCACGATCTCTACGCATGGTTCTTATTGGTCTTTTAATTGTTTTAAATTTTTAATACGTAGAACCTTTATTCGAAAATACTTGGCACAATCTACTGAAAGGAGACGCACCCTGCCTTCTGTGAAAAGGAATGAGAGGGAATTAAAATTTGTACGCATTATCTTCTGCAAGATGACAAAAGGTGGTCCCGAAGCAAGTTTGTCCTCGCAAAGGACTTTAGTATAAAGAAGAGATATGGTATCAATTTGTGATGAACCTCGATCTTCGGGGGAGAGAAAGAGAGCGAGTTCTTCTTTCTTTTCTGAATCTAAATACGGAATCGATATTGAGAACGAAGAGACACACGCGGAAAAGGAAGAGAGGCGTTTACGCAAATAAAGGAGCTACAGCCGGCTGGAGAATGAAAAAAGGGCAAAATCGAGACGTACACTTCAAGAAGTCAGTGATGTCGCGTCAGTAAGTGTCGGTGAAGTCAGCGGAATTTTCTCTTGCGCTAACTACTACGTTGAGGAAACAAGAAAGGATGACAATTTACCGATATGCAGCTTCCTCGTCATAATCGTGATCTCTCTCCAAATCACGAATGTCCCCCTGTGGCGAGGCAACCGCTCTTATATATTTATTATTCCTTAATTAAGTTCCCATAACGATCTAATTACAGATTGAACGTACCAGCTAATATTAACCATGTCATTCTATACGAAAGATGAACTATTGATTCACACAAATTTTCGTTTATCCTTCTCTTATTAAGCTGTGAAATGCATTATTCGATCTATCATCGCGCATTTTTGACATATTCTATGTATCGTAGAATAAAATTTACACGTATCATATCTCTATCTTCGAATATAAGTTCATATATATGTAAGTATATATGTATATATGTATATAACCAAAGTCTAATTAAATATAAATCCATTAATTATATGAAACCCTCGTCGCGCAGTCAGTTCTTTTCGTCAATTAGTCAAGTTACGAATTATACTTAGTTTATGCTTTACATCGATCTATTGTTACGTCCTGGCAATGTTACGTAAGCAAACGCGCGTGTGTGCCAGACTTAATTATTTATTCATTCAAACGGAATCGAATATTGTTGTTATACGTGATACTCCCACTCGGCCCTGTGATATCTCTAAGAGTTACTATTAATTAATTAACTAGTACTTAAACAAGAAAGTGTTTCTTTTCGGGTCCCAAGTGACTTAGAGACTGGCTTACTTAAGAGAACGGATTAACTGCATGTTACTAAGACTTTCCGACTGGTTTTAGGAATTTACTTTCGAGTTTTGCTTAGAATACATCCTGACAGATCGATTGGGATATTATATACACACGCACACCAATCCCTTTTTCGCGGTTTACGCGACGCGATCGCAAATGTGACGTGTCAAGTAATATCGCGAGGTGCTAAAAAAAATGATGTTTTATTTCTAATAGAGACAATGGCAAATTGTCGATCAATTGTTCCTTCCAAATATCATACGTCATCTTCTACTCCTTCTTCTACTGTGCCTTCTCAAACTTTAGTAGTCTCAGTTGCAAGAAATATCTTGGACGTGATTCATTGTATAAAGATGCAAAGAAAAAAACGACAGATGGATCCAACTTCCCTAACAAGAGATCGATAATTCTTCCTCTAATAATCTGTGTATCCTTCCTATATACGCATTTTATCCTACGCACACATTCACTAAAAATCTCAATTTCAAATACACCCATCTATCTCGTATATTTCCATAATTATGATTCTCTTTAACTCATTTCTAATTCATCTCTTTTTCAGAGAGAAATAAAAAACTAATATCGTATTAAAACGTCGTCGAATAGCCTAAACCTTACTTCTACAACGATTGACGAGAAATATTCTTGCAACCAACATTACTCCGACACAACAAGCATCGATAACATTTCTTCTTTTCAACGAACGAAAAGAAAAGGACAATGTATGTATTTTGGTATATGTATGGTGAGACTGTTTATGTATTTAGATTATTATATATATATATATATATATATATATATATATATGTATATGTATGCACTGTGTGTGGTATACATATGTATACATGTATATATGTATGTCGAACATACGCGTGCACAAATAGTCGTGCATACAATGTACATACCTTTAAAAAAATATTTATAACCCCTACCGAAATACGCATATATTTTTAAAGGTATACATTTTACACGAACTGACATACGAGTGCGTGTACATACACATATGTCGTAATGAATATATATAGATATATGATAGAGTATAGCATGTAAATAGTGTTCTTATCAACATAATCTCTATATGTTGATTATTCAGCATTCAGAATCATTATAGTTATCATTAATACAAGTGCGACGAAAAAATTATGCTTTTAAATATCTCTCATCTTTTTTAATCCTCACTCTTTCTCTCTTTCTCTCTCTTTCTCTCTCGTTCTCTCTCTCTCTCTCTCTTTCTCTCTCTCTCTCTCTCTCTCGCTCATTCTCTCTCTCTCTTTCTTTTCTTTTTTTATTTTTCTCTCGCTTCTACATCCTTCCTACCTCTCTTTTTATCCTATCCTGTTTTTCAATTTGTAGCTCTTTTGGCTTTTCTCTTGCAAAAAAAAGATTTAAATAGAGACCATGCACTTTGGCCTGGAACGTACATCTAAGTGTTGTTCAAAGGATGTCCGATTTTAAATCTGATGAAAATCTTATAATCAATTATTATTAAACCTTTTAGTTCGAATTAAATACAAAAATTTGATTTTAATATAAACATAAAAATTTGTAGAAGTTTTAAAACGGTTAAAGTAACTTCCGGGAACATTCAAGAACATTAAAGTTTTCTCTTTAAATATTTTTACACAATAATGTTTGTTAAAAAATAAGGTAAATACAAGATAAAGTTGCCAAGAACTAATTAGCAGTCCTGGCATGCAAAAAGAAAAAAAACAAAACAAGATGAAAAAACTTTTTAAACAAAAAGATTGATTTTTTGTTTAATACCGTTTTGATAAGTTTTAATAACTTTTAACGATTATAAATAAATTTTAAACTCTTAACTTAAATAAATTTTATTATCTTAATACATTTTTTATTTAGATAATAAGATTTATTTAATAATTTTAATTTTAATAAATTAAAATTTAATTGTATAAATATAAACATTGAAATGATCTAAAAAGTATTATTTACATGACTTGAGACTTTCCTCCGAAATTACGACTAAACATTATAAAAATACAGAGAATATATTAGATATTTTATTTCATATAATAAATTTATCAGTAAAATACCTGGAAAATTATATATTTGCGTATTATAGATATGCCAAGTTTTTTCCACACAAAAGACGAGGTACAATTATTACCATAATGTCTGCAGCACAACAGGCTGGTCAAGAATAATTTAATACTGCAGCAAAATGGATTGATAGATAAATATCGATAAAATATTTTTTTCGTCGATATCCATGTACCATATATTGCAAGCATAAATCTCCTTTATCCAAAATGTTTCTAGATTTACTGCTTTCGCACCCAGCGATTTTTATTCATAATAGTTTAATTCATTATTCACAAAATATACCAAGTATTTTGCGTTTTAAAGTAATAAATATTTATGTTGCAAAGTGGATAATCGAACATCCTTTCTCAACACAAAGAGACATTAAATTTGCGGCACTAGGAATAAGACGGATCGAAAGCGCGCGAGCGTAAAGATGTCATTTAACAAGTATATTCTTATTATTCCAGATGAGCGATTATAAGATGCTCATCATATTTTTTTTCCAAAAAATCGCATATCGCATATGCAAAGAGCCAAATGCGGCACAGTGTGTTGTGATACTACTAAACTTACTATCATAAATTTTTCTCGTTTTTTTTTTCTTTTATTCTCTATTTTATTCTATTCACGTTTATAGCTCGTAAGGGGACACACGACCTTACCAATACAATGCTAAAAGTTTACAAGTATACAGGTCATGTTATTAATAATTTCATTTATTATCGTTACAATCATTACCAACTTTACGTCTATTACCTTATTACTTCACACTAAAATATGATAAAAGTAGATCGATCGATTCTCTCATCGTACCATGTGCGAGATATTATTTTAAAGCATCTCAACGACTGTAGGAATTTTCCATTCCACTAAAATCGAAATAACCTTTCGGTCGTTCTCGAGCGAAGTAAACGGTAGCGTTGATGTTTCCTCCGCGTTCAACAAATTAAAAATATTCAACTTTATATTATTTTCCCCTTTTTAGCTTCTTTTTTTTCAAATAACGATCTAGTAGTATCTGAGAATCATTAATCTCTCGATCATATGTTTCGAGATTTGATGATCAAAATAATTTTATATAGAACTTTATTTAATTATTTCATCTTCTAGCTAATTTGTCCAATTCGCTAATGCACTCGTGGTCTTTATCAAAAATCGCTAATCACTCTCCCGATATACTCACTTCTTACTGTGTGTATTTACGGATTGATGTGTGTGTGTGTTTGTGTGTGTGTAAAAGAATAGTGTATATGATAAATGTATCTGTATGTATCTTCTTATCCCGTTAATCGACTCTACCCATCCTTCCCTCCTTGTTCTTTCCTCTCGTAACATTGAAATATCTTTTGCTCACTGTGCAAATCTTAACATAAATATATATTTTAGAATTTTCCTTATATGAAACTCACTTGTTTAAATTCCTACATTGTGTTTTCGCATTACTTATATTTGTTTAAGACAATGATTACCTTGCTCTATCAGACTCATAGGAGAAAATCACTTTGTAATTATAATTTAATACCTTAACTGCTTCTATATAAACGTAATTTAGAATATCTTCTGTGTATCTGTGTGTGGGTAACACATTTATATTTTTCTTACATTAATTCCATTTGAAATTATTATTTTTACTGCCTTATACTCGCGCCCAACACGCACGGGCGATTATCACATCTGAGTACAATGTACCGTCGACCTCTTCTTTATTATCCGATCTCGCTAAACATCTTAATATAATTAAAGAAACAAAAAGTTAATAAAAATTTGATCGAATTTTTAGCAAATGTTAAAATTATTTGCCGATTAATCGCCCGAAATAACATAACAAAAAGTTTAGATTTGATAACAGCTTCATTGCTAATATATTCTTTCTTCTTTCTCAATTATCGTTCCTCGATAGATTTTTTTTTTTTTGAAGTTTTGAAAAAAAAATATCTTTCTATCTGATGGTTTCACTTATTTTATGATACAACCGTTATTATAAATAATAAAGAAGAGGAATTGCGCGGTGTTCTCGATTTCAAGGGTTAATAATCGCTTGATAAAAATGCAATAGCCAATGATTACACATCGTCATATGTTATCAACTAATTGTAAGACATATACTAATGGTTAAAAACGGCAGGAGAAACTCATGTGTATCAATAAAAAGTGTTTTTTTTTTCACAATACATTACGAATAATAAGAGTAGTTAAGTGTAATATTTAATTATACGACCAGTCTTTAGTGTGCGGGACGCTAAAATATATACGCTTAAACGTTAAAACAGACATTTCGCGACGTCCCCGGGAATTATATTTAAGGACATTTATTTAAATATCAAAATACTTAACGTGTCTTGCAAAAACTTAACCGCATGCTATGCATTTAATGATAGAATAAACAAGATCAATCCACGCGCATTATCTAATTAAGTTAATAGAGAAAAAGCAACGACTTAACTTAGTGGCTGTATTATTCATAATTTATATCCTTTTTATTTTATATTATATTTCGCTATTAATCATACGTGTAAAAAAATGAATCAACACGAAATCATCGAAATGCATGAAAAACACAGAGAGGCATATACAGATAAATGTTCATTTTGGTAAAAAAAAAAGTAATTTTTATTTTTGCGACTTGAAAAACGAGGCAACATAAAAGACAGCACGTGTGAATGTGGTTTTTTTTTATAATCGACAATGCACTTACATCAGCCATCATAAATTATGCAAATCTGATTTGTAATTTATGTTTACTTTTTGTGAAAGCATATAGAATAATTTTATTTTTTATTTTTAATGGAAATTTATAAGAGATTAATTAAATATTAAAAGAAAGTGACAATATTTGAGGCACTTTTCCTCGTTTTTCAAAGTCGTAATTATTATACAAAATAAGTCTTCAATATTATACAAAATAAGTCTCAGATGTTAGATACGTTGATTTTTTCAGATTTGTTTAAACGATCTAGAAAAAAAGAAAAAACATAACATAAATAAAATGCCTCAGTCTATTTAAACAGGGATAATGAACTGTCGAAAGCATCGCGTAAAAGATGTTTCAATATTGAACCTAGGGCCTCTTTACAGGATACTTGATGAATAGCGTGTAAGTGCCCGCTTAAAAGACAAAAAAATAAATACATATGACTCGGTAAGAGTGGATGAACTTAAGATAGGGAGGAAGAAAAAAGAATTATCTCGCAGAAACAATAATAAAGAAAGAGAACAACAACAACCCTGAGAGCAAGCCGTACAGTTCGCGAATTGTAACCGCGAATGAGGCAGATAGTAACAACGGCTAGAGAATCAAAGTATATCTTTTCTATATGCTACTTATTACATTAATTAGATGCGTCATCTCAGTATTTAAAAATACTAATAATATTGCGTTAAATATAAATATATTATCTGTTATACAATTAGAGAGTAATCGTTAATATTATTTGAATAGATTCTTGCCCTTTTTTTATAGCTAAAAATGATGATCTTGTATCTTCTTATAATATTCCCGATTCGTAAAAAGGTCCAAACATAAATCATGATACGAGCTTTCGCCGTGCATGCCTTTCTGATCAAGCGAGCAATTATGAGTATCTTAAGGTATCCATTATCACAATCAATGTACCATTCGCGTTTGATGATAAATTAAATAAGAACAAGAATCTGTCTTTATCGAGTAAGCAGAGTAAATTTTCTATTGAGAGTGTAACGCATTTTGTGCGACGTTTGGATACCTTTATCATTTTCTGGAACTTTTATTTACCACGATTTATAAAATAAACTTTGCGAATTCTCCCCCCGTTCTCTAAGCATCTCTTGCCTTCGTTTTTATCTTCCATTAAATTCCATTGCGCATTTTTCAAAACTGTACCACCGTAATAGTCTAAAATGTATGTATATACAGTTCCACCACAGACAACCATTAAATCTTTATAGTTTTTATTTTTTCCCCTTCCCGTCCCCGCGCTAGTATTTAAATTTATTTTATCCGTCTGAGACTCATTAATATCATAAATTAATTAGTTCAGTTATATACCAATCTTCAACAAACGCATCGATTATATTTACGTGTTCTGTACAAATTAAATGTAACCGCGTTTCCTTAATACCTCGCATACACTTAAAGACTTTAAAATTCACGCTTTAACTTTAGTTAAAAATCGATAATAATATAAGAAATATTATTAGTAATAATTAATATACTATTTTATTACTTTGCATCGTTATTGACTGAGGATTAATTTATAAAATAAATTGCGAAAAACTGAGACTTTAGACACATCGCTATTATCTTCTTGCAAGTTAGATTAAATAACAGGTTATTTACCTTAATAATCCCGAATGACCAAATATTGTGCTACTTTTCAAAATATTTTTTTACCAATTTTTTTGTTTTTAAATTTTTGTTATAATTTTATATTTTTTTATAGTTTTATATTTTATAATAATATTTAATATAATATATGTACATATGATCTAATATCTAAACATAAAGTTCCAAATATTTCATAATACATTTAAAATAATAATTCTTGAGTAATCTTTTTGTAATACAATTAAATAAAAATTAAAATAAATAATTGAGGCTTTTCAATTTATAATTGAGACTTTTCAATTTATAATTGAGGCTTTTCAATTTATAATTGAGGCTTTACTAATTTATATATTATGTCTATAAAAGACTACAAATAAAAAATAATAAAAAAGTAATAAAACATTTCGTTGTTATAAACCGCATAAATAACGCGTTATTTAAACCTAATTTGTAAGAGAGAATAACAAATAATAATAATATATCTTATATATATATATATATATATATATATATATATATATATACAGGGTGTCCGCTAACTAATAGACCAACGATTACAAATGGATTCTTTAGTCAATTTGGTATCGATTTTTCCTCAGCGAAAATGTCGAAAAAGGTCATCATTTTTTACAACTTTCCAATATTTGTCATTATGTATCTTTATAACTAAGCCTCAAATTAAAATTTTATTATAGTAAACTCTACCTGAAATTAACTGAAGAATGTAATTATGTTAGACTTTTAACTCCAAAACGTTTAGTTTTCAAAAAACCCATTTTTTTCAATCGCTTATAACTCAAAAATTATTGATATATATATATATATATATATATATATATATATATAGGGTGTCCGGTAACTAACGGACCAATGATTAAGAGCGGATTCTCTGGCCAATTTGGAGACGATTTTTCCTTAGCAAAAATGTTGAGAAGTCAATAATTTTTGAGTTATAAGCGATTGAAATTCTCTGTGTCCAAATTTATATTTTCTGTTTATATATATATATGTATATATATATATATATATATATATATATATATATATAAACAGAAAATATAAATTTGGACACAGAGAATATGTCGTAATTTTTATGTCACTTAAAATAAAATCTTGAACAAGCAATTTTGCGCTACCAAAAAGTAGTTTATCAATTTATTTTTTTTATCCGCGAAGTGTGTACGTGTGAATAAGTGTTCATAAGTGTAAATGTTATCTGTATGTGTTTCGTTTGTTCTTACTATAATAATTAATGTGTAAAATTGGTTGTTTGATTGAGCTCTCTAGTCGCATTTCGTTTTACGTGTTTAATTGTGTTATTGCGTTGATCCCAGAAGTTAACACGAGTCGCGTTTGTTAACGTTTCGCTCGTCATTTCTCTTCATCCGATATGTATAATACCGGTTTTCCCTCCGCGATATATTTCGCAGACGAAAAACAAGTTATTATACAAGATTTCTAATCAAATGCACAAATTGACTTTATATTCAAACTCGATATATCAATCGATATATCGGTAATAAATATTGTAATAAAAAAATTAGCTTACACTATAGATTTAAATGTATAATATTCAATACTATTGTCAGAATATACACCAAACATTAAAATGATATATGAACGGCGTGCGAAACGCACAATAAAAAATACGAAAAAAAGAAAAACAAAAATAACAGTCGATTATCTTGCACTTAAGGTATAATAAAATCTTACACTGTTATTCGATGAATAAGAAAAAAAGTAGACAATGATAAATTACATTATATGAGATCACATTTACGACACTTAACGAAATTGCGATTCTTTGTAATCTATTAATTATATACCTTTATGTGATAAAAGGTCTATTTACTTGGTGAATTATATGTATATTAGCGTAATACTCGCCATCATCGACAAAATAAGACACAACGCGACCCGCTCGGTAATTAAACATGAGCATTTCGAGAGCACTCTTCCGAAATATTCCTCGTTTAGATCTATGGTAAATCCTACAGAGTAAATATAATTAAGTCATATATTTAATCAGGTAAACTTTTCAGATCAATGTCCCCTACCGAGATATATATCCACACGATTATAATATACCCTTCCCTCCACCTTATATCCATCAGTGATCTTGTTCTAATCATCTAAAATTTAAACACTTATAAGCACATCATCATACAATATTTCGTAATTATCGTCGACAATAATAATAGTGTAATAGTAATAGTGCAATTGTAGTACTTGCAATAGTAGCAATAGCAATAGTGATAAGAGTATAATATTTGTATATATAGTAGTAATAATATAGAATTAATTATATATAATAGTAACAATAATAATCGTAGCCTTAAACGTGCCTAATAATAGCTATTATAAATCGGAGGTAAAAAATAAACCAGTTTCCACGTGCATTATGGTATGGTCGAACAGAAGCCAGTCCGACGACCACACGTAAGTTCTTATAATACAATTTGTAAAAATATTTGTGATTGTTTTTTTTTCTTATTATCCCCACCCTTTCGCACATTGATATTATTTCCAAATTATTGGAAGAGTAGGAAAGCAGTCGCTAAACTAATTTGAGGAATTAGTCGTAAACAAGAAAGAGTAGAAAAAAGGAACTGAGAGAGAAATACGTATTTTTAAGATACTACTAGTGATATGACATAAAAGTAAAAAAGGACGCCCGCAAAAACTGCATCCTGCTGAGTGTAAAGATTTATATAGATTATACAATACACCATATTAAAATGATCTATATTTTACACTATTTTCTATAGTCGTAGGTCAGCCTGTGATCATCTTACTTAATTATCTGATTAATTACTCTCGTTATCATTTTTTTCCTCAATTATCCGATATAACAACTATTTAATAAATACAAGATCGTGGAGGGACGAGTGTCTCGAATGTGCAAGTCATCGCGCTGACTTTCCACTTGGAGACTATAGTTTAAATATTTCTTTCGTTTATTCTTATCGTTTGTGTTACCGAAGTGCCTGCTAACGATCAGGAGGTGAACAAGCATCGAAATTTGTGCCTGTTCTGAGAAGATATCCTCTCCAACTTGAGATCTTATTCACCTCCGTAATAAATGCCATTATCGATTAAATGATTAGCATTCCTGACTCTTTACGCTCGCCTTTATTCATTTATTTTTTTATTTTTATTCTTCTCTAAAGAAAGTCACTCATATCATGTGTAATGTGTGTATTAGTCTTACAGTATTTCTACATCACGCTTTCTTCCTTCTATCCTAGTGCCATACAAATTTCGCTTGCATCATGGGTGTCTATTCTAATTCTTTCGAGCTGCTGTTCTAATTTATTCAATGTAACTTTAAAGGAATTTATTTCCTTTTTTTCTTTTATCTGAAAAGATCATGGGCCGTTCTCGCGAGCGATCAATAAAAAAAATCAATATCTAAAAAGAGCCTAAATACCCCTTCTATTCCTTGACGCTTCCGTCTTCCAAGCTTACATTTTGATATTGTCAAAAAAGACATTTATTTATAAATATGACCGCTCGCAAACGACATACTGGCTTCAACAAGAGACATTCTTTACGTCTTCTATCGTCGATTACGTTTGTTAATGTTAGCAACTTTTCCACCAATTACTTTACAACTCTAATCGTAACTCTAATTTACAGTTCTACAAAAATATGCGCAGAATTCCTTAAACAAGGTACTTTTTTCATTATAAATAATGACCATCCTAACGCACATGATAAATAGAGGTAAGTGACGAGTAAAGCAGCAAGGAATGTCTCGTATCATAGCGCAGATTTCACGATCAAATACAGTTTGTCCTCAATATAAAGTAAGAAATAACCCACGAGCAAGGCCAAGCCATTCAGCGCATTTCTCCACCATGAGTCAATTAAAATGGTCATGAGGTGGGCCACTCTTTGAAATCAAAGCCTTGCTGACCGGGTTTAGGTGCGCTGGCGGCATACCCACCTTGGTTGCTTTCTCCTCCTTGATACGAACGCTGAGGATAGGTGGTGTCGGCGTAGTTACTATACGCGGAGTACCCAGTGTAATCCGGAGTCTTAGCGGAACTGCTGCTGGACCCGGGAGCACCTGAGCCAGTGTTCTGCCGCGAGTACATATCACCTGAAACATTCGTTCGTAACATTAAATCATCACGTTCATCTAAACTCACCAAAAGTTTTAAAATAGAGCTAATTTCTAATGGTTTTTAAAAAAGATACAACAAAAATTAAGTTAAACGTAAATATGTTTAAACGAATACTACAGTCAATTATTTTCAGTATATAATTTTCAGTATATAATTATTTTCAGTATATAATTCATGATGTATGACGTGAACTTTTTTGTGTTATTATTTAAACATTATATACAAAAATTAAAGGCTAAATATTAAATTTTTTAAAAATACACAAATATGTATCTTTTTGTTTTTTATCTACATGTTAATTTATCTTATTTTCCTATCATATTATAATTAAAATATATAGAAACAATATAAATATCTTTCCTATTTAATAATATTATTTTGTGGACAAAATAAAAGCAATATTATTTTTTAAAAATCTGTTTCTTATAATTAAATGTCAAAAAATTTATTAAGTAAATCAACTGAAAATCTTAAATATTTTTTATCTCGTAATTTATTGAAATACAAAAAAAAATACATTTTTCTAGGTAGTCTCCATGGCACGCAATATAAATGTTCCACCACTTTAGAAATGAATGGATATTTCTAGAAAAAAGGTCTTTCACCTTAGCTTCACCTTACCTAAGTACGTTTTCAGGTAAAATAATTTTTTTCTACAAGTATCCATGCACTTCCGAAGTGCTAAAAAAAACTTGTATTGTACACCAATGGAGACTATATAGAAAAATAATGTAAGTGTATACTATTTGTATATTCAATAAATTGCAAGATGAAAAATATTTAATGTTTTTAGTTAATTCACATATAATAATAATAAAATTAATTAAGTTATATTAGTAAATAATAGAAAGATTATGTATACCAATATATCCTCGTAAATATTGAAAAGAATAAAATTTAATTTTGTAAACATTTGTGTGTAAAAAGAATATCTCACCTAGTATGTAAAAAATATTATAAACTTCTATATATATATTTAACTTTGCTATTCTTAATATCAAGACATTTATATATTTATTTATACATATTTGATTAATTAATTAATCTTACTTCTTCTAAATATTAATTTTTATATAGAAATTTAAAATCATAATGTAAAATAATAATTCTATCAAAAATTGTCTAGTAACTTGTAAAATAATATAAATCTTAATAAACATTATAATTTTTAAATCAAAATATATGCTGAAAACATATAATCACTATATAATGACATGCATTTTATATCAAAGACACATTACAATTATCTAGCATAATAAATTGTGCAGACAAACTATTTCAATATTTTTAACATCTAAGTTCCTCAAATTGTTATACATTTATTCACACATATAATTATTATTTGTAAATAAAACTTATCTTAAATAACAAATATTGTAAAAAAACATTTACATATACAAATAACTCGCATTTTTTCACAACAAATCCAAATAAATTTATATTAATTAAAAAGTTTTACTTCATATATATTTTATATATGATTAAATACACACACATATTGTGTGTAAACAATAAAAAGCACTAAGTGAGACAAACATATATTACACACAAGCGAAGATATTAAAAGTATTATATTGATTTAGGATCTCAAAGACGAATTGATGTCATTTATAATAACCTTTATTTTCTTTTATTATAACGTATTTTTATAACTTAAAACGCAATAGCTTGTCATTATTAATATTTTTAATAATGATGATATTTATTATTGCTAATAGCGGAGACATTAATTCGTCATTAATTAGGTAGGACAACGCTAAAGAAATTAAAATATCAGAGAACATGATTACTATCCTACATGATAATTATAAAATATTAATTCTTTTTACACTTTTAATAATTATAATGATTATTATGTTTTATAACATGCTCGGGTCTTGGAAGAGAAGTATCTTCTGAGAATTCTATTCTAAATCTGTTATGTCTAATATAATATGCTAATCTGTCAATTATAAATATAGTTAAATGTATACCCAATAAATAGGTATTGGCAGGGTACATGCTTTTCGATCATCTACATGTAAAAAAAGTTAAACATAAAAAAATATAAAAAACCAATAACAAAGTAAAAAATTTGCAAAGGAAGGAGTATCGGGGTACATCAGGATTCCTGGATATAAAAAAGGTACTCTTAATTTATCGTTACGGCTCAGAAATTATCGTCTCTCATGCTTGAAGCATAATCTATAATATCGTTTAACGATTTAAAACATGAGATAATAAAGCAGATACGAAGGAGAAATAGCGACAAGCGACAGTGCGTCAAGCATATATACAGCAAGCGTTGCTTTCGATCCCAAAGATTGAGCAATATGCAAAAAGCATATCCGATTATTTCTACACAATTCAACGTGGAGCAGAAGCTAATATCTACGCATTGTTTTTCCTTCACTTTTTATATCTCCTAAACAATATCAAATTACGTCTCAAGTAAAGTACGGTGATTTCCGAGCCCTATATTATTTGATTTTATATGAATGTGTAAACAAATTTTATTCTACTTCCTTCAATCTCCATAATAACTAAACTGTATCATATTGTGCGTCAAATGTATTGAGTTTTCTGTGCATTATTTATCTAATATTCAATAAAGCATAATATGCTAATACAATTTTTTTACGATGTAATAAAGGATTATACATGTTGATAATCTATAAATCTATATGAAAGTGATTATTGTATTTTTTCTCAATCTTTCTTTTAATCTAGCAATAAGTTACTAGCAAACTCTATTCACAGGATGTTTTATGCATAAAAGCTCTAAAAATGTTAATAAATGTAATGTTATAAAAATTCAATTTGTTCTGTTATTAAAAGAATATTGTTAAATTATTAATTCAACTGTTAAATTGTATTTGCAAAAATCATTTACACGATTAGCAAAACTCAGTTGCGAGATCTGAAGAAAATTTATTATATATCATGAATAAATCAAATAAATGGCGATAAACATTCTATACATTGTAAGCGCATTAATCTTTCCGAAGGCACTAGACATTTAAAATTAAGTTGATGTAAAAATACGAAAAAAAAAAAAATTATATTACTTTAGCTAGGTTCAAAATTTTGGTCAAAATGGAACTAAATGCGATGCCAAAGGGTGGAAAGAGGAGAGTTGTTTGACTGAGCTTGAAGACTCACCCTGCGGGCCAGAGGGGTTCGAGTTGGAGTTGGGCTGCGAGGAGTTGGGCTGAGGGGGCTGGGGTGGGGGCTGGGTCCCAGGAGGGGGCCCATTCTGTGGCATGTTCCAGGAGCTCCAGGAACCCCCGGGCCCGCCCCCCGCAGCCCCGCCAGTACCGGCCGTGGGCCCGTAGCCCCCTGAAGCGGCCGCCGCCGGCCCACCTGCGATCATCAACCACACAAAAGTGTCACCGACCGCATGTCACCTCAAATCACTTTTCTTATAGCGCTCTTTTAATTTATACTACTATTATCTTTATCTCTAATTTGTTAAAAAAGTGTCTTAACATGTGTCTCTATTTTTTCTCAGCGTTGCGTAAGAATATCTCTTGCACGATCTTGATTTAAACGTTCATGCTTGGTTCTCTTAATATTGTGAACAAAGAAGAAGAAGAAGAAGAAGAAGAAGAAGAAAAGAAGAAGAAGAAAGCGATAGACAGACGATGTGATAATACTTGTGAAAGTTGCTTTTGCAGAAAATGCTGCTGTGCAACATTCTGGTATCTAATTATGATAGCATATGTGTGTGTGTGTGTAGGTGTATGTTTCTTTTTATTTTATAAGACGTGAATACGATATTTATTGGATGGTACTATGGTAAACAGCATAGTATCATACCCAATGTTAGTATTCGCTATCAAGCATACTATTTTTAGCACAGCAATTTGTGCTTTAAAATAATTTATGTTATAGACAAAATGAAAACTGTAAATATTGTTTTAGTGTAAAAGCAGAATTTGTATAAAAATCTGGGAAAGTAAACTTCAATACAGAGAGACGTGAAAAAGGATTAAACTTGAAGAGAATCAAGCATAAACATAGATAAGATTATGAGGTCCAATATTTCGAATATGTATACGAAATATGTATTATGTTCGAATATATACTTTATGTCAATCCAAACTAAATGCTAAAGTTTCATTCAAAACTTAAGATGTTTAATAAAAAATGTATAATAATTATAATTGCAATATAATTGCATATTTTTCATAGTTACTATAAATATATATATGTATTTATGTACGTAATTAGTTATAAAAATATACGATAAAAAAATCGCAGCAACTTGCAAAAAATGATAACACATTACTCGATATTTTCTAAGGAAAAATCAATTCCTCATTGATTGGAAAATAAAAAGAAACATGTATCTTGCTATCTTATCTCTTATTATATTAGTTATAATCTATACTTGTCATGGAATAATTATAAATAAAATACATAAGTCTGGACTGACATAATTACTTTAACTTTCTTTGCGTAAAAATTGTCCTACTGTATTTTATTTCAAAATAAATAAACCTCCAGGGGGCATTGTGCATATTGATCGTATTATATTGCGATTGTAGATTTCTCATGTTCTTATCTTTTTCTTTCTTCTTCTAACCTCTCCAAGCAGGATGGAGGTGGAAGGGAGTGGAACAGGATTAAAGTTATATTTAGCTAAGACCTTATCGCTACTATTCCTGAGCATGATATAAACGAAGTTGATACTTGAGATTAATAATTTTGAAAAAATCGAATTAAATTTGTAATTTTTCAAGGGTAGCGCTTTAACTGCATATATACATCAGTGTCACATTGTATATCTCGAGCAAGTTGATATCAACCTCGTTCACTTTCTCATGTACCCTGTATAAATAATAAGATAATTTTCTGAATATTTCAATAATACTACTAATTTCTATTTATGTCCTATAATTTTATGTAGCATAATATAGTGTTTATAACTTTCAATTTTGCCATTAAAAGTTTAAAGTTTTAAATATTTTAAATTTTATTAATTAATATATATATATATATATAAAGAATTAGAAGATCTTATTTGCTAATAAAATATCGATTAATATTTTTATATCAATAAAAAAAGATTGAAAGAACAGACAGAGAGACAGATTTTCTTTGTAAATTGTCAAAATTTTGTAAAATGTATATATGTATAACTGCCAAGAATTATTATTGAATATTATTCAAATTATCGAGCAAAATGTTGAATTATTTTTCGACTATTTCAATCAAATTAAAAAAGATTAATATTAATAAATTAATTAATTTCTTTATTTCTTTATGTGAAAGTGAAAGAGGGAAAATATTTGAATATTTAAACATAGATTTTTTTTCCTAAATTACCATAGCTTCCATAGCCCTGAGTAGCTGCAGCAGGTTGAACATTATAGCTGCTACCCCATTGATGCGGCGGTGGAGGCGGAATTTGTTGCTGCTGCGGCGGTCCTGGTGGTGCTCCCCAGCCTTGAGCATTATACTGGGTACTATATCCTGCGTAGCCACCGGTTTGAGGACTGGTGCCCCAACCTTGATATTGTTGCATCATGTTACCAGGAGGACCCATCGGTCCACCCATCATCGGTCCACCCATCTGCCCGTTCGGGCCACCCATGGGCCCCATATTCCCGGCCATCCCCATCGGCGGGCCACCCTGTTGAGGCGGACCCCACTGACCCTGATGACTATCGTTCATCTTGCTTGACGAATCTCGTGGCTCTGCGCGTTTAATTTCAACCTGAAAAGAGCAGATGTGAGAATGTGTGTATACAGATTATTTTATCAGAATCGATAAAAAAATGTTGAATTCGCATTGAAAATAAATTTTTGAAAATAAAATTTAGAAATATATGTATACGCGCATTATATATTACTCTTTACAATTATCTTTACGAATTATTATATGTTTTAGGCTAAGAAGTTACTGTTAATTAATATAATATTCTGCACATTAATGTTGCATATAATACTCTATCTCTTAAATAAAAGTAATATTTAATTCTAACTATAAAATAGAAAGTCATTAATTAAACGGTATACTTATATCATATAAACTAACATGTTTTAATAACACAATACTTATATCATAAATATATTAAAAACACTTAATACTATTCAAATTACAAAATTAGTTATCTTCCTATTAATTCAATATATAAGTTTTATATAATATGCTAATACTTGTATTAATTGATCATATAATTAATAATTAAACAAATAATTTATGTGACTAAAATTCCTATGTATATTATTTCTAATTTCAAGAGAACGATACATATTAACAATGTACATATACATATACTTATTTTCTATTTATTACATAAAATCATATGTCATAATAACATATGGTCTTACGCAGCATCATGATTACATGATGATGGTGTATTGATGTGTTATACCTGTTTTCCATTCAGGTTGACAAAATGTTCTGCTACGCATCTGTCCACTGCTTCTTCATCCTCGAAGCTGAGAAAGCCGAATCCTGTCGTCCAAACGTGAGAGAGTATAATCAAAAAATGCTCGCCAGAATAATGCGAGAAAGCAGTTTTTACAATACAATTTGTAAAATATGTGCAATCACAAAAATATATTTATATTTTCCAATCTTATAATATTGATTCAATAATAAATTTTGTCGTTTATATTATTGAATATAATCGCTTTTTATATTGCGCAATATCGCTTTTATATTGTAAATTTTTCTGTAATCCACTAACAATGAGTATATAATAACTCATCATATTATATATCAATATAGTACTGTACAATACAGTTCAAATCGAAAAATTTTGTTCTCATTTATTTTAGAATTTTATTACTTTATAAATTTAGAATACTAAAATATATGTATTAATTTATATATTTAATGTACATATTTCCACAAAAACAACTAGCTGTGTTAAAAATAGACCAAAGAATGAGAAAGAGAAATTTTAGTGCCGTACAACTATTGGCTGAGTCCATTGTCTCGTCTTTCAACAAATTTATTTTGTCTCACACTAAGATTAAAATATCGTTGTGACTTTTTTCTTGATTATTAATAAACTTAATTAAATTTTTTGAATGATACAAACATTTAAAACAATGCAAAAAATTTCGAGAAAAATACAAGAAATTATATATATTATAAATTATTGTACTAGATTATATAAAACTCTATAACATCTATACTTTGTGATGTTTATAATGCAATTCGAAAGTTACACGTATTCAATTTTTTGTTATAAAATTGAAAATTAATTCTTTATTTTTCTTATTTTTATTGATTAATAAGAATATCATTTATACAACTGAGATAATTGTCATTCTTAATCTATAATTTTTATTTCCTTTTTAATTCTTAATCTATAATCTTTATAATAAATATTATTTAAAATAAACTACATTATTCAAAAATTTTGGTAAATAACCGCAAATAAGAATGAGAATTTT